>NC_071103.1:33035000-33397500 GCF_024256425.1 Clarias gariepinus
CACACACACACACACACATATATGTATAATAAATATATATATATATATATATATATATATATATATATATATATATATATATATATACGTATGTGTGTGTGTGTGTGTGTGTGTGTTTTAATTTCCCCATGGGGATGAATGAGGTATCTATCTATCTATCTATCTATCTATCTATCTATCTATCTATCTACCTATCAATATATTGAATATACACACACACTAGTATATTTAATACAGTTATTGGTGTGTGAGGCTGATCTCTTCAAGTGAACAGCTCTAAACCCCACGTTAATAACTCAAAACAAATAGCTATTAGTAAGATCAACTTAGATTTAATATGTTAGATTAAGGAAAAGTTCAGAAATAAAAAGCCCTTTGCCTCCAATAAAGAGCCGGAATATTAAATAATGAGTCTAATCTTTAAACAGATGGAGTCAGGTTCAATTAGGTTCATAAAATAAATCTGTTCTAGGGTGCTGTGTTTTTACTGTGGAGATCTCCTGCTATAGTCTCTGTATTACTCTGTACTTAGGAATGGAAAAACATGTTGTCAAAGGACTATTATAAAAATCTGCTCTTTGTTGTTTGGGTTATTTGCTTTCAAATAGAGTTATGAATCGCCCAAAGCGGCTTGTTACCCTGTTATGGCAGTTTTACGACACCATCCTGTCAGACTTTTGACAGTATACATTCACAGTAAGGCATAAACTAAGCCCATCTCCCAAAACCTATCTCTCTTTCTCTCTCTCTCTCTCTCACACACACGCTGTATTTGAACAACTTTAGTGGGTCTCCAGTTGATACAGACTGCTGTATTAACATAGAGTATACATATTATCTCTGTGTGTGTGTGTAGGATATTTAGAGCTGAGAGAATCTGGGTGTAATTTTTTCAAACCGACGAGAGCTTTACAACACACACTCACATACAGAGAGAAATAAATAAACCTTGAATGTTTAAAGTACTAATAACTGAGTACAACAGGCATCAACGCCATTTACGTTCCTTTGGCTGAAAACAACTACGATTATTATTATTATTTTTTTTTTAATATACCGGCATAACGGAGTGATGCTTATATCCGAGCACTTCAGTGCTTCTGTAATTCAGCAGCCTGTTACACAACCGGCGGCGCAGAAGTGGTATACGTTACAATCAGAAAAGTTGCTTTACATCCTCAAGCTGACTGCTGGAGACTGCTGCGATCCCTCCAAGTGATGGAATCAAAAGCCTCGCTTCGCTTCTCATCACCTGAAACCCATGTTGTGCAGAATGAGCCGTCAAAGCCCCAAGCCACTAATAAAGCTAAACTCGGGGGAGAACCTAGATTTTATTACCTAGATTTTATTACTGCTTCGTGGGTACCTCCAGACTTACAACTACCGAAACATGCACAAGCTATTGGATGTCTTCGGGGCCGATCGTCTAATGTGTGCATAAATCTAAGTAGTAAAGAAGTGCTTTTCTTCTACTTAGTATTAACACTTATCCCCTGGACAGTGAATTACAGCATGGTACGGTTATAAATCCAAGACAAGGACTATCACATAATGGCACTTGGAAAGCTGACGAACAGTAATGATGCTCAAAAGTCACAAATGTGTATATTTTTTCATAGGATTTTTTTCTTGTTTTCGCTAAACTAGATCACAGGGTTTATATATAAAACACGACCAGGTCTCTTAACAACAGCGGAGACAAAAATACAACAAGCTGATATACAGTACAAACAGTAATATGTTAGAAATATGTCAGATGAGGGCTGGCTTAGTGGTTAGCACTGTGGCCTTGCACCTGCAGGGTATGGGTTCGATTCCCTCCAAGTGCACAGAGTTTACATGTTCTTTCCGTACTTGGTGGGTTTCCCCAGGGTACTCCAGTTTCCTCCAACAGTACAAATACATAAGTGTTAGGCCAATTGGAGTTTAAATAGTGTGAGTGTGTGTGTGTCCAGAGTGTGTGTTGTTAAGCTCTGTGTAGCGAGCATGTGTAATGTAAAGGAAGCCCTTTTCTACTTAATTTGATTTTACATGGTTAATAGGTACAGTACATAAGACATGTAACACCAAAATAAATAGCAGCAACTACTAAAAACTATAGTGTGAAAAAAACAAACTGTAGGAGAAGACTGGGTTGTTGGGTGAGTGCAGACAAAAAAAAAAAAGGACCCTTGAAAGACATTTTGTTAGAAAAACATTATACTACTCCTGAACATTTCTGTGCTATAATAAACCGGAGAGGACAAACCATAAATTCATGCTTTGGTTGCCTGGAAACTGAAGTGACCAAGCCAAAAACAGGCTCCGAATGTAATATCAACACCTAAACCTGACATTTCTCCTCCGGACCCTCAGATGGAACCATCATCAGAGCTCGAACTGTTTCTTCACCCACTTCCTGTTTGCACAATATAAGAAGCTCATGGATTACAGCGCTTATGCAAAGCTTTAATTTTGAATCTTGATATTAAAGAATGCATTATCAGCTTGCTTTTTGTGCTTTATGACTTTTGCCCTACTCTTTAATGGGTTTGGATCGTGGTTCGCGCGCTCTCTTCACACTTGCAACTATTCTTAGGATTGCATTACAGGAAGCAAATAGATTCTTACTCTGTGCTTGAGCTCTCAGTGTTACAGTAATGTAGTACCACATGGCTATAATGGTAGCTATACTGTAGCGTTAATAAAGACTAGGACACAAATAAATCTGTGATCGTTTAACACATATTGTCAGCACCATTAAATAATACTTATCAGCTTGTTCAGCCTTCACATTACACCTAATATACATTATTTGAGCTTGGCTAGTCTCTTCACTTGTTCTCAATAAGCTTAACGACAAGGTGACGGTTACATTTAGCAGAAGAGGTACATGACAGCTGCTGAGTGTTGAATGATTTATTTATTTTTGCTCAGATTTGTCTTTTTTTTAATACCCGAGTCTGTGATTCTGGAAAGACTGACCGCACACTACATACATTATAGATCTGTGTTATGATTGGCCGTGAAGCATGGTGAATTTAATCACTTCTTCGTACCAAATGAAATTTTTTTTTTCATTTGCAAATGTTATGTTTAAGAATGGTTTTTGGCAGTTGTTGGACCTACTACAGGGGAAAAAATCCAAAGTAACCAGTCTGACCGCCCACTTCTTCTGTACAAAATCTGTTTAATGTAACTAATGGAATTCATCAAACTCGAGTGACAACCTTACCTCACTGATAGTAATCTACATTATTTCCAGCACAACTGAGAAAGTTGCTTTAAAGCATTGTAAGGAACACTATCCAGCTATGATAGGAAAACATGCATTCTTCCGCTATAAAACCCCAAATTCTCATAAACAAACTTTCACTGGCCATATCTCAGGAACTGGACATGATACAGTAATAAGCTTGGTATCACACTGGAGCTTATTGAACCAATCTGAAGAAATGCATAATTCTAATCGCCCGAAATACCACTTTTTACCTGATTTGAAGTGTCGGACTATATGTGCACAAGTTATTTTAAAAAGGACATGACCACGAAATCTCAGGGTTGTTCGTGTAACCTGCATTAGTCCCACAAATAGTGTTTGCTCCAATACTGCAGCTACTGTATAGAGGCTAAGCAATGGTAAACCCACTCTACTGTGTATCACTTCTTTGATAGAGGATTTGGGTAATGAAGAGTCCAGGTGAATTGGGCAAGGGTTGCACCTGATACCAGTGAAGAATTAAAAATCGTGGAATCATGTGGTCTATATTTAAAAAAGAAACAAATATTTAAGATCACTCGCTTGTTCGATGTCTATACCACTTAATCCTGTATACGGGATGGCCTGAAGCCTATCCCAAAAGGAGGGGGAAAACCCTGGACAGGGTGTCCATCCATCGCAGGGCACACACACAAACACATTTGGGAATGAGAGCCTAATCTGCATGTCTTTGGACTGTGGGAGGAAACCTGAGCAAACAGAGGAAACCCACCAGCCACAGGGAGAACATGCAAACTCTATGCATAGAAGGAGCGAATCAAACCCGGATCCTGGAGGTGAAAGGCGACCACTAAGCCACTGTGCCGCCCCATGGTCAAGATGCAATAACGAAATTGCCCTCAAACATAATCACTGTTTTAACAATCTTACTGATACAACGATCAAGTTGCTCCACAACCTCCAGGTAAATTTATATATATATTTTTTGTGGGTGTTTAATCCTGAAAAAAACTAAGATGACTAAGGCTACTGTTTAGACGGTACACAGTTAGCGTTCCATCACCAGAAGCCTGGGAACCTGTGCATGAAAGAGACACCTTTAAAATAACCAGTCCCTGTTAAACTATTTAGGAATTCAAGTCTATGAAGGAACATGTGTCCAAGACAGGAGGGTCAGTGATCTGCCCCCTAATTTCGGAAATAGTTCTATCCCTCAAGGTAATTAGGCTGTCATCCCTTAAAATCCCCCAGTGCCACGAGCAGGAAGCTACAGGACAGATTTCCATGTCCGATTCAACCCATTACGGCGCAAAGATACACAGCTATGTGACCTCTGATCCCTGGCTCAAGTTCCCAGCCCCCTGAGTAGTGCACATTGTTTTAGCTTGGAGATAACATTAAAATAATGTCTAACCTCTAGCCCTTAAACACAAATGAGGCTTGTGAAACAGGGGTATAGTGTTTAAACATACACCCATGAGTGCGGGACTGATGAATAAATGGGCTTTCTGGAAAAGTGTAAATAAACCAAAAAAAAATATTCTGTAGATAAGGCAAGGAAGCTGCGGTTCCCATCGTGCAATTCCCATGATCCGATCTTATTAATGACTTTTATGCTATACAGAATGGAAAAAAAGATGCTTAAGATACTCCAGAGGTGCAAAGTGATGGGTAGAATAGGGTGCTTATTAGCTGGATGAGCAACGTCAGCAAGCAATTAACAAGTCATGTCACGTCTCTAATCACAGGTGTATAACCCAGTTATTCCCAAAACACCTAATCAGACCAAAACTAAATGTACAAGACGAGGCGATTTGCGTGCATGTCCTACTACAACCTGCAACACATAACAATTATGATAGGGAACGCTGTCGGAGGAAAATGATCACGACAGCCTGGCAAGTTACCTCTACCACTTAAAAGTTGTTTGTTTTCTCATGGCAGCAAATCCGGAGTGTTATGTTACAGTTAATGCTCTTGTAAAGTTGGTTCCTGTTGAACTTTAGTTTTAGTTTAGCACCAGTGTCTGTGTGTGTTTCTTTTCCCTTTCCTTTCCTGTCTTGATGTTAATGGGTTAAAATACCGCAAAGCTTCTTGAACGTGTCTTGTTTTTTCAACTTATCCAGAAAACATCACCATATCAATAATTATATTCATTGTTATCGTATTCGAACCTTGCCCAGATAAAGCAAGTGTGCCAGATGTGTCCAAAGCGCTTGAGTTTAGAAGGTGAATTTTTATTGTCATTCACACATAGGACGACTGTGAAACTGTACAGTATGGTGACCCCATGTGAATGCATCACTACTGTAGGAATCAGTGAGAATGCTCTCTCTTACCCATGGCTGCTGCTGGAGGCTGTAAGTGCGGCGTCGGTCATCAGGCTCCTCCTCATGCTTGGCTTGTTGGAACTCCTGCCTCAGCCGCTGTATCCGGTCGTGGTTGCTAGGCGCCAGTCTGTTGCTATGGGAGAAGAGAGGATGAAAGAATTAAAGACGATCGTACATCCTCATTTGTGCATGCCCTAATGTCATCGACTGCTCCGATTTTAACCTGAGAGGAGTAAGAGGCAGGCAGGGCCCCAATCAATAAGTGGAGTAGCTTGTAGAGATAATAAAGGAGATTATCTACTCCTTGCTTTGCCTCTTTTACCCTGGTGTATTAATGCAGCACCAAACAAGACTTGCCAAACATTTGATTATTGGATCATTTTGTTTAAAGGATAGACAGTCTTGTTGTATAAAATCTCTATAGTGAGCTATCCATGCACCATTCGATGGATCGTAAGCATGAAGATGTATGATAATGTGTTTGAATAAAAATGTCACAAAAATTGTGTTTGGTCTTGCTTATTAATAAAGAGGCAACAAAACAAAGGTGGAGGAAACTGGTACAAACTTGCATGCTATATTAATTACCTTGATGAATTTGCAAACATCAAAAGCATACAAGCCACATATGACAATGCACACAATGAAAATAATAACAAGCAGGAATTATTTTAGTTCTTCAGTTTAAATTAAGATCACGTTGATTATTGACAGCATTCCCCAGACCTCAAGCCATTAGGCTAAACTGCGTGTACAGAAACAATCCAATTCTCTTTCCCTATGCATGAGTTCTTTGGTTCCTTCTGGGACAGAGAAGTGGACAAAATGTCTCACTGAAGGAGTCCCCAGTGAGCCATAGCCAGTGATACATGTGGCCCATAAGGCCGCCTTTAGCAGGCACAAGGCCATCGCTCCGCCTGGAGCGCTTTAGCAGCCTATTTGCATCACTTTCATTCAGAGCCGCAAGAGTGCCTGTCAATAGGAATCAATGCGACTGCCTCTGTTAATTAAACAATGTGAGGTTTTTTTTGTTGTTGTTTTTTTTTTTTTTTTCAGTACTCATGAGCACACAGGCCATGGACAATCCTCTCATTATGATATGACAGTCAGTGAGAATGTTAATTTACAAATATAAAATACTAATTTATAACGAAAAGGAGCAGAAAGGCAAGAACAGAAATAGAAAGGGAAAAAAACAGAGGTAATGTCAAAGAAGGCATGAGGCATTTTACTGCCATGTCAATCACAGGACACAAGGGTTCGAAGGCTGGTTAAATGAGGATGAGAATAATATAAATCCTACATCATGGTATTTATAGTGATGCATAACAAGTTATGGACTGATGTTTTAGATGAGAGATCTTCAGGAAAAACAGGGTTGGAAGATATCAGTACAGTTCCAGAGATTTGCAGAACATGAGACTTGATAGTCCACCAAATACATACACTATTTTATGTCATGTTATTTTTTTTCCGTCCCTCACCCATTTTTATACTGAAATATTTAAATTGTAAGAGAGAAAGAGAACGGGAAAAAAGAGAGAGAGCGAGATAGCACTCAGCTTTTTGATGAGACATCAATCGAGGAGAGAAGTGACAGAGCGAGGGACAGACGAGGACGTGGCCTGGGTGCAGTGCTGTCATCAATGCCGATGCATTATTTAAATGTCCAAGTCATTGTGCCTAAATGTGTCTGTAATTGTAGACCGCGGTAAGAAGCGGCCCGCTGATGATAATGGTCGCTCACACATGCTTGCCAATCAGGCTTCATTAAAACGCAACTAAATCGCTTCCCATAAAGGACCAATGGACCTGAATGAGAGCGGCCGAGACATCCTGGTGGAACATCCCAGTTCTGTTGTTCTAGCAGCCCATTAAAATCAATTGTATTATCCATAGCCCATTTAATTCCCCATCCCTATATGCAGATGTAGCCTTGGAAGAGCTCAAAGGCCGTTATGTTCATTTGCGAGGCAGTAGAAGTGAAGCTCTATAAATGAAATGGGTCATTAGTTTCAAGTGTGTGGGCTTTTGTTTCTAACCTCTGGCCCGGGCCATTTTAGATGAATGAATGCCTGTATGAATGCCTTCTTCTTCGTAATAGAGATTTCTTTTAAGCACTAATGCTTGGCACAGAAACAGAATCACCTTCATTTCCATTCTTTCATTTCATTCTTCTCACTAATCCTGAATAAAACAAACCTGTTGTCACTAAGCAATGCTCTTCCTTTCTCGTTCCACCAAATACATTTCTAAGACTGCACATTTAAGATGAAACGGGTATGAAATACATCCTCAAGACCGAGCAGCGTCACGGCTGCCTTTTACTCGTACCTTGGGCCGGAAATTTAATGAATTACTCTGATGTCACTTGCCAGGATGATACCTGGTTTAAGGTTTTACCGTTAGTGTGAAGTGAAGAAACAACAGGAAAGGGAAGAGCTTTAAATGGCAAATCCAGGAGCCTTCTGAAAATAAAGCAGCTGTGAATGTGAATGTGTGCACATCCCGTACAAGTGCAAATTACTCAAAGTACACACCGATCAAGCAAATGCCAATACTAATACTAATACTAATAAGGAGGCTTTGGTTAATAAATTAAATTTTACTGGAATTTGAATATGTCAAGTGTCAATTTGACCACACCCACACCAAGGCGCATTATTTAAATCCTGACATTTGCTGTCTCTTCAATAATTGGAATACAAAATGGTCTGACCATCAACGTATTATCAGTTGAAAAAAGAAAATGTCAAAGTATGGGTCAAAAAAACCCTAGATACAAAGGGGGAAAATTCTCAATTTGCTAATGAGAACACAAATTTGACAGACTGGGGTGAGAGGCTGGTTGGCATCTTGGTAGATCCCCTTATTTATGACCATTTGCCGACCTGCGTCTTTTCTAAAAAGCAATACATTTCCCGGTGAAAAATAAGCAACAAATCACTCGGTCATTACCACGCATCTGCGAGGGGGGAATTAATTTGGCCATTAGCTCTTGTAAAAACGTGTGATTACACATTTCTATCCGTGGCTTCGTGCCTGGTGTCCACGCTCGCAGTGAGAAAAAAATGTTAACAAGGTTTGAGCGGCGCAGAGTAAATGAACAACAAACAAGGCCTGTGAAGAGGAAATGAGTGAGAGAGTAGGAGGATTCAGAGGCCAACAGGCTCACTTTTTCTTTTTTTTTTTTTTTTAAACCTCAACCTGGTGTGGTGGTAGGCGCCTTGATGGTGTTAGCAGCTAGTGGGATTGATGCGAGACTGCTGCTGGAAACATCAAAGAGCCATCTGATTGGATTAGAGCTGAAAGTTTTCCAGGAATGGGTAGGCTAGACTCCTCCGCCACTCCTCCTCCATCACTCTACCGTCATGTCAGTCTAGACTGTGCTTTATGACTCCTCCTGTCTATCCATTAGCGGACCGAGGAAGAAAAGTCAAAAAGGTGCCATTATCTTAATCCTTCTACCTTGCAAGAGCCGTCTGCTCTCAACCCCCTGGCTCCAAAACAAACAGCACGGAGTTGGTTGTTAATGCTTCTTTTTGACCCTGGAAAGGTCAAATTGTCCATAAGGCGTCAAGAAAGGAAATCTGCTGACCAGCTGAGCTCGGAGATGAGCAAGGTCTATAAACCAGCCAAAGCTTGTATCCACCTTGCTTTTCAGAGCGCCTTCAGCAGCTTAATATATCCATTTAGTTGAAAGTTCTCAAGTTTGCGAGTTTTAGTATTTAGAGCAACACATACAAAGATCATCAACTCATAAAAATTTTAAAAAGCCAATGATGTGTTCGGGGGATGGTAACCATTGGATCAAGGAGCTCATCTTCATGAGTCGGATAGGGGGCACTCAAGATGGGAAAAAAAAAACGGTTCAAAGGAATCGCTGATATCTGAGCTGCTGGAGGGAATTCATTTTCTACCCCATCCACCCCAGAGCTGTTCAAAGACAGATACCTCTCTCTTTAAAACATTTTCTCCAAAACAGTTTATATAACTGCTTAAGTGGATAATCTCACAGGGATACTGAAGATTTGTGAAGATGTTCATATACTGACACCCTTAAAAGGATGGTTTCCAGAGGCTGGTTCCTCTCAAGGTTCTTTCCCTCATGCTACCTTAAAATCCCCAAGTCAGTATAAGAAATTAGTACGAGAGATCAAAGAAGCAAAACGGTGCCAAGAGGCAGTAGACGTTGCACCAATGTCTCCACATCCGCAGCCCTCATACATAAGCCAGATGGATGTTCCCATCTGGCTGGCCGATACCGTGAATACCTCCACATCATGGCATGAAATATCAGGTGTCTCTAGGATTATGAACACCTCAGGGCATGCATCAATGTCAGCCAGGGGCCGGGCTTAACAAGAGCTCACAGAAGCTGGCAGCAATTTGCATCGATGAAGCGCTGGGAATTAAAACAAACGCAGTGATCTGAACCCGTCCGATTGCTCGGGACAGCAGCGCGGGATGAGGGATATAAGCAAGGACCGAGAAACAGACGGCTCCGCCTAGGCTCCTTGTTTATGCATCGGATAAAAGGTCAAATTACGTGAAACCAGGATAGAAAGACAGACATGCTTTTCCATGTAGGAAGCCTCCCTGGTTTTTATTCCAGCTCCATGATGTTTAAATGCAGCCTGGGTGTTACAACGGCCTGACAGCAAAGCAATTAAAGGCGGACGGTGATAAAACATCCATATGCCAGAGCATTTAACGAGCCAACAGGTTCATTCTCTCGGCACAATGAGAATCACTCAATATCTGTCTTGTGCTCACTGACTGAAAGGTCAGTTTACAATTGCTTGTACCCCTCCCCTTTCCTATTCATTCTCTCTTTATTTCTGTCCGTCTCCCACCATCCTTTCCCTTCTCTCGTTCCACTCTCTGTTCTTTCTCTATCTTGTCTTCCCGAATAACACCTCTTGTCTGTTTACTTCCCAGGCCTCTGAAAGCAATTTCTCTAGCGACGGAATGTTATTGTGGCAGATTAAATGCTGCGAAATCTTGTGTGACACTCACTTGCTCTCGCACATACTGTAGGAAAGCAGATGTGGCAGCACACTGATAATGTTGTATTGAGAAGGCCTTCATCATCAGAGGAAACAATAGAAGCATGAACCCAGCAGATAGTAGCGATGGAAAGAGACCGTTATTATAGACTAGGCACACAGGGGTTGCAGATGGAAGATTTATTTTTTTCTGTTTAGGAAATTGAACGTTCTAGGAAGAAATAGATACGACAACGCTGTTATTTTTAGTAGAATGGTATTCCGTGAGACGGGTGTGCCTGGGACATGATTAGCTCTCTGATGTAGACTTGATTGGACAGGTGTCGGGTTATTTATTTTTTTTTTTTGAAGGACAATTTCACGGTAAACGAATTGAGCTGTGATCCATCCCGGCCTCGCAGAGCGTTAAACAGATGAAATCCCATGATGCCCATCAATACAGCTACTCCAGGTATATAATGCTTTGTTTCCCATCCTGCACATGGCAGCAGACATGAGATGAAAAGACACTGTGCTGAAAAGACACTGTGCTGAAAAGACACTGTGCTGAAAAGACGGAACGTTGTATTAAGAGATTGTAGGAAGCATCTGGAAAAAATAAAACGTTTCTCCTGAAACACATTAAATAAGTTTATATTGGCTTGTTTTTTTTTTTCCATATGAACACAGGTTTTTAAATAGGATTAACAATGTAAATTCCTAAAAACAAAACAGCAATCGTTTTTCAGCTAAGCTACAATAGTTAGCACTATAAAGTGGCGAGCATGAAGGTGTCAGTATGAAGGTCCAAGCCTTGGTTTACAGACGAAGAACTGAAAGATCTGGACAGACTACAGGATCACTCTTTAAGTAGAGATGAATTGAGGAGTGATGGCCACTGGAACCATGCATTGTGGGTAAAGTGAATCAACGTAACATATCGCTGAATCGTTTTTATATGAAATAAAACGACGATTAAAATATTCCAACGACGTGAAAGCAAGACAGATCAACATCAGTGGCTTCACTGATCTCTTCAGTCTCCACTTAAAAAAAAAAAATCTGTTTTTTAAATATCGACTATCAGATCACAATCCCACCAACATGTCTTTGTCCCCCAAAGCTTCCTAGGGAGGACGAGATGAAGACTTGGCTGGTCTCCGGCCATATTGCATCAAATCAAACGCTTAAGTCATATTAATGCTACACCCTGCAGACTTTCATTTTCCATCAAATCCTGTTATATCTGAGGGATCGCAGTGAGAGTCAGTCAAACGCACACACACACACACACACACACACACACACACACACACACACACACACACAAAGCGCAGAGATTAAATCTGAATTACTCCTGGTCATTTTCAGAGGCCCTGATAAATCCAGTTCAGGATAAAGTTTGCTCTTTTTCTCTAATCTCCACAGAAAATCATCAATCGATCTGTTGAAGTCGGGACTCAAACGGAGTCCGTCTGACCACACGCCGTCCTTCTGTAACACTTTACACCTTTCAATATTTAGCCTTTTTGGTCTGAGATTATCCGTTATCTATATCTATAATTCCAGGGTTGCGTCGCTCTTTATTTCATCTCACCGCTTCACCCCTATCTTTCCTTCTATCTTATCTGTCTATCTAGATTCTTCTCCTCATCGTTTGTTCTTTTTTTCTTCTCTCCGTCTCAATTTTCCTTTCTCTCTCTCAGGACCGATGGCCGTGAGCCAGAAAGCCTGAAAACCTTCTTATATTGAGTGAGTGACAGCTGCAGCTCAGACAGAAGAGTCCTGATAATATGGCTGGCTTATACTCCTCCCTGGCTTCACTCATGGCCTGTGTGACTGATGCCCCACTGTGCCCTCACTAGCCCCTACCCAAGTGCCCACTCTCCCACAGATGCTGGCTAATAAGCCGCCCCGCTGGGGACGAGAGACAGGCTTTTTGTTTCTCTCTTTCTGTTCCATCTCCCAGCACCACGGCCTCTGGCACCCTATTCACAGACTCGTGAGGCGTGACAAAAGGAGCAGGGGCCACTATTAGCAAGACCACGGTCTGCTGGGTAAGAGTGAGGGTGCTTCAGGAGCGAGGGAGGGAGCTCTTCTAGAGCATCTTGACCCACTCTATTCTCACAAACACACAGATGCGGAAACACAGACGCACTCAGACGAGCCGCCTCCCTGTTAGGAGCTCTCGTGGAGAGAATATAATAAAGGCTGGAGAACGCCAAGCCTCTTAAACCTCTTGAATAGAGACGGGAGCGAATGCGAAGGCACACCTCCGCCGCTCGGAAGAGCCCCTGAGGCCACTAACTAACCATCCTGATTCGTACATCTATTCCACACCCCTGACCATCAGTCTCTGACTCTTTTTTTCCCTTTTTTTTTTAACTCTTAAACCATCTTTTTATGTCTTGCTAAAAAAAAAAAAAAGCGTTACTCCTCCTTGTTTCAAAAGGGCCCCCACACACACCGTTTTTCCCTCACTGATCATCTTCCATGCTTACGATGTCTATTGTATTGCTGCACGCAGAAGGACGTGTTTCCAGGTAGACTGAATAATTTATTATTCCCAAACAACACTAGTTAATGCCAATGTTCCAGTAAGCATCCTAATGTTTGTAAAATTATGTTTTTTTTTTTTTTTGGGAAGAAGCCCATGTGGATACAAAGAAACCAGACTGACACCAACATTAAATATAAATCAAATAAAACAAATGCACTCTGGTGAAAACAAAAATATAACCAAAATTTCCTTTGCCCCCCCTTTCTGAAGAGCGAGCCAAGCTGGTGCACATATTTCTGTCTGTCCTTGAATAAATTTGCAACTAAGGAATAAATCAATCCGGTGTCATCAATCACAATCCGCATTTCCAGGATTCACAGCATCAAAATATTAGAAAGCAAATAAAAATAGCCTCATGCAAAAATATCCAAATCCTGAAACAAGCAAAAAAGATTCCTGAGACGAGAAGTCTGCCTGCCGCCAGTCATTCCAGTAAACAGCAATAATACGAAGCTTAGCTTAGTCCTGAATTAATTATTAAACCTTTGCACTCCATCTCGCCCCTCCCACGCTAATGTTGCGTATTTATTGCCGGGGAGATTAACAGCCTGATCCCTTTCACACACAGTGCTTGGCTGCTGTCCATGAAGATGCCATGGGAAGTACGCTAAAGCACAACCGGCTCGCTCTGATGGATCCAAACACACCGCTTCAGGTAAAGCTCCGTGAATAGCTGCTCTAGTCATTCTTCAGAATCGAATCAAGACTGCTTTGCCCTCTACGTTTTCAGTTGTTGTCAGAAAACCTGGTTAGCTGAACAACTAACTGAACACTGTGGTGGTTCGAGGTACAGTATGGGTGTCCAAGTGCTGGAGAGAAACATGTCTGAGGTGTAACACAATGTTGTGTAGTTGTAGAGGGGAATGAACACTGATGGGGCAGCGTGAGGTGATGATCAAGTCGATTATTTTTCTATAATAGCGAATGCTGAAATGTTTAATAACACAGCTAAACATTAAAAATTTTAATATGTACCTGAACAATATTCTGCGCCATTTATAGTTACAGTTAACATTATGATTTTTCTCTCCCAGCGTTAATAAGAAAAAAGTTTGTTTTGCGACTGAAAGTACATAAAAGTCGAAAAGTCCTCTTTCATAAATGTTAACAAAAAACAAAAACTCCTCTTGCCGAACGATTGCTCATATCCCTGCTTTAATTTGTCAAACTAAACATTTTTTTAATTTTTTTATGTTTATTATTAGCCTTAGATTGTGCAGATCATGTACAATGCCTGTGAAGATGCTGTTACTATAGAAACAACAACATATTAGAACTTTAGAGCTCATTAATTAAACTGATCGTTGGAATGTCAGAGTTGCTTTTACAGAAACAACATCGATCAGAAGCGAGAAACTCTCGCTGCTCAGGCGTCAGGACGAACCGGGCAGTAAAAAGTGACTGAGAAGTTTGTCTGGGGCCAAGTTCAGTCAATTACAGGCTCATTATTTACTGCTGGGAGGTGAGAGTTGGACCGGCCTGACTGACAGCCACAGTCTCCACAAAGGGAAAGGGCAGGTTTGAAGTGAAGCCGCATTAATCCAAACTCATTGATCAGGAGCCGCTCGCACTCCGAGTGTGAGGGAGAATTAAAAAAAAAAAAAAAAAAAAAAAAAAAACCACTAGCAGTGATGTTTAATATATTCAGGATAGATGCTGAGGATTAGCCGAAGGTCAACTCCACTTTTCCACAGGACCGTACAGAGGACAGAGATGTAGCTGGGGAACAAGTGTGAATGTGTGGCCTGACACATACACATTATATATATGTATATATACATATATACACACACTGTAAATATACACTGTAAATATACACATATATACACATTATATATAAGGCATGTAAAGGTTAAATGTAAGCTGTGGTGGAAATTAGTATAATTAGCACAGATGTGACGATGTAGGAATTTGGCTTTGAATTAGAGTGTGTATGGTGAAAGAGAAGCATCAAAAAAATGTATTGGGATGGTGGGGTTCAGAAATTTTTACTTATATATATATACATATACATACATATATACAATATATATACATATACATACATATATACAATATATATACATATACATACATATATACAATATATATACATATACATATATATACAATATATATACACATACATATATATATATATATATATAGTGGAGTTCCTCTCAAATTCTGGCAGCTGTCAATAAAACAACTGGGAAAAGCTCTCTAGTTTCCCTGGAGGGAAAAGCAGAATGTGGACCACTGACATCCAACCAAAATAAAAAAAACCTGTCAATTCAGAAAGCATGACATGCCGTACCCAAGTTCAGGCCTTCCACTCAATGCAGTGTACATGCTCATATGAAATATACATCAATGTATAAGAGAGAGGTGGGATTTCTCATCGAATCAGATCTCTTACCAGTGAAGGTGTAGAAACATGCAACACGAATCCTGTTAATATAAAAAAGAAGAAAAAAAAAAACACCTTTCAATTCAATTTTGAGGTATTTATCAGTTAATAATTAAAAAGTGTGAGAAGATCGATTCCACAAGCTGATTCTGAATGATTTAGATTCTAGTGTCGGTGGAGGTGGTTGAAGGAAGGTTACTGGATCAGAAACATAAAAAAAAGAAAGAAAAAAAGAAGAAAACCGTGACGTTACCTTTAAAGCCTCCCAAATCAGTATCTTCACTACTGTTAACAGCGGAGAGGTTAGAAGTGGCTAGGGAGACATTTCTGTAAGACCGAAGCAGCAGCGTCAGCGTATGGCAACGAGTCTGGATAGACTTGGAGGAGTCGGTGGGTTTGCGTGTGAGAGCAGAGAGCCAAGATAGCATGCCTAAAGGGGTACAACGGGGAAAAAAAATAAAAAAAATACGTGCCGGGTCTATGCCAATTAAGTGGCAGCTAAACGAGACAGAGAAACAGGGCTAATGGCTTTACCAAGCCTGAATGGCATGACAGAAAGGAGGAATGAAGAATGAGTACTGTATGGGCTCATAACGTCAGGAACATCGGCCATACTGCCACTGCGGCTACAGTGACCGTAGCGTATAAGATTGATCTCCCTTTAATGTCCCCTCTGTATTGTCCTCATATTAAATAACCTCGTTGTCCAACACACACACATACAGTAAGTGATGACAGCCTCAGCAATGCCTCTGGTTGAGTTCAGACGACATGGTGCTTTAACCGCATCAGCCTCTAGCTGTTCCTATGGAGCTCATCAAAATTCCACCTGCCTCACACTGAAAACCTGTAATACGCTGAACACGGCCAGACGAACACACTCGCTCTCAGAGGAACATGATCCGGGCAGACGTAAAACTAAATGAAAAACCAGGAACGGTTGCAAAGAAAATAGCCGTATAGAAAAAAAAAAAAGAGAGACTGAATTTGGTCGACTAAGGGAAGGCACTGCACAAGGGGGGGTATGTATGAGGGTTAACCGCCCCCTACACATACACACACACACACTTCTCTTATAGTTCCCACTTTCTCATCTCAAGTGGCAATATTTCACTATCGCTGAAAACATGAATGAGCTTTAGATGTAGATTTACGCCTGCCCGACACCCGTTGAGCCACACCAGGGACCAGATGAAAGGTCATATTTCATCTCCTCTGACACACACAATAATCAGACTCCAGTTAGCAATTATGCTGCACTTAATGCAAATAGATGGGCTCGTGAATCAGCATATGAATGGAAAGCGAGGGCCCGCTGCTCGCGCTCGCTTACTACACACACACGGCTGACCTCACACACACACACACTTCACAAAAGGCCCTCCAGACTCGCATGGTGAGGTTGAGTTTGGGCAGATGTTAGGAGATGTGGGCATTCCAGGCTTCTGCCAACAACCACCGCCCACATGGCATCTGCTACATGATTCAGGTGTGATGAGAGGAGAAATCTGGCGAAGAGATTCCGTAGCCTGGGTGTCCTCAGACAGGTTTACATTACGGAGCTGCACAAAGAACGGATTAAAGCGGAACGGTGAGCGGTAATACGTAATCCGTAGGGAGAAAGAAAAAAAAAAAAAAAACATATGGCTTTGTGAAATCCGTGTAATGATAAGAGCAGAGACAATAGATCTGAACATGCGCCACCCTGTTTATATCCTCAGGCCTTTTTTTATTTCAATGTCTTGGGCTCCTTCCAAATCCTCCAAGTTAACTTTCAACGGCTGAAGCCGAAAAAGTAATAACATGACGCAGTCAAAAACCACTTTAGACTTAATTGTCAATCCGGTAATGGCAACGCTAGCATAAACAGCGTCGCTTTTTTCCTCCTTTAAGTTACCAGCAATATTTAGTTGCAGACGTCCTACAGTATAACCATTTAACCTTTACATCTTAAGATGCCAATAGTGCTTTCTAAATTTCATTACAACTGAAATGTCTTTTCTGCATTATGGGATACAAAGATCGATCAGGTTGCATAATTATTAATGATTTTTTAATAGCGTGAAGGTAATATCCACATAATGCAGTATAACTAGTACAACCAGCATGCAGTCTCGAAATTTCTGCTACATGTCTAGCAGAAGGCAGGCTAAATCCATGTGTAAGCTTCATGCATCTGCCTTACATAAAGACTATAAAACACAACAATATGCGCGCCGGAGAAAACAGACGAAAAGGACGCGTGCATGCCAAGACGTTAACGCTGACTCAGGCCCGACTGTACGACTCCAGGTCTGCGTTGTGCTCCTGTTGAGTATGCTTAAGGGAATCTGACTCATACATGTATTTATGAATGTGAATATATTTAGAAAGTGTGAATGTACATATTTATAAGAGACAGAATACAAGTGTGTGTCTGTGCATGTTTCTCGCTCCTCTCCATCACACAGAGTTATAATCCTCATCTGGGACTTGTCTTAAAAGAGTTCAGAGGTCATGACCTGTAGTAATGGCTACTCGTCGGGATGAAGAAAAAGCCCCGGCCTCGGGCATCATTTCAATTACATTATCAATGTTGGGTCAAAATCAATGGGTGGGTCAGCGCGCCGGCGTATGAAGACAGATGCGCAAACAAAAGGGAACCTAAAAAGCCTCATTTCACAAAAATCTGCTTGGTTCATGGGTAATATTTATTGACCCGTAATTTACCTTACTAACTCTGCCTGCTGCTTCGCCAAGCAAAAACGTCTGCCTCCATAACGAGGAAATGACTTGAATTATGAATGGCGTCTTATTAACGTCTGTTCGGGTTTAGATCAGATGACTCGGCACTTAAGTGCCCTGGACTGACAAGTGAAGAGCCTGAAGAAGGATAACAGCAAAGAGAGATAGAGAGAACAAGAACAAGAGATGTCCTACTGAATGTTTGTCTTGTCGTACGTTAGTATTAATATTAATACACATTTTCCTGAAAACCCTTATAGCATTCCTCCCATCACCATCCACTAGCCTGGGGTTTAGCATGGCCGCTGTCACACACACAAGATCTATAGCGGGACGTGCTCTCTTGTCTAATGAAGATGTAATGCTGGGAAACACACAATGCTGTTTAGACCACAATAAAGCATAGAGAAGCCAGCCATCACGCGGGTTAATTCCTGACCACATCCATCACACACACACACACACACACACACACATGCCACCAGGAATCAGTGTTTCTAAAAGAGGCTAGCGCAGACACAATCTGTAGGATCATCTTTCTGATTAAGAAGCACTGACAATGCAGTGATTAACATCACACTAACTGATAAAGTGCAAGCGTGAAAGTGTGGTAGTGGCTCAATTACATTGCCTGGCCAAAAGAAAGGTGCAAATTCTTCAAGATTTCATTCAATCACTTTTAGCTTTCATTACAGTATGCAATATGATGACCAGTTCATGTGTGTAAATGATTCCTCATGCTTCCTGAACCACTCTTTCACTGGAATATACCCGTACCGTCACGGAAGAGAAGCTCCATAACGTCATCCAGTACATCCAGACAGAATTTTCTTGCCACATAACGATACAGAGCCTAGACCTGACCTGTCCAACACTGTCTCCAGAGGCTTGTATAGTGGACACTCTGCATGATGAGTGAATCACTTCATTGCTTCCCTTCTTACCCTGACGCACACACGTCTCTGGAACAGGGTCAATCCGAACTCATCCGACCACATGACCTTTTTCCATCGTTCCAAAGTCCAATCTTTATGCTCCCTAGCAAATTCAAGCCTTTTTTCTAATTAGTCTTCCTAACAAGTGGTTTTCTCATGGCTCCACAGCTGTCCAGTCCCAATCCTGAGAGTTCTCATCACTATTAAACACAGCCATGGTTTTTGCTGTTGGATTTTTTTACCATGCAATTCCATCGAATGTTTAAGTTATCCCTATTCATTATATTTTTCGACCACATTTCATCCACAAAGCTGACGGTTCAGCACCGTCCTGCCAGGTTTTGATAATGTGTTGAAGGGTTCTTAACCCAGTTCCAGTAAGTTCAAATCCCCTCAGTTGTTTTCTTTCCCTGGTGCAGCCCAATAATTTGCCTTTTTTTTTTTTTTGGGCTAGGCAGTGTATATCAAAGCACACTGAATAACATTACACAACAGTCATTTTAATAGACCTTACAGATAGACTTTTATTAGATTCAGACATCAGTTTCGGGTTTCTCTATGGAAAACCCTGATCATTGTTAACTGGAAAGTATTTCCCGCTCCTTAAGCAGACTAAATGCACAGTGACAGTGCAGAATGCATGCATTAGAGAAGCCTGATCATTCAACTTCCTCCCAAGAAACCATCATTTCGGGAAACCTAACCAACCTGCCAAAAGACTAAAAGCAACGTTTAGTAAAACTCACTCTCAAACAAGCCTCCGCTCAATGAAAGACAAAAGAATGGCTTCGTGCCAGCATCAATTGCTTTCAATATGGATGACCACATTTCAGTCTGAGTCTAAGAGAAAGGCCTTTCCATACACGGCCTTAGCCGCGGAGCCATTGCTGTAGAAGGCCAGGGATTAGAGGTGTGTGTAACGCTAGAGGAAGCATCGCTCGGAGAGAACAAGCAGATCACAACGTCTTTCCTCGGGCCATTCCGCATTAGTCTTAAGAAGGATAAAAACTGTGAGAGAGTCAGTTTCCTGCCTTACCCAGGCAGCAGGGCTTACAGAGGGAAATATGCAGGTAAATCCCAGACATTGAAGGATAGACATGGAATAAGTAAGTTAAAAACACAGAAGTAGATAGGCTTTTTTTTCTTTCTTTCTTTCTTTCAAACAACTTGGCATTTCTGATTAATCGTTAAACATTTTTCCATCCAACATACGAAAAAATGGAGAAAATTTACTTATATTATATTTGACTTATTTCATTTTTATAAACCTGACAACTATGATCCTTTAGTTAAGAAAGATTTTTTGCTCCTGGTTCATAGAAATCTATAATCTCATGAGTGTACAATACATTTCAATGAAGGTAGACCTGTTTACTGGTTTTGCATTACAGCCTTAAATGCAAATGAATGGTGAACTTGACTATGCAGAATTGTAGTACAAGTACTGGCACCAACCACTGAAAAGGAAAGCGATCCCTTATTGCACTCATTGTTCATTTATTTAATGACTCATTCATTTATTTATCATTCATTGACTCATTCATTCATTCATTATCTCATCAGGGTTGCGGTAAGAATCCTGGGAAAACAAGACAGGGGTAGCTCAGTGACTGAGGCATTGGGGTACTGATTGGAAGATCCCAGGTTCAAACCCCAGCACCACCGATTTGCCACTGTCGGGCCCTTGAGCAAGGGCCTTAACCCTCAACTGCTCAGATGTAAAATGAGATGAGTCGGTCTGGATAAGGGCGTCTGCCAAGTGGTGCAAATGGAAAAGGTGAAGTTTAGCCCGGCACACTACACCATTCACACATGCACACATTTACAGACATCAAGTCCAAAATGAACATTTTATAGAATGTTTACGACATGACTCTAGAGATGACGCTACATATTTTGAGTCATGATGAAGGATTGTCTGATAAACCCTTTAGAAGATCTTTAACTTATAATAGCTCAGAATCAGACGCAGAGCCGAGTACTAACGTTGCCTCGTTCCCAGAACAACATTTCATAATTAAATTAATAACTGCTACAAAATGAAAAGGAACATCTGGTTCCTTCTTTAGGTGCTGTGAACTGGAATAATTGTGGTTTCAGTTCCTAGTTCTAACCCTGCTTTCCAGTGCTCCAGGAACTATTAAGGAGTCACTGATGTCAGCCATTGAGAATGTGGCAGACTGGTAAAACGCTCTCACAGGACGACTAAAGAAGACAGCCTTTCCCGGATTTCGCTGCTTGACATAACTACATATCGAATGTAATCATTTCGCTATTAGTATCACTATTAATTTTTAATTTAAATGGTTTATACAGTGGAGTGGGAAAGTTAAACATTTTGCACTCAATGACTTTAACTTTCATCCACTCCTCCATCCAGGACTTTAATCTCCAGGAGTTTGGTTCCTCTGGAAAAAAAAAATGACAGAAAGAAAAGTGAGAAGAGAGATAATAGGGCATTATTCCCTTCTAGTTTGAAGCACAACTTTTTTTATTAAGTCTCTACACTCTGACACAACTCATAAAACTCTGCTGAAGCCATTTCCCAGCACTGATAAGACTCCAAACCTCTGCTTCAGTGTTCAGATAGCTGGAAACACGCTTATGCACCCTGCTCACATCCAGGCCACAGACGTTCACAAAATCATTTCTTCATGTTACTCACGCTATGTCAATCTACGTAATGGTACCGTGAAACTTTCAAACACTCAAAGTCAAAACCACACACACACACACACACACACACACACACACACAAACAGAGAGCTCTCCGACATAGCTCTTTAGCTTCGGATCCATTTACAAGTTTTCAGCCATGCTTTTCTAAGCAGACTGAAATAAGCAACCGGGAATCCAAACAAGGACAGAAAGCACCTAATGTGTCTTTTATTGTCTGGATGAAATATTCATGATTGCTAAAATGGCTCGTCTTGGCAGCAGCGGCCATACCTCACTTACAGACAATAAACCATGACTGTGAGCATGATAGCCACAACGTCAGGGTAAAGAAAAGACTTCATTTGACCCTTCACCTCTCTCCACTTATCCAACCCAGGAGCTGGGAAGGATTAACACACTGCCTCACACACTGACACTCTACATAAAGGCCACACAACAATCACGACTCCTCCAACAGATGGCCGGTGAATATCCCTGAGCAAATACACACCGAGGTTGGGTATCTGCTTGGGGCAGAAGAGCTCGTGTGAGGACAAAGACGCGTGTTAGGAATTTTTAATTAAGAATTTGTGTTTGCGAAGCGCCGAAGACTGGCAGAACAATGGAGCGAGTGTACGGGTAATGATAAACCTACTGAGATAGCACATCCCGGGTGAAGCAGGTGAGTGACAGGACAGGTAATGGGGCACAGGAGAGGTGAAGCTATCATGGTGGCAGTGTGGAAATTGGATAGTGAAAGTAATAAAGTGGTTTAAATAAGAGAGAAAGGATAAAAAAGAAGCATGTGCTAAGACTATTAAGTGAAAAGATTGTTTTAAAAGTTTTCAAGTGCTACTTGCTACTTAAAATACATGCTGACTAGTAAAAATATCCGAAACGGATAAAGCAGGTCCCATTAAAGTAGCGGCAAAGAAAATATAAAAAAATTGTTTTTCAAATAGATTAAACTGATTTTAGGATCAAATCTAGTAAACATGTTTCGAAACACGTTAAATAATCATATATATTTTAAGCTCCCGCAGATGACTGGAAACTTGTGGCATAAGATGAATAAATCATGCAAAGGTATGCTACTATAGAAAATTAACCAACTGCAGGGTTAGGGTTAGGCTTGATACGGCAAGATGTTAAGCACAGATTAAGTTCAATGTTTTATTTTACTCCATAAATAATTAGATTTTCCTTATACCACTGCTATTACAATTACAGATATTGTTTTTATTTATTAATTTATTAAAATATATAACTGTAGGATTTTATTGATTATGCAATTTTAATTGCTCTGGGTTGTTTCCATAATTTTTCAAATAATTCATAATTTTTCATTTATTTATGTAAATGTTACATGGTCTCAAAGTATTGAGTTCTTTACAAATACAGCTTTGAACAAAATTTTTAAAAAAGAATTAATTTTCTGTAATAATTCATGGTTTGCAAAAGTAGTACTTCTTTTGAATTTATGGGTGGTTGGTGCAATATCGCCACCTACTGGACTGGAGTGCAAAGAAGAAGAAAAAAACTGGCAGAAAAAAAAAGACTATGACTTGCAAAAAAAAAAAGACTATTGCTTTGTCTGAGACAAGAAATATTTAACATAATCAATGACAAGTAAATAGCATTTATTATTATATGCTTTATTATTATTCTGTGCTTTACAGTAAGTAGTTTTAAATACTTAAAAACTGTAAGAAATTCTGAAGAAATAACTCCATACCGAATACCACAAGACTTGTGTGTCCATGTGGACAGATTGACATTTAAGATCCTATGTAAGAAATACATAGTGGCCAAGAAGAATAATTAAATTAAAGCGTTAAATAACTGGAAATGATACATAAATATTTTGCATGGTTTTCATGATGTCAAATAAAAGCATGTATAAAGTCAGATTCCCCCCCACTAAGGACACATTTGAGAGACTAACATGTGACAGATTTAACATGCTGGATGTAGTATCAGTTTCAAGCCTGTGTTTGATCAGTGTTAGTTCAGCGATTAAGCATCTGAGCCAGTCTGAAATCCGCCGTTGATCCTTTAATCAGGACACTGTTGGTCAGATCCATGTTAAAAATGTTTCTCGTCTCAATTCCCTCCAGGGCATTAGTTATCTTCTAAATGAATGAAATTTAAACACCAGGCCTGGATCTGATTCTCTCTTATTAATAAGCAGGTCTTCATTTGCAGCTGGAACAGAAGAGCATGTTTGCCCAAGCTGACTGATGACACGTCCAAGCTTTCGATTTTATGCTTTTAAGTGTGCAGTTTGGGATGCTGGCCAAGCTCGAAGAAAAATAACCTCGTTCCTAAATTAAAGGCCATTATGGCTTTAAAGCATACCTGGCTGCCAGGTAGCAAGGTCAACTTCACAAGCAAAAACTTCTTCAGTATTCCTTTTCATTTTCTTTATATATACACATGCACTGTATGTCTATGTTAACCTTTAGGGTTGGTGTTCGATTCCCGCCTTGTGTGCATGCAGTTTTCATATTATCCTCATGCTTGGTGTTTTTTTTTTTTGGGTACTCCGTGTTCCACCTACAGTCCAAAGACATGCAGGTTAAGGCTAACCGGCCAACCTGAACCTTTAAGTAACTGATGGATGGAGAATCCATCGCCCTATGTATAGGATAGCCTGTGGACGGACCAAAATCCCAAATAAATATAATCTGCAAAAATCTATACTTACATTCACTTAGCACTAGATTAGATGATAATGGCTAGAATTTCCCCCAAAAAAAGAAGAAGAAAAAAAAAAATCCCAATCAATTTAGATGCTCGGATTCAATTAAAGTTTTATCTGACGTGCAATAAAAGTTTCAGAGTTCTCATCACATCTTGGCTAGAGTTCTGGGCGCAGCGTGAGCCTAACGTTATATATCTCCCCTGGTCAACTACGTACTGGAAGTAATTTAATTTCTGGCAAGTGTGAAGTCCCTTACAGTAACATATGTCCACATTTGCACTCATCCATTATGATACTCCCCTCCAGTGAGTTTAGAGAACCATGAAGAAGCTTGTGCGGCTTAATGCATTTCAGCGTTAATATGCATGATATTTCAACTAAGCTAGCTAAGATATGATGATGACCGCTGTAGACGTGAAGGGAAGAGACACAGTAGAGTACCTCTTGGGAAAATGATTAGTGGTCATTTCTGACAGTGTGGAGAGAATACCAAGTGCTCTCTAAAACGCTCTTGAAATATACATAAACCATAGCACAACAAAATCACAACCATCGATCTGTAAGAGACCGACAGTGGTATGCCCGAGCAGTCTTAACATCCGTGTCAAGTACAGTACAGTAACGGGCAATCGCAGCAATCTATTTTTTTCGTCACTAGCAGATATCAGTCTTTTCTTGACATCGGACAAATATAACTATATAACACTAAACATGGCTCATCCAACCTCCCCTATGCTATAAGTTTTCTCTGACCAGAGAGTGGGGGTTAAAAAAAAACAAAAAAAAAAACACTTTCATCCCCCCTTTAATTTTGGTATACAAGCTTATTTCCCAGAGTACACTGCT
Source organism: Clarias gariepinus (assembly GCF_024256425.1). Taxonomy (NCBI): domain Eukaryota; kingdom Metazoa; phylum Chordata; class Actinopteri; order Siluriformes; family Clariidae; genus Clarias; species Clarias gariepinus. Next base: position 33,060,334 of record NC_071103.1, read on the forward strand.
CCAGCTCAGACTCCCTCAGCTCAGACTAGTGTTTACACTGAGCTCAGATCAGTGACCCGACTCTTTCTTATTAAATGCTGAAAGCACAGAGGCCTTTGTCCTCCTGTGTGCTTTACGGCTAGAGATCGGCTTTGCAGGAAACAAAGTGACTATGAATAAGTAATATATAGGCACCAGAGTGCCAACTTCCCTTTTAATTAAATTAGACCGCACTAAAAATGCCAGTGAAGAGCGAGTAGAAAAAGAGGTCTCTGTCCTTAATTTAGACTTTAAAGTGAGGTATGATCGCACCCAACATACACGATAAACGACCGCTATTTCAATAAAAGGGATGACTTTTATACTGGCGCCACCACTTTTAAAGTCATGCCGAGGGAAAACTCGCAGGAGGTTCATTTAGCCATGAGACACCGAGGCTGGACGCTGCACATTGTCCTCTAATGCTTTTTCACCTTTTAAGGAACTGTGTGTGCATCCGTGAGGCAAATAAAATGGATGGAGTAAAATACGAATAAGAAAAAATAAATAAATATGTATTCTAGTACGGGGAGTAAAAGTAAGTGAGGAGGGGGATGTTAAGGATGATTCACGTACGCCAGCATGGTCTTCACTGGGTGTCTTATTGCTATGGTTACGGAGACAGTCGGGTCACATGGGACGAGGCTTGAAGACAGAAATAGGGGAGGCCACACAGATATTTAAGCTCTCATTGGCTGTTATTTCCCAGTGGCCTCAGCTACAATATCAGCAGTTTTGCTTCGGCTACGTCAGATGGCTGCGAGTCAATAGAGCTTAATTGCTCACATTGGTGCAACTACATTTGATGAAAATGCACCTCATTCGAGTTTGATAAAAAGAATAATAAATAAATAAATAAAAAAAAGAAAATGCTACATAAAATTTCTGAAAGGGAAAAGAGACTCTGTTTTGGAGATCCAGACATTGTGTATGTATTACAGTACGCCTTTAAGAAAGACACGGCTCACGATGGGACATCCATAGTCCTTCGCAGTACATTGTCTCCTGACATATGGAATCCAGCTTAAACACGGAGATAAGCCTGGTCTCATGCTGCTCCCTGACCTTCTTACTCACCCAACTGGCACTAACCAGCCTGTCATTATGATCCCAATTACCTAGCTGGAGTTCGCTCACTCTGGGTGGCTTCAGTCTGCCATGCAGGAGCTACTCAGGTGGTGGAATGGAGGGGAGCAATAGGGGACCATTAAGGAGACAAAACTCTAGGAGATTTAATGCGCTTTCTGTATGGAATCAAACATTTAAGAGCGAACTGAACAGATAGAAATCTTTTGAGAAAACTTTTGCTTCTCCAAAAGAAACAAATAATAAAAAAACACAATGTGCAATACGGGAAGTTCCACTTTCTGCCTTGATTTGTCCTGCCTTTGGAGCCTTCATTCATCACATATGTCAGCGAGAAGTAAAAGGTTTCTAAATGTAATAATAATTGATCGAATAATAAAAGTCAATAATTGGAATGACAATGCTTTGCTTAAAATATAGTCTCAGGTACAATTTGTGCAATTTTATAAAGAAATTAGCTGATTAGTTTTTACTGAACATCCTGCAGAACCAGGCACAGTCCTTCTGAGGACTCTGTCACACCTGCTTCATTTTTCATGCATTAATGAAGCTTATTTAATAAAAAAAGAAAAGAAAGTCATAAAATAAACATGTATAACAAAGTTCTTACAGTTGAAAAAAAAATCAGGGTGCCTAAGACTTTTGCACAGTACTGTATTTTACACCATAGTGGAATTCTTTTCTTTGCATATCCCAGCTTGTTAGGAAGCTGGGGGTCAGAGGTCAGGGTCAGACATGATACTGTACAGCACTCCTGGAGCAAGTGCTTGATCAAGAACTCAACAGTGTAGGAATTTTCTGTTACTGATTTCTACACTGATAGATCTCTGATACATGCTGTTTAGAGAAGCCATCAGTTGTGGCGCTGCATTAAAAAAGGAACAATAATAAAAATGGAGCAGGAGTGGCTGAGTGTGTAAAGGTTGTGTGAAGTTATTGACTGACTGAAGGTCGACATTTCATTGCTGCTGTTGGGCCCTTGAGTAAGGCCCTTAAACCCCGTCTGCTCCAGGGGTGCCATATAATGTCTGACCTTGTGCTCTGATCCCAGCCTCCTAACAAAGCTAAGAATAAAGAATTGCACTGTGCAGTAATGTATATGTGACGAATAAAGGCTGAACCCAACTTAAAAACTTCAAACACTATCATCTAAATAAAAGATGCATTATGCTGGTAAAAAAAAGATAATTATGATTAGTCTAGTAAAGTATAGAATAACTAGGAAATACATAAATCTACTATATTTGTTTGGGTATGGCTTAAACTTAATTCACAAAAAGTAAAATTGATACGTAAAATCAGACTTAAGGCTTGTGTTTACACGGCTATATATACTGTAGTTTATATATATATATATATATATAAATATATATATATATATATATATATATATATATATATATATATATATACCCATTATGACAGCTAATCCAAACCTACATAGGCATCTATAAAGGCTTATTCTAACAAATATAAAGCCATCATAAACAATGTTTTGTTCATATGACAGATGTCTCACGACAATCGACTCTGCAGCCTCAGGCTCAAATAAGGTTGAATAAGGCTTCAGCATAAAGTTTGAGTAGGTACGCCAAAAATATGGGTGCACATTTCCAGTACAACTACAGTCAGCATATTCCATATGTCCCTATTCATAATTTATTACCCCCCCCCCTTCCACCTGTAGCAGGTGTATATACATGTAGATATGAATATACAACAGTTAGACATCTTTTGGAGTCCAAAAACAATAAGAAAAAACGATGGTGCGTGTAAATAATTTATTCTCCATTCTGTTTATATAAGAATATATTAAGAAAATGGAATGAAAGGAAGAAATATGATTCCTTGCTGCAATTATAATACAAATCTAAAACTTGGAATCAGTTTAAAAATTACTTTGTTGCACTTTTTTTTTTTTGCTTCTGATTTTATTTGCATGCATAGCATTTAAATTATTTTTTGCCTTTAATCCTTTTATCCAGAACAAATACACAGGATACAACCAAGTATTTGAGGATCAAGAAGTCAACAGTGGCAGCTTGAAAGTGCAGGGATTTGACCTCTTAACCTTCTGATGAGGAGCCCAAAGCCTCAACCAGTGAACATTTCCAGCCCACATTCTTCTTTTCAAGCCTTTCAACTTTGGTAGGAGTCGTTAATTATTTATCCATAACCATATAATTTGTGGAAATACACATAACTGTCTGTTATTACTGTAGGACATTCACTAGTCTAGCTGGAATTTGTTTTTCGGGAAGTCGCATGACATTTTTCCCACACTGCTAGAGGAAAAGTACTGAGGGCTATAACAATAAAGGAAATTGTAAAGTCATGATTCTGTAAGAAAAAAAAAAAGCGAACTGTGAACACTCTAATAGGAAGTGTGTGTGTGTGTGTGAGAGAGAGAGAGAGAGAGAGAGAGAGAGAGTGAGAAAGAAGAGAGAGAAGTGAAAGGTGCAGGGCAGATGTGTGAGAAGCATGGACATCTGCTTCATAAAGCTTGAGCAGACAGATGGATTTGTGACCCGTCCAGAGCTTCAAAGTGTTGACCAGAAACTTCGGAAATCTCCTCGGATTTTCTCTCGTACAGTAGACGGGCATGCAAGTATGTACATGTACATGCACGCACACACATACACACAAAGGCAAATCCCAAGACACAGTCTGCGCTTTATAGAAAGCTGAACAGGTGCTAATGAAGTATGTGTTTCTGAGATCAGAACATGGGTATATGTTGTGACAGCTGAGGCAGTTCATTTTATCCTTATAATGCGCTAATCCACCATGCACAGCCCTGAAAATACCAACGCCGAGAGACCGAGACCTATCTGTCATTGCCTTCTTAAACTCCCCGAGTGTGTGTGAGCACATTTGTAAAGGCTGGTTAAAGTTCAACCCCTTCTGGTCAGCTCCCCCAGAATCCCATGTCGCGTCTGTTCGCGGTGCTTCTCGTTAGCATGCTAACATCAAGCACAAATGTGGAACCTCAATTATACATAGCATGAGCTCATGCGTCAGAAATGCTGTAAAACTATACCAAAGTCGATCGCGAGAAGATTTTTGGTTATTAAAAGAAACGCTCGAGAGTTTTCTACCTACTTCGTATCTGCTGCATCTATAGAGAATAAAACTTTGATGCTTTATGCAAAAGCTTTTATCAACTACTCAGCAAAAGTCATTTGTAATGTAAATAAATATGCATAATTTGATCCATGCAAAGATATAACTATTTTTTTCCCCACCAGAAGGAAAACTATGCAATTCAGTGTCATGAGCCAGTGTAGCTTAAAGTACACTCAAGTGTTTACTGACAAAATTCAACAACTGCCCTTAGACTTGATTAATAAGAGATGTTTCAGGAAATACATTCAGGTTTTTAGTTTTTTTTTGCTCTGTACAGGGAAGCGTTTTAATATTTTGGGCCGTGGTATTTACAGAAAAGGAATATATTGGATACTAGAACACACAGATGTTGACAGACTTAATGAAACAGACGCCTGTCCATACTATACAGAGATACACGGAACAAACAGATCAGTTATTCTCTCGTGTTAGTGGTTCATTTATAGCTGTCTAGAAGAAAAGTGGGTTCAGTATGCGACTAACACACAATGGTCACCAGCATTTTTCAGTTTTGGTTTAATAAACCATACTACCTGTTTACTCCTGCAGAACAACACATCACTCTTGTACTTCTGGTTGCCAACGCGAGTGGCAGGCCATCCAGTATATCCGTCTGTGTGTCTCTTCTTTCTACATTTCTTTTGCTTTCAATTGATTGTTTGCCTCCTTCTTAAGTTTTTAGTCAATACTACTGGGTTTTTGTTGGAAGCCATAAAGGAATAGAGTGAGGAAGGGAGTGAGCGAGTGTGGGAATGTATGTACGTAGGTATGTACAGGTATATATTTATGTATTTATCTCTTCCTACACCACAACCTGTTGCACTATTACACATAAACTGATGGAACAGCTTGACCGTGAGAATACATAGTATTTTTACTACATAGGTAGCTAATAAGGCATGGTGACATAGTGATTAGCACTTTGGTTTGATTCCCACCTCGACCTTTGTGCATGTTCTCCCCATTCTCCAGGTACTCGGTTTCCTCTGGTTAAAAGACATGTAAATTAGATTAATTGGCGTTTCCAAATTGCCTGTGGATGGAACTGTGGTGTAATGGTTAGCACTGCCACCGTACACCTCTAGGGTCAGGGTTTGATTCCCACACTGGATTTGTGTGCATGTCGTTTGCATGTTCTTCTCCATGCTTGGTGGGTTTCCTTTGGGTACTCCCAATTTAGCGGATAGGCTAATTGGAGTTCCTAACTGTATGAATGTATGTTTAAATATTGACCAGAGGTCCTACCACGTTTGTGGAAATGAGAATAAATACAAAAGTCATCATTGGCCTCCATGGTCCCCAGTTGGCCTACAGAGGTTCCTAGATGTATGGATGATTGAAAATTGCCCATGATGTGCGAGTGAGTGAGTGAATGTGTGCTTGTGTGTGCCCTACGATGGACTGGCACCCCATCCAAGGTGTACCCTCCCCGTGCCCAAAGTTCCCCGGGATAGGCTCTAGGGGACTATATTATTTATAGACTTCTAAATGTTATCTCAGAGTTAAAGTGTGCAACATGGGTTAACTAGTGTATCAGTATTCCTTGATATCAGGCCTTCTCTCCCTATCAAATGCAATCAGCTGGCAGCACCAAAATGGTCTTGATATCAATATTCCCATCCATACAGAGGGAAAAAAAGAAGAAGAAGCTGTTCTTCACAAGTACAGAAGCAGTCTTCAAGTACTTATTCACATCATTACAGCTTGAGGAAAACTTATATAACACCCTTTTACACCCAGTGAACTGAAGACACAAAGCGCTCAGCGACAGTAAGGGAGCGCCCACTATAGACATGATGATTATTAAGCTCTAACACATCCTACATTACCTCTCATCTCCCACAGTTTATTGCTTTCCACCTAATGTCAGGCGGCACCGAGTGGAGGGGCGCGCCACATCTCGTTCCTCTAAAGATTTGGTACCTCTTACTGCTAGGATGCTGCTCGAGGCTGTTGTGCAGAAATCGGTTTATGGGACTGTATTATATTGTGATGCATCACCTTAGGGCATGGCGTGAGGAATGAAGCAGAGAAATATCATATCTATGTGCAAAAATAGTAATCTCAGTCATCAGGCTGGGTCGGAGGTAACGGTTTTAGAGTAAAGAAAGAAAACAGATGAAGAAAGCTGAAATTTCCAATTTAGGAAAGTATTTGTGCATGACAGTAACATAATACTGTGAGTCCCTTTACAAAGAAAGAGAGAGAGTGGCCTTTCCTTACAATTCCTCTTATTTGGAGTAATGCCTGGTCGTCTGAACTCATAAGGCCACTGTCGGTTGTACACGGCTACAACCAGGAAACACTGCAATCAATCACCCTCCTCTATAATAAGCTTACATGAAGCGCTTACTTTGCACAAATGGATAAAATGCATATATTCTTCTTTATTTTTCCAAAGACTTTAAGGAGCTAGAAGAAATCATAAGTAATAATAAGAACAGCCCATCTATAGCCATGAACTAAAGGAAAAGGAAAGTGGATTTGAGAAGATTAGCCAGGCTAAAATGTGAAATTAAGCTCTGCCAGTCGTCCGGTTTTTGAAAGGGGCAAAGAGGTTTGATTAGAGTGTGGGGAGGGATTTGTGCACAGTGGGTCACTTTGGGTTTGTAAAATCTCCTGTGTGGAGGGACAAAGCCTCGGGTAGTGGGGGTGGGATGGGAAGCGCTCGCAGGTACAAGCGAATTAAATCTCGAGCCTGCTTCCTTTCCACTCCCGGTCCTCATTAGATTGGCATTGTTAAGACCCAATTTCACAGAATGAGAAATCTTGGATATATATATATTTTTCCCCCTAAATCAGCTAAACCAAACACAGCTTTAGAGTTAACTAGCTTTACATCCATATAATAATTCGTTTATCTTCTGGAGCTGCTTCATCCTAGTCAGGATTAAAGGATATCCGGTGCCTGTCCATTGCAGGGCTTCATGCTCAGAAGCAATATATCTATCGGCATGATTTTAGGAGGTGGGAGGAAACTGGAGAACCTCAAGGAACCCCATGCAGACACTTGGGGAACATGGGAAACTCATCCACACGTGTGCTAACCAGAGCTCGAGATTGAATCAGGGACCCCGGAGCTCTACCCACTGCACCACCGCGCCATCAATAACATACTGTAGACTCGTCCACTGCCTAGAATATACATGAGAGCGGTATGCGAGGAACTCCGAATAGATTTTAAGGGAAACTTGAAGGATAGTGTTTCACGTAGAGTAGATGAACAGAATGATGAAATCCTTGAATAAAATCAGAAATGGGCCACATGAGATGTTTTGTCTCAGTTATACACAGAGGAGACAAAACACACATTCCCTTCTTGTCAAAACACACAGCCTCAATTCAAAACACACATGCTCCCCTGGTTCTCTTGCAGGGCTTTGTGTGTATTCTTCATTCATATCACACAAGGAAGAAGCTGATCCTTTTCCCTGGGAGGAAGATGCCATTTAAAATACTAATCCACTGGATTCACACAAAAAAACAGATCAAAACATACATGTCCATACCCCGGGATAAATGAACTATATGCGAACTATACTTGGAATCTAAATCTAGAATTCATGCACGAGGCGAGTACCAGTGTCCCGTCTGTCATCACGTACCAGGATTTATGATTAAAAAATGTCCAAATTTAACACAGACACTCAGTTACAGTACAGCTCACTTGGCAATGGATGCAATGACCAAATCTGGAAGACATATTTTTTTGGCATTACACACCTAGTGTCCTCCTCTGGTTTGGTCCTGAGCTCAGATTACTGTCAGGAGATTAGAGCGTTCATATTCTTCTTATATCCGTGTGGGTTTCACGTCTTGCGCAAACAACCCTCAACAGGCGCACTGGCTGCGCTAAACTACCCCTAGATGTAACACAGTCGGAATGTGTGAGCTTGCAGCACACTGTTCCCAGGGCCCTATGTTTTCTCTCCTTCATTTTTCTGTTAACACACATTAACCCTGCTATTCTTCTCGAGACATGTGTGACCCATTTCAAGCTCAAATATTTCCTGAATATTACCGAGTTTATTTTATTGGGACGAGGTTTCAAAACTGTTTAACCACGACAGAACTAACGCTTATCATTTGATGTGATTTTGGAGGAACTGGAGAAAGAAATTCGTCAAAGTGGATGGAGTGGAACATGTTTTTCAGGGGATCCCGTTATGTGCTATATACAGTAGATCAGAGAAAATATAGGACCTTGGTAAAATCGGACCCTAGAAGTGGGGAAACATTGGGCTCTGTAGACATAGGACCATCTTTGTGCCAGGGGAACATAAAATCGTACCTCTAGTCGAGTGGATAAATATTGATGAAATACGTATTCCTTATAGTACGTTATAGGAATACTTTAAAAACATCGTTTTATGAGAATATTTTCTTAGAACAGAAAACCGGGCTTTAATCCAAAAGAAAAAATATATATATATATATATATATATATATATATATATATATATATATATATGAGTATTTCTACAGCAGATACAGCGGAATAGATAATTCAGTTCTCTGCAAGCCCCAAAGGAAAAACACTTCTCTTACATTACCTGAGTATGCCTACTAGCTTCTTTTGTACTTTAAACAACTTCCACCTTCTCTAAAACCTGCTAAGAAAATCACTACGCTGGGGAACAGAATACTCCTCGTCCTCCCACAAGCTACTAAAAGCCACTATAAAGAGTTTAAGAGCGCAGATAACATCTGCCTATAGAGAAACTCTATATCTGTCTAGCTGTAAAGGAGGCGAGACGTTCCTTTTTTTTTTTAATGTGTCTGAAGTAATGTTTCAGATGGGAGGTTATGGCTTAAGGGCAGACTTGGCAAAGTACACCAGCACACGCCTGATGCGCTATGACTCGGCGCATTTTATTTCTCTCGAAATGTCAAAGGACAGAGAGAAGCAAACCCACACGAGCACGGCCTGCTGACTCGAAGGTTAAATACATAAAACACAAACACCGACTGCGGGAAAAAAAAAGGAGCATGTTCCCTTTGGTAACATGATGAATTAATGATTAGACGTTTATTGACTGCTAAATGTAAAATTTGATTCATGAAAGATGCTGATTTGGATGAAGACTGGTGTGCATGTCAGCTCGGGTGGGGAAAAAAAAAATGCACGCTTCACCTTTCTTGGTTACTTCTTCTCCTCTTTTGTCCTGCATGGTTTTCCTTAACGCTCCAGCAACACGCTAAACAGAATTTCATAATGATGAAACCTGACTGTATGAATTATTAAACACCATTGTAAATACGCCAGCAATGTCCTTATGTAAGGTCAGCAGTCAGACAACCACAAACTAAACATCCGCACTGGATAAATCTATTCAAAATATTGATTTTATTCGCGAATCCCTATCGAGAAATTAGATCAGTTATTTATTTGTGATGCACCGATTTGCAAATGAATTAAATGACGAGCAGCTTTATGACAATAAATCCAACACTTCCTGTGTGTGTGTGTGTTTGGGGGGGTTATGAATGTGATGTATTAAAGGTACAAGATGAGAATGAGAAAATAAACAGACTAATGTTCAGCGCAAACCCCAGCGCAACAAATACCATTAAGCGCTGATAGAATTTTAGTGAACTGTAAACACAATAAATCACACGTCCTAAAAAGCAACGTCATATCAACACAAGGGCGAGCGGCCATAACGGATGCCCTTGTGTGCAATCATCTGTCATAATTGCAGCTCAATAGCGGAGTGGATTCACTGATTGGCTGCGGAGCGGAGACGCTCGAGTCTGATTGGTCTGGGGCAGGAGTAGATGAAGTGCTAAAACGCTGCGGTGCGCTGTGACTGCTGAGAACGCTGATTAATAATCATCAGCACAATAATCACAACTCGAGCAGGAAGGAAGGTCTCTCATGTGTGGTGAAAAATCAATGATGTTGGAATAAGCCTAGGAATGTATAATGGCAGGTCTCCCCTCAATCCTGGACGAGATGGCGACTGAAACAAAGAGAGAGTCATTATCAGTGCTGCCTGATCCTCGAGAATGTGACAGAAAATTACTTTCCTTTCAAAGGGGAGAAAAAAAAAAAAATCATCATAAAAAATAGAAAAAGAGAATAAATGACCTCTGCTCTTCTGACATCTGTGGCAGTTCAATAACGGCAAAGTCTCAGTACAACAGCCTCACATTTCTACACATTGTGCTCTTCTGTCCTCATTTTTGTTTTTACTCTCCATACCATAAAAAAAAAAGGAAGAAGAAAAACAGAGCATTTTGTAAAGACCTGCCAGGTGGTAGGGGAAACCCATAGCAGCTGCAGGAGATGAAATGAAGCTGGTTAAATGGGTTCATATCTAAATCATGTGGGTCGATTGAAATGTATTTCGACAGATGAGGCTGAGTGACATGGTGAGAAAGGAATAAAGAGACAGAAAGACAGGAACGAGGACGACATGGATGGGTGAGACAACTCGCTGGCCTGTGAACGCCTTAGAAGAAGGCATGAGTAGATGAAAGGGGCATTTAACAGGCTTTGAGGAAAGTGTCATGACTCCCGACACTTTAACGGCAAAAGAGATGGAGGAAGTTAGAGAATGAAAGAGGATGTATGTGTGTCTCTCTCTTTCTTTTTATCTTTCTCTCTTTTAGCCTTCTCCATTCACGACATTATGCTTGCCTATGGCTTAACTATAGCGTATGGCTTTATAAGCTTAAGTGTCATTTTTATTCATTTGCAAATCGGTGCATAACAACTAAATAACTGATCTGAATTCTCAAATAAAAGAATTTCAAAAATACAATTTTTTGTGAACTGTTTAGCTATTCTGGGGTGGTTTTGTTAGCCAGTGCCGATGTTTAGTTTGTGGTTGTCTGACTGCTGACCTTACATAAGGACATCGCTGGCATATTTACAATGGTGTTTAATAATTCATACAGTCAGGTTTCATCATTAGCACCGGTGTGACAGACATTATTCTAGATTAGTGAGCTATGAGATGCATGATGGCTTTGATTAAGAAGGTCTTTGTGTCACTTTATACATTACAGTACTTTCCATGTCATCGGAAGTCTAGGGTTAAAGGGCCTTGCTCTAAAGCCCGGGAGTGGCAGGTTGGCAGGTTTGAGCCTTGAACCTTTGACCTTCTAATCAGTAACCCTTGTGCCTTACCTGCTGAGCCAACGGTTGAAAAGGGGAAATATTAACATGAAAGCTTTGGAAGCTTTTTCACCCACGTAGAGAGGAATAAAGAGTGAAATCTGGAAAGAGTGATAAAATGTTTCCAGAATATTATAAATCGATAGAAATTCCTATGCGCTGATTATAAAGTTTAATATGCAATATGGATTTTTTTTTTCCCTTTTCATGATAAATTCAGTGTATTCATTTGATTTAAACTAAAATCTTTTCAAATATGTTGTGAATTATACAAGCTTCCAGTGTGTGCGTGTGTGTGTGTGTGTGTGTGTGTGTGTGTGTGGAGAGAGAGAAAATCAAAGCAGGATCCACATCTGAGACATTAATGTCGCAGTGTCATTTCAACTTCTCCATAAAAGACAGTGATTTCTAGCGCCGCTCTTTTCTTCAGAGCCTCCCTGAGAGCATCGCTTTAAACGAACAACACATTTAAATGCCAATTTATCCTCCTTCTTATTCCCCTTCATGCACATTTATGTTTCCCCTGATGTACTTTCAACTTTATTGCAACTATTGTAGAATAGAAGGATATCAAAGTAACCGCAAAAATCACGACGAAGATTGCGTCTGTTGCGGAATTACTTCAACAAATAAATGTCTTATTTTTTTCCCCCCATGAAATAAAAAAAACAACCCAAAAACACCTTCTGACCCTATTTTCGTCCTCTTGTTTGTCCAATTAACTGGGAGTGCTGTGTTCAAAAGACGTACTCGCTCCAGCTAAATGCAGGGTCCATTTTCCAGACACTCAGGAAGCAACAAAATAAATGGCGAGCTATTCAAAGCAATTAAGGCCAGTGTGAGGACCCCGGACTGAAAGGTGGGAGTCGGAGCAGCCCTGACAAATAACTTATTATCTAACAGACAATTCCCTGCTGTGAGAAACTCCAGCTGAGATCAACCACGGGAAAGAATTTAGCTGGGGTGTGAGATAGAGTGACTGGATGTGTGTTTTAGGGCGTGACAGCTGTCTGAGGGATAAATGTACACACACACACACACACACACACACGCACACGACCGCATTAAAACCTTCCTTTTAAATATTTAATTTCTGATAAATTTGGGTTTAGTCCAAAGTAATACTAAAGGCATTAACGGAGATTGGAGATTAAATTAAATTGTAAAAAAAATTAATTAGCTAATTTAATAGGTTCAGTTAGACTGAGACTAAGCGGCGCTGCAGGACATGATTGAGGGACAGATAAAATCTGACCTCAGGAGTGTTGAAGCCTGTGGCCATCTTCTACCCTATACTGTGTGTGTGTGCAAAAATAAGCACAGCAGAGGGTAGCGCACACTTCTGTGCTTCCAGTGTGTGTCTTTATATGTATGCATCTAAGCAAATCAAAGAGTGGATCGTCTGCCTGTGGACTTTTCTCCTCTCTTTCTCTTTCTCTCTCTCTGCGAGTGTGTGTACTCAAGCAGGTGTGTTTTCTACCCAACAGGCTGCTGGCATGTATTAAGTCAGCACATCAGGGCATCGTCTCCCTCTGTGCCCAGCAGAGACATGCATACACACACACACACACACACACACACGCACGTGCACATGGCATACACCACACCGAGGCCTACTGCTGATCCCACAGCCGCGGGTGGCCTCTTCAGCTAACTACAGAGAGCACCCGCTGCATTTACTCACTTTTTACACATGGGATGAACACCAAAAAAAAAAAAAAAAAAAAAAAAACACGCTGCAGTGCAACTGTTTAAATCCAGCAGGTCTGGCCCTGAAGGTTTTCCAGATTAGCTGAGATGATTACTACAATAACAGCACTTCCTGCAATCTTAAGTGTCATATAAAGCTATGCGGACATGACAAAGACCAGAAGACCAGGGTGATCCCTGAACCAGGGAGCCGGGTGTGACCCCATGATTTAGCCAAACCAGATCTAAAGACCAGACCTCAGGGCTTATATGTGCTTGTTAGACCAAGCACACCAAAATTTGCTTGAAGTACTAAACTGACATGAGCACTAAAGTCGCCTAATAGTTTGCCAGTTAGTGCGAGTCATGAGGTCCTCTGCTGTGTCCTTTCTATGGAGAAGGGCTAAACCGGTTTAATCTTGTTTTATAATAATACTAATAACGTCTCAGAAGCTAAAACGCAAATCTACAATGCTGACAAATGATTACGATAATTGTAGAAACCATTTTAAAAAAAAAAACTGTACACACCTTAAAGCCACACCGGAAAAGGGCAAAGGCGACAAAATCTTTTAACACTTTCCGGCGTAATTCCCAAACCTGGAAATAGGTTATTAAAGCGATTTGACTGTAGGAAGGTTTTAAGACAGTTTCTACCTTGGGGAAAGGTTAGATAGAACTGGCACTTTTTTTATGATATGACTTCAAAGCCTGGCACCGAAATGTGCAATATGCCCCAGTAAACTGAAGGGGGGGGGGGGGGGGGGGTTTAGATAGGAGGCTTAGCCTTATCTGCCCTCTGCCACTGCACTACGCTGGAGTAATCAAGGCTGCAGGCTCCCTCAAGGCCTGGCTGCTCTTATTGTATCCGCTCAGAGCTGGGCACACGACACACACACGTACACACACAGCAACACACCACCACCACCACCACTACACCCACACCCAAGCCAGATCAATAGACTTGTCAACAGTGAGACGACTAATCTAATTCCAAGCATCTCTCTCTCTCTCTCTCCCTCCCTCCCTCGCTCACCCCAAAAAATAATCCTGCAGCCTTTTCCCCCCATCTGGGCTTTCCTTTCTGCTTCAGGTCCTTTTCATCTTTTGACTCCTGGCTACCATGTAGAAAACTTAACTTCGACATTTTTAGGCATATAAGGTATTAGAGGTGGGGGGGGATTGATTTAGTGATGCACTGTGATTCTTTGGTACAGCAACTCATGTACTGCCTCACTGAATCCGAAATCAAGTTTTAAAAAATATATGTTTTTTTATTTATATATGGTAAAATGGTGCCGTTCCTGTATACAGTTGGCACACTCTAAATTGCTCTTACAATGGCAGACAGCACTAGATCCTGTGTGGTACATGTCAATTGCTAATATAAAGCTTGTTTAGAGATGTAAGAAACTCAAAACATACTTTTAACATTTCTAATTTATAGAATCGAAATACCGATTGAATCGGCACCAGAGTATCACGATAATATCGTATCAACAGGAGGACCCTGGTGATGCCCCTCACTATAACGTATTAATATGACAAATGGTTCATCATGATTACTTAAAAAAAAGAAATCTGCTGTTTATAATTTTTTGACCACAATAATGATCAGAGTAGAATTTTTTTTTTGCCGTAAACCTTCTCAAACATAAAAAGCTTTGCTTCGACAAGGAAGTCCTTACAACGGCATTTATCCAAACAGAGCATGAAATTAAACAGATTAAGAAAAATGGCACATGTTTAAACGTCATAAAGAGGGAAATGGGGAAGAACCGGGCTGCGTGCGTGAAACCGGCCGATGTTCTACAGATTAAAGGGTTTAATTGGACTTAATTGTGTTATTACAGCTTTTGCCACGTTGCTTGAAAATGTGGATGCAATTAAGTGTTACCCAAGAAACAGCGCTCGCAAATGGATATTTAAACAGGTGACAGCGCTCTGTTAGGCAATATCGGCTATATTTACACGGATGAAAGAATGCAAGAGCGTAATTAAAACAGGACTATGAAATACACAAAGAGATGAAATAGAAGTTTGTGAAATTTGGCTTATAGAAGAAAGATAAACACTATATATATATACACAACGATTGTATTTTTAGATCAATACTTACAAAATAAAACTAGGAATAAATTTTTTTTTAACATTTTTTACAACCTTCTTTAACTTTTACAAGAAAAAACATTAGAGGAAAATGGTTGAAATAATTTGACGGTCATTATTCCCCTGGGGATTAACATCACGTTTTTCCTGCTTTACTTTTCCTCCTCGGAGCGAGCGCATCAGATTCATACATTACTTTCCCATTTTTATGCTTGGCATGCCATAATTCTGCATTAATTCCTGAACAATAAAAGAATTCCTAATGTCTGGTGAAGTTATATTATAAAAGAGAGAGACAGAATTATGAATCTTTGACTTCAGAGTTTTGTTAAATTAATTGATCGTATCTGCAGTGCCAGTAGGTCGTCTTTCGGCTATTTAAATGAAAATGAACTCCTGGGTGGTTTGTGCAAACAGGGAGTTTGTAGCTATATGAAATAGGAGTTTCGGGGGGGGGGGGAATGCAAAAGAAAATTAAACAGAAATGAATTTCAAACAGTGATCATACTTTAAGCAAATGTTTACTGACAGCCAACAGAATTTGGAGCTGTCGGAATATAATTTGTTAAATCCTGAAGCTGAAGCCTTTCACCGGGAATGTGAAACTGAAGAAATAAACACATTTAGATAATCCATTTATGCGTGTAATGGTTTTTGAAAATGGAATACCTTGGCTTGATCCTCAACTCAGAATCAAAGCAATGGCTTAACCCTTTCTTTGATCTTTTTTTGACAAATTTTGACAATTACAGCATCAACTTTAACTTGAGTTTTCTCTGGTTACCGACTTTCTAGAGTTATGTTGTTAGACGTGCGTCTCTGTAATTAGTACTAACAGGCTTAACATCATGACTAAAGGATTTTTGTCTTTACGAATTGTAAGGTCAGGCGAGGTCATACGAGTCAAATAATGATTTAAGTTTGAAACCTCCAGAGGTCATACACTTGATATTGGATGTGTTTTAGAGTTTTTTTTTTATAGACTGCACTGTATGAGAAAAAAAAGCTTTCCAATAGAGCACACCGTTTTATCTCACTACACACACAAAATAAATTACATCTTAGCAAGTGAAATATTCAATATTCTTGAATCTAGTCAAATCTATTTAAACTTTTTAACAAGTTTACAACAAACTATTATAAAACCTTATATAAAAGCTTATGTAAGGGTTTGTTGTACACTTGTGAAAAAAGTATAAATAGATTTGACTAGATTTAAGAATCTAGAAGTGTAAAAAAAAAAGTATACAGTATATCCATATAACATTTTATAATATAATTATATTTATATATAATTATATAATTATATAATTATATAATATATATTTATAATAATATAATATAATAATAAATAATATAATATAATATAATTATATAATATATATTTATAAAATAATTATTTCTAGTCTTAAATTTGTTACTAAAATTCAAAGCAAAACAATTGTAAAGCAAATATAATTTTTGTTCTATTGGGGGAGAATTTAGCTTCTTTCGAGAACTAAATTCCTAAAACTAGCAAAATTTTAATTACATTAAAATGTAGATATTTTAATAACTTTCGACCAGAAATGTCATCAAAAACACTACATGCTGAGAAAATTTCATTTCTTGTGATGCTTCTTATGTATGTTGAATTAAGTATAAATGATGATGTGTGTCGGTGTCTTTTATGAAGCCTGTACAGCTGTACAAAGGTGTCTGCTTCTATAAGACCAGGGCTTATTTATTGAGCAGGGGTACGGACACGGCTCACCTGCATTTATTAGCTCTGTGACCATCAATCTACACCATCCTACAGCCATGTGTGCCAGCTGATCTCTCTCTCTCACACACACATACACACAGTTGTACTAAGGCAGAAATGAAATCAAACACAGGGGGCGATTTAATAATGTCGGACACGCCGCAGTCAGACCGCAGAGCGATCCTAACGGGAAATCAAAGCTTTCGGACATAAATAACTCGCTGGCGGATGAACTTAATGGTCAGTGAACTATTCACAATTCTCATGAAGCAGCACATCACCAGCACATCTAGGTGGGTTCATCAATATGGCAATATAATCTTTATACTGATCAAGTTAATACTTTACAATGTTAACTATGACATAATAAAAAATATATAAATAAACCTTTATTATACCTTAAATTATTTATTTTCTAGACATGAAAAATGTCACCAAAATAAAATGTTTGACAAGTTTTAAGATGGACTTCTGTTTTGCTAGACGTTTCTTAGCAAACCTATACATCATGCTACATACTGTATCATGTATAATAGAAATCTTATTGATGTTTCATATGAGATGATATGAGATTATTTTGAAAGACTCCCAAGCTCCTATACAAAGTTTTTGAGTGTTGGAAAATGCCTGTGCCAAAATCTGTTGATGTAATAAACCTCAGTTCAGTACATTAAGGTAGTCAGCTGACCTTATTTTTTGCCACGTAACATTGTCAGTACCATCAAGTACATGTTGCATTAATGCCTTGGCCATTGTAAAAAAAAAAAAGGCAAGAAAGCGGCTTTATCCCCTTCAGAAAATCGAAAAGGCAGGTCCTTCTACTGTACACCTAACCACATTGTACAGGAGCAACGTAAAAAGCATCCTGTCCCATGGCTTTACTCCTTGGTTCGGCGACTGGACGGCAGCTGAATGTCACCAGAACAGTAAAGACTGCCTGCAGGATCATCAGTGTCCCCTTCCATTCTCTGATGGAGATTTTCCTTCAGTGTTGCGTCCGGTATCATTAAAGACTCTCACCACCCTGCCTACAGTCTGTTTTCTCTCTTAATGTCAGGGAACGGGTATTACAGCATCAGTGCCGGATACAGCAGGAATCAAAATGATCAATAAACTATACCCCTGCCCTTACACACCCACTAATGTCTACCTACTGTACCCTGTGTACATTTTAATTACATATGAATTGCCTAATTGTATTTAAGGTAGTGATAGTGTTTCAAATCTTTTACGGTTTAAGTGGCATGTAGTTTGCTAACTAGACATTTGGCAGAAGCCCTTATCCAGAGTGACTTATATTTTATTAATGTATTGACAAAATTTCACATTGCATGGTTTCTGGGATATGAGCTCATGGTGTACTTCTGTTTGTCTGGGGCTAAATAAGTATGGTGTAACTTCTGGATGTTCCTGGAACAAACATCCATAAAAATTTTAATAAAACATAAGAATAACGCTATGTGAAGTCTCAAACACTCTCGCAATCAAATACCGACATACCACTACTGTAAGCCTCCCAACGTATCCCGCACATCTATATTCCCTTTTAGCATCACAAGATGGTTTTATTAAACAGGTGCAAAAACATGAGGAATCAACACGCTGGTGTGAAGTTGAAATTCTGCTCCTTATGTACTGGAACTTTCTGTTACACAGAAACTTTTCTATAAAGTGCCCAGGTGCACTGTGGGAGCTGTTGTCAGCATCATTGTTCCACCTATAATCATAGGATCATCTTATTATGCCATTGTGATGCCTCAACCCACTCTGAAAAAGGAAGAAGAAGAAGAAGAAGAAGAAAAGTACTCCAACCCGAGCCCACCTCATTAATCGGCACGGTGCGAGAATCCTGCAGCACGCTCTTAGATCAAACCCGAGCGTCAAGACGTGCGAGAGTAAAAAAACAGAGAGATTCTGAGACAGCCCGGGTACGATGAAAGCAGCTCGGCGCGGGAGACGCATCGGGGGCGGCGTAGCTATTGACGGCACACACCAGATCAACAGCTGGATCCTCAGATGCTCATGAATACACACTCAACGGCAGAGAAACAACATGTTGGAATGCAGAGGGGAGGTGATGAATATTTATGACCGGCATCTCGTTAGAGTTCGGAGTGCATCGGCTGCAAAAGTTAGCAACGGAAAACGTTGTCTAAGGGGAAACATATCACCTTCGCTGCAAACATGAAGGAGCCTACCGGGCTGGTTTTGTGTAACAAGAGGTTTTATTAAAAGGTAAAAAAAAAAAAAAAAAAAAAAAGAGCAGATCTGTCTGTCAGGATATCAACTGCTCAGCACAGCACTGGGGAAAATAAACAAAGCACTCTTTTGCTGGAGCAGCATAAGCACGACTCCGTCTCTAGGTGATGCTCTGGCAGCCGACTGATGAGTAAATTTTCTTCTCGATCCTGTGATTATTTTCTGTGAGTTTAGGAAAAGCATGCATGGAAGACGTCCGCACTTCCACAAGATCATAAAGATGAGAATATAATTAAAGCACAAACATGCCACAAGGATGGAAACATGGTGGAAAAAAAGCCACATTAACCTGAATCAAAGGGGACTGCGTTTGTAATTTTATATTCCCACAAGTTCGGAGTGTTATTTGGGCGATGCGGTGACTTTGGACTATAAAATCTCAGGCTGCGTTCTTCCCACACTGGCCACACAGAACTGCCTTTGTTCGGGAGTGTTTCGGCCAAAAAGAGCCAGCAGGCATCAAAACCCATCGTGACCCTGATGATCGTCTGCCACCAATACACGAACGTCCTGCAGGGCACAAAGCCAGTCTTTCAGCGTCTCGGCTCTCGGCACAGCGTCCCCACACGATGCCGCATCCAGGGACGCTTAAAAACCCGCGGTGGCCAGGGACGAGCATCAAAGATGACCGACGTCTAATAACGAGTGAGTGTGGAATAAAAATACATGAGAAGGTTAAACATGTGTTTAGGACATGACCGTATTCCCTTTTTATGACTACACGCTCGACGACACTGAGAATTCTACAAGAAGCGTCGAAACGCGACCGAAACCAAGCAGAGAATCAGCCACGTTAAATTCGTCGAGCTGAAGTGAAAAATTCGAAACGACATCAGATGTAATATCGCTGATCTCATCTCACAGGGTTTGATTCGGGTTTGTGTTGTGCACTAAACCTGTGCATATCATATCTCCCACCTGCCTGCTGCAGTCAGATGAAGACCGAGAGAGACAAACCCCTGCCAAGTCTGAATCGCTGAATGTAATTCCAGCTTCTCATTCAGTCAGTCAGAGGAAAATAAAAATAAGAGAGAGAGAGAAATGAAAAACAAGAAGCTTCACGTGTAAGCGAAACATGACAAAAACAGTCGCATTATAACCGCAAACATGTACAGAGACTAAAGCAGAAAGAAAACACAGAGAGAGAGAGATGAAGTGAGGGGGCTTGTGACTGATCACCAGTGATGACCTCTTTCAGAAGCCATGTTTTAATACTCTCACCCGCAAGCAGTATTCATCTAATCATCCATCAGAGGATCGGGGGGAGTCAGTGGGTGAGTGGGTGTGTGAGTGGGTGAGTGAGTGGGTGAGTGAGTGAGTGAGTGGGTGAGTGGGTGAGTGGGTGAGTGGGTGAGTGGGTGAGTGAGTGAAGGAGTGGGTGAGTGGGTGTGTGAGTGGGTGAGTGGGTGGGTGAGTGGGTGGGTGAGTGGGTGGGTGTGTGAGTGTGTGAGTGGGTGAGTGAGTGAATGAGTGGGTGAGTGGGTGAGTGGGTGAGTGAGTGGGTGGGTGTGTGAGTGGGTGGGTGAGTGGGTGGGTGTGTGAGTGGGTGAGTGGGTGAGTGAGTGAGTAGGTGGGTGAGTGAGTGAGTGGGTGAGTAGGTGGGTGAGTGAGTGGGTGTGAGAGTGGGTGTGAGAGTAGGTGGGTGAGTGAGTGAGTGGGTGAGTGAGTGGGTGAGTGGGTAAATGGGTGAGTGAGTGGGTGAGTGAGTGGGTGAGTGAGTGGGTGAGTGAGTGGGTGAGTGAGTGGGTGAGTGGGTAAATGGGTGAGTGAGTGAGTGAGTGAGTGAGTGGGTGTGTGAGTGAGTGAGTGAGTGGGTGTGTGAGTGGGTGAGTGAGTGAGTGGGTGTGTGAGTGGGTGAGTGAGTGAGTGGGTGTGTGAATGGGTGAGTGAGTGAGTGGGTGAGTGAGTGAGTGAGTAGGTGGGTGAGTGAGTGAGTGAGTAAGTGGGTGGGTGAGTGAGTAGGTGGGTGAGTGAGTGAGTGGGTGGGTGGGGTGAGGGCTGCTGGTGTATATAGCGAAAACTACATCAACAGCCGAGAAATAATAAATTAAATTCAGATTGAAGAGAGATGAGAGGAGGAGAAGAGAGGGAGAGATGAAGAAGGGAGGGAGAGAGGATGAGATGATTTGATGACTTGGACCTGACAAAGCTGTCATCATGCTCATAAAGAGAGACACACACACACTCAATAAAAGCTTTCCTCCAAGCCTGGAGTGTGTTTTAGCCGTATGTATGTATGTGTGTGTGTGTGTGTGTGTGTGTGTGTGTGTGAGTAAGACAGTGTAGCAAGTCACAGTAAACTGACTGACTGACTTGGGTGGTACATTTAATACAGCTCCAATATATCACATATGTATGCGTGTGTGTGTATATATATATATATGTATGTATTAATCTGTATGTGTGTGTGTATGGGTGTGTGTGTGGAGCTGTAAGACTCCACTCTGTTACTCACTCCGGGTAGTGCATCAGTCAACAGGACCCTAATCCAGGGTCAACACTAACACCTTGACTACACACACACACACACATTGACAGAACACATCATCACGGCACTAATCCCTACTTAGGCCTGCCTAAACAATACACACCACAGGAGGACGAGAAACAGAACAGAACAGACCGCAACGTTAATACAAAGCGTGTGTGTGTGTGTGTGTGTGTGTGTGTGTAAGAGAGACATACACATGTGATTTGTGTACACACACATACAGTACATGGCCACACAATACTATTTTGTAATTTTCCCTATTCTTTTGTATCTAATGTTTCTTCTTTGACTTTAATTTAAGATTAGGATTTGTCACATGTACCTTACAGCACAGTCATTTTTTACTTTTTTTTTGCCACATATCCCAGTTAGGAAGCCGGGGTCAGAGCGCAGGGTCAGGATATATCACGCCTGAAGGAGACAGGGATAAGGGCATCGCAGTGAGGCTCAGCAGTGGCTCAGTAGGGACTCGAACCCCTAACCTTACTTACAGTAAGTAAACCAGTAACGTACTGGATTTAACCCCCAAGGACAGAGTTACAAATTATTATTATTACTATTATGTTATAATATAATATAATAATGTTATTATTATAACAGTATTTCTTTTTGACAGTATTGCCGAATGTAAGCATGAAGTACTGTATTCTACCCGTATATATATTTCAATTATTCTGAGTCTGAGTGTATGTTCGCTTTGGCAATACAAAAACAAAGAGAAAGAAACTAATATGAACCTTATAATAGATTGCTTGTCTTTTAAGCATGAAGTCAATACAAAAAGGTAAATATTATCATTAATAAATCCATCCATATCTAATCCGTGTTTTCTCTTAACTCAACACCACACTGTGACTAATGCTACGGCTGTTACAATTACACCAGTGCACTAACCCTGATGAGGTATAGAACAGAGGATGAATTAATGATGTACAGGTCAAAGGTCAGAGCAGTTGTTTATTCTTACAGAATTATTTATTAATGTATTAATAGCAGCAGTTTGAGAAAAGTAAAGACACTAATCATAACGACACCAACACGCCTCCTGTATGCGCTGTTCGCTCCACGTGCGAGTTATTAACTGTGCATATTCATAGAATCATATTCCCGCTATGTTTAATGTCAGTGCTGTCAATCGATTAAAACATTTAATCTAGTTAATCCTGTTAATCAAAAAAACAAACAAAAAAATTACTTTACTTGTGTTATAAATGTGCAATGTGGGAATGAAGAAATGCGTGACAAACTTGTTAGAGGAACCAGATTTTTAAAGATAAAAGACGCAGTTTTATAATTTCTCAAACATTAACATAAAACAAGAGTTACATTAAAATCTCTTAAATGGTAAACATGCAACATCAATCATAGTGTAAACCCTGTCTGATGCTATAGTGGTGACCATGTGTGTTATCTCCGCTAGCACAACGGTCTCGTGCACGCTTCAGCAAACTGCCCAGAGTGAATGAGTGCAGGTGCCATTCGTCATTGATTAGAAGTGCTGTTAAATGTAGAAGCGTTTAATGTAGAGTGCATTTAATGCATTCATGCAAACATAGTCCCCCTTGAAGGTAGCTAGAAGGTATCCAAACTTCCATCCAGAATGGTTTTAAATATCCAAAACCATTTTCCCTTTATTAACTAGCCATCTCTTTAATACGCGGCTCTAAACAGTACACTATTATTTAATTGTCTTATCTTTAAGGTTATAAATGTTACATTTCCAGCATCCTGATAAACTTTCCGTAAGTGTCAGAAATTATTTGCCGTCTTGGCGTTAGACTAAATAAAGTGAGAACGATAGAATGATTATTTCACACTCACTCTTTATGGATTATACCAATATTCCACACTCATAATACTTTTATTATCTTATTTTTCGGAGTACTTTGCTTTTTTTTTTTTTTTTTTTTTTACTGTATAGGCAGTTTACTTTTCTTTTTCATCCTCCTCGGAATGATACAACAAAGATCCACAGCGCACTTTATTGTGCATCGCTGTTTACTACATTATGCCAGAGAGATCATCTGAATTGCTTTCATTACAAATTTACAGATAACGCTTATAATTTGCTCGTGTTCATTTCCATAATTGTAAAGTGCTTTCTGTTATTTTGAGCCATTGCCCCAGAGGCGTACACACAAACAAAGACACCCCCCTACACACACACATCCTTACTTGGCCACTTTCCTTTTACACAAAAGCTCACAGAAACAATCCGCCCTCTCTGTTGTGTCTCACAGCTAATGACAATGTCTCTCACTCCAGAGTCTAACATCTGTGCTCTAACACTAAGAACCAGCGTCTCTCCGGACTTTCACGCTGGGCTTTTTTGTTTCCTGGAGATCCCCATCACCTACAGTAGAGACAGACTGGACAATCACCTCATCCACAAATACTACTAATAATAATATCCCTCAAATTATGATCCAATATCAACAAATCGATAATATTCTACTTAATGCATTATATGAAAAAAACTTTTAAAAATGTGACATTTTCTAATCTGACTGATCAGAAGGTGTTGATTAGACTTTTAAAAACAGCACCAGTGATGTAATAAATAAAAACCCAGATTTATATTAACGCACTCATACAGTACATTTTTATAATAACAACTCATGATGAAGGTGAAAATAAATAACAAGGCTAATAACGATTTTAAAAATGTTCATGTCAAACTGGGACTTTTGATTGTGCAGAATAAAAGAGCGCAGTTATAAAAGGGTACAATAATAATAATACCAATAATAATAATAAATTCAGCATAGTGAAATTATTTTTGTTCCATATCCCCGTAAAGAAGCTGGGGTCAGAGTTCAGGGCCTTGCTCAACTGTGGCAACATGGTGGTGTTGGGGCTTGAACCCTCAACCTTTCGATCAATAATTCAAAGCCTTAACCGTTTGAGCAAACTCCTGTTTGTAGCTGCTACAATGTAAGCCACGTAAGTTCCATTAATGAATGTGGAAGTATAAACTGATCAGAAAGGTGATGTTTTTCATTTATATTTAAAAAGTAAATCATGGTAAAACTTTTGTGATATACAGTAGGAAGGTTAAAACATGATCAAACCAGTACAAACACAATTTCATATGCAAATGTTTCACCGTGTCTTCCTTGATCACACTTTTTAACCCCTCTGTCCCCTCCACTAAGCCTCAGGAGCCATAAACTAGACGATGAGTGAAAGCAGCTTATCGGTATTTTAAGTGTGGATGTGTGTCGAAGGTGTGAAAGCAGCTCATTGGTATTTTGTGTGAGGACACACTGAATGTGAACCTAACGGTGTTTAGTCTGCTTGTCACATCATATATTAGCCGTATGCTTCACGCGTCCCGTTATTAACCCTCGCCAGTCAAGGCCGTGGCACCGCAATAAGCCGAGCTCCCTGACTGACAGGCGGTGTGATAAGGCAGGGCACGGAGTGTAGAGTGTAAATAAGAGCCTGGTCAAAGCCCAAACAGAGAGAGAATACAAACTACACACTAACTCCATGTTTAACCCCCACTTACTTTAATGCTGACTTTATGGTTTACACTGAAACAGAGAAAGACACGTCTCATTATGTTACATATGGGAGTTAATGATTGAGCTAATGAAGCTTATGTGATCCGAGCGAAGTGCATTAAGCTTGAACTTTTCGAGTCAGCGTACCCAGGAGCGATGTGACAAATATCACAAAGTTTAATATTGAAAAGTTTAATGCTCATATCTGATCAGAAGGTGTGCATTATGTTAGATATGTAGTCTGTGATCACATACACAAAGTGCATCACAATATCAGGTTAAATAAATATCCTTTTGCATCACAATATCAGGACTTTTTGAAATTCTGTGAAAGGATCCGCCAATCTCAGTGTCTTATGTTATTTACAAATAAAAATATGGCTGTGAGGTACCTGCTTTGGTTTCACTGAAGGTTAAATTATTATAGAATTGCCAGGCGTAATTTCAAGGTTTTCACTTTTTTTCATTTTTCTGAAGGTTTGCTAAAAAGAAAGATATAAAGAAAAAAAACAAAACATCAGAGCAAACGTCCAACAATATTACATGAAATTTTAAGTTCAGCGATTTTATTTGTATTTGATAATTATTTTCACTTTATTTACTTAATAGATACAAAAGTAAAGGTAACGAAACTTGGTACTCAGGAATTAGTCAGTTCAGACTGGCACAAGTATAGACTGTACTGTACTGACCTGCATTAGTGTTGCTAAGCAGCACGTATTACATTTATCAAATGATGATGATTGTTATTATTATTGAATATATTTTACTGCACTTTCATTCAGATAAGATATGTCCTGCTAGGTGCTACACTGTCCTTTCACTGTTGTTGTACTGCCATTTAGTTATGTGTAAATCAGCTTAGTTTTGTGCAACGTTCTTTTAATTCACTTCAAAAGCCACTTGACTTGCCATGGTTTTATTTAAAAAGAAAGAAAAAAAATATGCATGTCTTTGGACTGTAGGAGGAAACCTGGAGCACCCAGAGGAAACCCACCAAACATGCAAAGATCCACGCACACAGACCCAAAGAGAGACCCTGGGGGCGTGTGGGCACAGTGCTAGCCACTATGTAAGAGTACATTTATTAACCACTACATGGTAGTTTTTTTTTGTTTTTAATACCATTATTATTAAAAGTGCCAATAATCCTGGACGTGACTGCATGAACTTATTAAAGCGCTGTTCTCTGGCGATATCCACACAAACTTATCATAATATTAATTTCATATATTATCAGGTATTACTGATATTATTAATCAATAATCAATCAGGCAATAATGACCAACATCTTTGACATCATGTCTAATCAATAGACATGTCACATATCCATCCACATAGCCCAACAATACCAATACATCTCATGCTAACTTTTTTTTGAGCTAGTTTGCATGGCCAGCACTCTGAATACCTGTTCTAATCGTATTAGCCTAACACAAGGGGACTCGTCTAAATGTGCATCTGACAAGCGTGTGGAGACTGAGGGGGACAGGAGAGGTACACCTCCAGGCTAATTGGCTCTGATTCACAAGGTCTGCCGAGCGTAACTGATTTCTGAACTAATAATCGAGCTCCAGATGAGGCCATGGCTCAGGCTTCTGATTCAGACAGACAGGACTCTCTCATTCTGTGCCTCTCACTCACCCACCATGGGGTTTGAGTCACAAAGAGCTTTCACACTCTACGCTAAAGCTGCTACTGACACACGAGCTTGCTAATCATCCAGTCTGAACTTACCACTCGACATACGGTTATTTACCCCGAGGTCGTGGACGAAGCTGATCTACAATAAACTTTGTCGATTTATTTTCATCCCGGTGTTCTGAACAGGGACACATTATTTATGCTAGCTGGTGTCTTAGCAAACACCTGAACAAACACAGGACACGTCATATTTCTAAATGCGATGAGAAAATATATGCAACTACCTGTCTGTCTATACATTACAGATCATATATTATTGTCTCACCGTCTGTCTGAGGCATCTATCTGAATGAACACACTCACTCATTGTCTATACAAGAGACAATACAACCTGGACAGGGTGCTAATCCATCACTGGGCACACACACCTCCACTCACTCACACACTACCGCCAATTAGCCTAATCTGCATGTTTTTGGACTGTGGGAGGAAACCAGAGTACCAGGAGGAAACCCACCAAGCACAGGGAGAACCTGCAAACTCCATGCACACAGAGACGGGAATCGAACCTGGACTGAATGAGCACAGTACCATTTATTTTAACCAAGTGTTATCTATCTATCTATCTATCTATCTAAATACAATAACCTCTATATTACCACACACACACACACACATCCCGTCTGTTTATTTACCTGTATTGAGCTCAGTGTAATGATCACACTTTCATCCATCAATCTAATCTGTTTATTAGTCTATCCATCCATCTGTCTATCTGAGGCATCTATCTGAATCAACACACTACCCTTCATATTACCTAAATGTTAAGACAAAATACACCCCCCTCTCTCTCTCTATCCATCTACTTGTCTGTTATCACAATACACACTTACCGTACTGACCATGTACAATTAACTTATACAGTAGAGCTTTTGAAACTTTGTCTGGTTTCTGTGCTAACTAAAGTCATTTACATTTAGGCATTTGGCAGACGCTCTTATCCAGAGCGACTTACATTTTTTATCTCATTATTCATCTGAGCAGTTGAGGGTTAAGGGCCTTGCTCAAGAGCCCAACAGTGGCAACTTGGTGGTTGTGGGGTTTGAACCTGGGATCTTCTGAACCGTAGTCCAATGCCTTAACCACTGAGCAACCTGGCTCACTAAAGTGAAACCATAAGCTTCTTCCTGTACATTATATATGTATGCATGTATGTATGTATGTATGTACAGTATGTACTGTATGTATGTGTGTGTGTATAGAATCACCACAGTGAAACATTTACACACTTAGAATGCACTCTGAAGTTAAAATTAAAACTCAGTGAGATGGGTAATTAAGTGACAGAGCTCACTGTCATTTTAAAAATCATTCATTTTAAATCTAAAAGCCGAACTGCCTCAGAAATCAGGCTGTTTTGGTGGCGCTCATGAAAACCGACTCTGTAACATCAATGAAGTCGTCTCTTTTAAACTGTATTCCAAAATATCATTAAAGTCAGAATTATTCTCTCTGTATATATATTTCGCACTGCATGGTTTTGTAATTAATTAATTTCAAGATATTACACAGTCTCTGTGATAAAAAAGAAACTTTTCCTCTGATTGAAGTCTAAACTTTGCCTGTCAGTGGAATTGTCAGTAGATGAAAAATCTACCAGAGGAATAATAAATAAAGTGCCTTCAGGCGCCATAAACAAACTCTCAGACAAACTACTGAAACTTTCACCCACTACCAGATTGAGGAATGAGATCCAGAAACTTCTCTCCCACTCCCAAAATGGCGTCTCAAGCCCACACACACACACACACACACACACACACACACACACACACACAGCAGGAGCTTGGTGGATGATCAAAGGGGCTTGTGCTGCCTCTCACCTAGAGCTCTGCTCTCACCGCCGCTGTTCACCAGTGACAGCACCTCTGAATACAGTCTCCCTCCCTCCCTCCCTCCCTCCCTTCTTTATTCTGACCTAATTTCAGCGAGCCCAAGAGGGGCCGACTCGTCTCCCCAACACTCACGCTGAGAATTCCATACTCAATCTGCTGCGTAGCGTTGCAAACACAAACACATTGTTTTATAAATAGCAGCTACATTACCATACTTCACTGCTTTATTCATGACGTGCCCTCACACACTCACTCATTCCACTCACAACCTGCTTTTCACTTTTCCCTTTTTTGTCCTCCTTTCTTTTGTGTGTCTGTATCCTAACCATCATGTCAGAGTGGTTTATCAAGGTTGTTTGTCTTGTTTTTTTTTTTTTTCCTCCACAGGTTGTAAAGCACAGCATTCTACACTGATACACACACACACACACACACACACACACACACACAGTGATGAGCATTCCTTCATACAGATCAGAAAGTCTTGTCTATATGATGGGATTTAATATAAGGCCCAGCGTGCCATTAAAAAGCCATTAACCAGCCTGAGATTCATCCAGCTTTGCTCATCCATCACACAAAAACTACACAATATTTACAGACTGGTGTGTGTGTGTGTGTCTGTGTGTGTGTGTGTGTGTGTGTGTGTGTGCGTGCGTGTGTGTGTGCGTGCGTGCGTGTGTGCGTGCGTGCGTGCGTACGTGTGTGTGTGCGTGCGTGCGTGCGTACGTGTGTGTGTGCGTGCGTGCGTGCGTGTGGTGGGGGGTTGGCTAAAGGAAATCTCATTGTATGGAAATCTCCTCCTATAGGATTGGCCATTTCACTTTAATAGGTTTCAGGCAGATCAAAGTAACAACACACAGCATTCACCTCAGCTAAAGAGCAAGACGAAAATCACAGCACTTCTCTTAATCCTGTTCTACTGCTGGACAAGGGAAGATTAATGAAAGAATAATAAAAAAAAAAAGATCAGACAAAGAAAAAACAAACAAAGAAACAGACACCGCAAGATAAGAAAGAACAGAAAGAAAGAAAGAAAGAAAGAAAGAAAGGCACATAGGGAAAAAACTACTTGGAGAAAGAAAAGAAATAAGAAAGAAGAAAGAAAGAAAGAAAGAAAAAGGTAAGTCACACAGGGAAAAGTCAGATGAAGAAAGAAAGAATGAAAGAAAGGCACACAGGGGGAAGACAGATGAAGAAAAAGAGAGAGAAAGAAAGAAACAAAGGCACACAGGAAAAAGCTACTTGAAGAAAGAAAGAAAGAAAGAAAGTAGGAAAGAAAGAAAAAAAGAAAAAAAAGGCACATATAGAAAAAGCTACTTGAAGAAAGAAAGAAAGAAAGAAAGAAAGAAGGCACATATAGAAAAAGCTACTTGAAGAAAGAAAGAAAGAAAGAAAGAAAGAAAGAAAAAAAGAAAGAAAGAAGGCACACATAGAAAAAGCTATTTGAAGAAAGAAAGAAAGAAAAAAAGAAGGCACATATAGAAAAAGCTACTTGAAGAAAGAAAGAAAGAAAGAAAGAAAGAAAGAAAGAAAGAAAGAAAGAAGGCACATATAGAAAAAGCTACTTGAAGAAAGAAAAAAAGTAAGTCACACAGGGAAAAGTCAGATGAAGAAAGAAAGAATGAAAGAAAGGCACACAGGGGAAAGACAGATGAAGAAAGAGAGAGAGAGAAAGAAAGAAACAAAGGCACACAGGGAAAAAGCTACAGGAAGAAAGAAAGGCCTCCCTTGGAGAAAGCAAGATGAAAAAAAGAAAGATAGAAAGAAAGAGAGACAAGTCAGATGAGAAAGGAAGAAAAGAAGGTCAGAACGTCAGAGATCAGCTGTAACCCTGACAGGTTTAACCTCACACTACTTCAGCTGCAATGTGACCCGACATCATGGACCTGACACACTGACTGGAAGAGAGCGGGAGAAAGATTGTAAGAGAGAAAGAAAGAAAGAGAGAGAGAGAGAGAGAGAGAGAGCTTGGAGGTCAGTCATTAATGGTATTTGGCAGGTGTGCTGATAGACAGGTGAAGAGCAGATTTATGGAAGTACACACAACAGACACGCCACAACAGAGCTAGAAATATACATCACTTTTTCTTTCTTTCTTTCTTTTTTTAAACACAAACTCAAAGATTTACCCCCAACTTCTGTAACATGATAAGCACACAGCGTAGGTTCTGTAAAAATACCAGGAGGCTGAAAGACTCAGAACTGTGATGAGTTTCCCGTCCTCTCCATGTCCAATAATGCGCCCATGTCCAGTCATGGTAATGCCTCTAGTGGTGTGAGGAAGCTACTGCAGGCTAAGAAGAGATTTTTTATTTTTTTTCCCCCAGTCCATCCCTGCTAGTCTCAGGCCAGACATCAAACAGCACACCCCTTTCTGACTTTGTAATTACAAACCACAAAGCAGTGTGCGTGCTCACCAAAAGCACTTTCCTCTCACTCTGCATTTAATCTAATTACAATCCGAGGATCTGACACTCCGTTTCTATAGAGACGACAGCAGTGTGACCTCAGGTCTGTCCAATATTCAGAGATGAAGAGCGACTGTGCATTATTATTATTATTATTATTATTATTAACACCACCACTACCAACAACAATAATAATAATAATAATGATAATAATAATAATAATAATAATAATAATAATAATAAAAATATTCTTCCATTATTTATGGATATTAAATTTTATTTTATTAAATCAGACCAACCAACCAGAACTATGAATCATGACTCATGACTGGTATGAATCATCACTATGAATCATCATTCGGATTGTGTTCTTTTCATGTTCACACACTTTCGTTAACTGGGGCATGGTAGATCCGATTAATTACCACATTTTCTTTTTAAACAATATTTAAAACCCTACAAAAAACAGTTATAGTCTTCAAAACCAGTTAAAGTCAGACTTATGCATGGTTTATACAAAAGTGTGCAGTGTGCTCATGACTCATGGAAGGTTTATAAATTATTGCCAAGGATATAATTTTGCCTTTGTAACCTAACACCAGATTCACTACACACATAAGCGCACATATACTGTATATCACCCAAACCCAGAGCCACCATGGCATGAGCAGCTAGCACTCCTTTTGTATGCAGTGTGTGAGAAGGGATTTTTTTCTCGGTCTGGAGTTTAAAACTGGTACTTACCAGTTTGACTAATCAGCTTTTGACTGTACATTCAGGCTCAGCACATTCAGCTGAGAGAGAGAGAGAGAGAGAGAGAGAGAGAGAGAGAGAGAGAGAGAGAGAGATTTCCTCCGCAGCTCCTTGCTTCATTCCAGTGTTATAAAAAGGCCTGACCCCTACTAAAGCCCGTCCATAGAGCTCAGTCAGCTAAAAAAGACATATACTTCATATGAATGACTGGACCATTATTTTTATTATTATTTTACTGAGTGCACTCATTATGCTTAACCTCTTGGGTGTGTGTGTGTGTGTGTATGTGCGAGAGAGAGAGAGAGAGAGAGTGCGAGAGAGAGAGAGGAAAGAATAAGCATCTGATGATCTGCTCATATAAATCAGAGAGGGAGAGAGAGAGAGAGTGAGTGAGAGAGAGAGACAGAGAGAGAGAGAGAGTGAGAAAAGCTGAAAAAGAGCAATTATTTTTCAGCCCCAAACCCTTGGAGGCAGATTAGTTTTAATATCACACCCATTTTTATTGCACATGAGGGATGGAAGATGAATTTTTTGCATTGCAGATGCAGTTAAAACTGTCAGTACTGGACTAGTTGACGAGTATGAGGCGAAACTGTAGTCCAAGCACATGCCCACCATGCACGAACATATGCACACACACATGCACATATGCACACACACATGCAGGGGTGCCTACACCAGCATTAGGTTTTCCCACTGCAGGCACTGAAACAAACATTGATGTAGAAAGTGAATTCCATCAAATAATCAGCAGAGGACCAGCATGGTGGGGCAGCGAGTAGCATCGCTGCCTCAGGGTACCTGGTTTGATCATGAACTCGGGTTACTATCTGGCGGATTTACACACGTTCTCCCATTTCCTCAACATTCTATGTTTGCGCGTCCCAAAAACTACATCAGTGCCAGTGGATTTGTGAATACATGTCTAAAGTCTGAAGCACCGAGTTGTTTGGTACTACAAAAATATACACAGTTTCTGATACCGTTTGCTGTCGTGATTTTTATAAATATAAACAAAATTGGACTGTCGATTTGATTCAATTCGATTTTTTAGACATTGTGATTTTTGGATTCAATTCGACTACACTTATACAAAGTGATTATCCTTCTTCCCCCCCTACTGTTAATCATCACCATGCTCCAGTCCAGTAGGTGGCAGTACTGCACAAATCTGCCCATAAAATTAAAAGAAGTAGTGATTCTCTAGCAAAACGTGGCGTTTTAAACAAACTTTTCTAAAATTAGAAAACACTTCCAAGGGCATTATGGGTAATCTGTGGGTTTGACTGAATAGTAGTGTTGAAATCATTTTAGTGAATCGGTTCTTTGAATCTTGTTCTTCGAAATGAACGAATCTTTTTTTTTTTTTTGAGTCATTGAGTTTATTTCGTTCTTTTGATCAGAAATAAAATAAAATGTTACATTTTTAATAAACAGATCCCCAACACGTCTACATACACAAATATAAGCTAAAACTATTACAATGCAGCTGAGGACATATTATAATAAACAGAATAAGCAGCTCTCATATCTTCTGGTCTGAATCATTCATTCTTTGGAATCTATTGCACTCTATAGCGTCTATGGGAGTCACATGACGAAAGAACAAACAACTAGGACTAGAAGACTCATTGAGAAGAACCGTTCAATTCTGTTTTCTGTCTACTGCACTTCATAGCGTCTATGGGAGTCACGTAACAAAAGAAGGAACGATTCGGACCAAAAGACTCAAAGGTAACTACTCAATTTTGTTTCCTGTACATAATCTATGGAGTTTTTGCGATGCTTTTGCGCATGCGTGCCCAGTGAAAACATTTCCTTTACTATTCTTTCACACGCATACATTACATAAAATTTTACCTGCCTTCTTAAAAATGTGCATATAAACAGAAACCATCAACAAACAGTGGAAAGAAAAATATTTGCCTTTCTTTATTTGCTCTGATTTGCATGCTGCTGGAGCCAATCAGCATGTAAATTTAATCAGGATGATTTAGTTTGAGTTCTAAAGAAGCCTCTCCGTCACTGCCGCTCATAACAAAACTCCACTAGACCTTTAAAGCCACCATGCATGACATCACAGCTCCATTAGAGACAGTCAATAGAAAAGCGACCCATAGTTCTTAGACCAAAAAAAAAAAAAAATGCTAACACAATATTTTACTAGCAATCAGGCATCATTAAACTAAATGGATGCCCGGGCCCTTGGATTTTATTAGGCTTTTTGGTGAAATCGCAGACAGCAGCGTGCAGGCTGATTACCTCCTTTGTCTCTGTGGAGTTATTAATGCTGACAGTGGAGCCTGCTGCATCCCGCCACCCTTATGGGCCATTTACAGTAAGGTGGGAAACAGGACGGGCTTGGTATTTTATCTACAGTCAGCATTATTTATTAAAAAATAAGAACGCGCACATCTTTTTCTGCCTTGTACTCTGAACCAAAAATTCAGCACCAAAACCAATAATGCTTTTTTATTTTTACTCTGATCTTTTTTCTGAAAATAATAAATCTGATGACACCATCACTCCATCCACTGTCTATAGCGCTTACCACCGTCTTACATACACTCATACACTACAGGCAATTTGGAAACCAATTAGCCTATGCTACATGTCTTAAGAATGTTGGAGGAAACCGAAGAACCCAAGGGAAACCCAGAAAGCACAGGGGAACACGTACTCCCTCCAGACCCACAGACCAGTGGTGGCATACTGTACGAGCCCCAAATCCTGGAGATGCAAAGATGAAACTGCTAAACTTTAAAAAACAACTATATATTTTTTTTTCTATGAACAACCAACAGCACAAGAAGTCTATTAAACTTTTATTTTGCTTTGGAGAAACAATGACTTCGACTAGACCCGGAAATTTTTGTTCCACTATTAACATTCGTAGTTCCCGCAGAGAAGATGAACTTCATAAGCATCTAGTTTCCATCATAAAAAAAGCTATTTGCTGCTATCTAATTAAGGGG
This sequence comes from Clarias gariepinus, assembly GCF_024256425.1. Taxonomy (NCBI): domain Eukaryota; kingdom Metazoa; phylum Chordata; class Actinopteri; order Siluriformes; family Clariidae; genus Clarias; species Clarias gariepinus. The sequence goes on from NC_071103.1 coordinate 33,095,163, forward strand.
CTAGCACATCAAACAGTATGCATTTGTAGTTTTATATTTTTGCCATTAAGCCACCAAAATGCATGAATTATAATAAGGAAAAAAAAACATTATTATATTTAGTCGTTACTGGACATTAAGGCAAATTATTGGGTTTTGACAGGACTGTGTTACAGTCATGTGACCATTTAAAGTTAATTAGAATAAGCTAAAACAATCACTTTGCCATATTTTAGAAATATTATCCTGTCTGAAGACAAGTGTAGAAATAAAAGCAAATCGTGCATATACAGTAGACCCGGGGTCTTGCTTTCTTATCATCATATTAAATGTCCTTAACAATAAATACTTTGCTAAGAGGCCGTAAAACGTTTCTAACAGGGCAATAGCACGCAAATGGCACCTAATTACCTGAAACAGCGTTTGCGCACCTCTCCTTAGCATTAACACAGCTTTAAAATTTGCTGAAGTTATTCCTGGAACGGCTCTTGAACAACTCTGGATTATCCCTATTGTTCTGAAACATCTAACCGTAGTCTATTCTATGTTGCACTGTTTAATCAGCATTTCGTATACCTTGAGTATCTATTGTCCCTGGTTGATAAGTTAAAGTTAACACAGTTAACACACAGTAAACAAAAATAAAAAAAAAATTTGAAACATGGAAATGAGGAAAAAAATATCATCATAAGATGGTGTCATGAATATTCTTTTATATTATTATAGGACTAGCCATATAGTGATGTAATTTATAGTTTTTCTTATAATAATTAACTTTTTTCTCAATGAAATGCATGATGGATTGTTCGGGTCTTTCATTGTTTTATGCTCTTAATGGTGATTAATGAACTTTACGGACTTGAGCTATGTTTTTTCCTGTCATGATGATGTTTGACATTGAATTTCAGCTTCAATTAGCATCCCCCCTCCTCCAAGAAATGTTCCTTACATATATTGTATAGAACCCTTACACTGACCACATAATTCATAGGTCACCCAGCTCTTATTTTAACCACTACAGCCCTGACTTTTTTGAGTTGCATAAATAAAAGACAACTTATGATATTACTGTGCAGTGTACAGTGTACAGTAAATGTCATCCTGTTTTGCTATTACTTTTCCTAAATATACAGTCTTTTATTGTATTTAAACCAAATTAGGTTGCTTTTGTGTGGAATCTTGTCTTAAGACGCATTTATACTGTATAGTTCACAAGTCTAGCCATTTTATGTCAATGCATCACTTTCTTCATTTCTTTCCCCCCGAAACCGATGACTGTAAAAACCCATCTTGTACTCCAAGTATTTCTTCGGCGCTCTCATATCCATTTTGTAATCTTTTGTAACTTTCTACTAAAACGGCAGTGCTGCTTTACACACTGACAAACGCCATTTTTCACTTCTTTACTTGTGTTCATTACAATAAGGCTGCCCCGGTGATCCGATTTGCGGCTTGCTGCTCGCGAGGATGAGGGATTGCGGTGACAATAGCGGGAAATGACAAAAAGAAGCACAGTTCAAGCTCTGAAAATAACAAACTAATGCGATTCTCTCTAAGGATGAGGGATTGGAGCTCCAGAGCGATGGACAATAGGGAAATTAATTACAGCTCCAGTACACAAGACATTGCAGTTCAGTGCTGGCCAGGTTTGTGTTCTGAGAATTCAACTTAATTGATACTGATCGCATAGCATTCACACTGAAGAAAGACACAACACTCCGAGCGAGCCGAGTGATCTGATTTAAATTCGACAGAGAACGGGAATCCGGCTCCACATGCTCCGATAATTGCCTTTTAAACATGCTAAGATCAATCACTAGCCTTTTGATTCCTTTTCCTCATGCAACCTGAGTCAAGCCATCTTCTTACACTCCTAACATGTGCACAGTCGTGTAAAAAGGCAGCAGGTCCATCTGGGTGACAGATTCGATGGGTGTGACAGAGTGATGTGTGTGGTGTGTGAAGGCCTCCTACCTGCTGCTCTGTCCACACCTTGTCAACACCAACTCAGTGTGAGGTGAGAGTGTGTTTATGGAAATGGGAGAGAGAGAGAGAGAGAGAGAGAGAGAGAGAGAGAGAGAGAGAGAGAGAGAGTGGACTAAGAACCAGGCCTCCATCAGAACATCTCCTGAACTACTTGCTCTTTTAAAATACATTAAGAAGACCATAATAGAAGATACTTTAAAGAACTCAGATAACCATCTGCCAGTAACCCAAATTAAAAATGTTTTTATTCATTCACTCTTTCCTTTATTTCTCCCCACTGCAAGGGTTCTAGTACTGCTGGGTAAAAACAATATCACAAGTCTGGATCAATTCATCCTCCTCCTCAATTTCATTTTATTTATATTGCAATTTTACCAATGAAGATTGTCACAAAGCAGCATTACAGTATATAAACATTTAAAAATGTAGAGAATAATAAATTTATAGATTTAACAATTTGACCCTCTTATCATCATGATAATAACTCGTTACTTTTCTGACTGCGGTTAAATAAAGAAATGGCCACCTTGGACCAAAGTCCAAAAAAAAAAAAAAAACCTTATGGAACCATGAGGGCCCATAGGTGCAGTACTGATCTCTTGTTTCCACAACCCTCAGCCATACATGGATGGGCTAGTGTATCGCACAACATGCCTATTTTACCTTCCAGCCTTGCAGCTGGTACCAAATTATTGTTTGGTGACAGAAGTAACTGTGTGTAATCAACTCGCCCAGAGTTGCTACCGAGCGCCTGGGCTGAGGCTTTAACCACTAGGATGCTCAGCTACAAAAAAGTGTACTGTAGCAGGGAGCGGGTGTAGTGGGCATCGCTCACTGTGTAACAGTCGGCAGTATTACATTTAATGTAACAGTAGACAGAGTCATCGTCAGGAGTGGCAGCGAGTTGACTACATACTCTATTCGTAATAATAATAAAAATAATAAGCATCTATTTACCGATTAGAGAGTATAGCCGGGTCTGCTTGTTTTCTATTAGGAAGTCACAGCTCGAAGATCACCTAGATAAAAATTAGCATGAAGTAAAAGTACTTTAATCTGTACACCCAACGTCCTTTCCCCTTTCCCAGCTGCGTGAATTTGATTGGTGTTTGGCCAGACCACTGGTTTAAGCTACACACGTTGGCATTGACATAATTTTTGCTTAGAAATTGTATATGGGATTATTTTATAAATGCTTTAAAACCGTTCCCCAAAATATACAGATGATACGATACTACAGGTACATTAGTTCATGCAGGAAAGATTAAGGTGGTAGAGCGCTCCCCAAAACCGGACAATTTGTTCTGTTGCAAGGAGAGGCCTGTGGTCTCCATGACATCCAAGCATGCAGCAAGAGTAAGGAGCTAATCTGGTCCAAGACAAGCAGGAAATGTAATGCTAGATAGAACAGAAGGGAGTGAGGCAAAGAGAAGGGGAAAAAGGGAAAAGTATTCCAGTAGTATTCGCTGTAGCCCCTGCCTTACTCCATCAGCTGCTTTTTCAATTGCATTTACCCCAGACCTGTTTTTGGGGGCCATGTCAGCTATGTGAGATGTGAGATGAAAGAGGAGATGTTATGCCGGGAGTCTGTGATTACACTAGTGAATTGGGTTATCCATCATTCGAAAAACTGTCTAGTAGCTCTTATAAGTACAGTAGCTGCGGAAAAATAGAAATACCCAGCAGTGACCCAGAAAAAGCCTTTCCGCCCATATCTAATAAGCTCCTCTCAGGTAATATTCTTCACGCCACAAACCCTGGCGTATCAAGGCGCCGCTCTCTTGTCACCTCTAATCAAATAAACTGAAAAAGCCTTGCTTTGACGGGTCATATTTGCGAATATAGTGGCGGTAATAAGGAGGAGGAGGTAGGAACATGCAATTTTCATGAATTAACATCACTTTAATAGTCTTCCCTAAAGACAGCACAAGCTGGAGTTATAATTCTGTCATGGCTTCCCTATGCTATAGGAAACACCAATTATATACTGACAGGAGCCGGTTCATGATGTATGTGTGTTTACAAATGGTGTTAATACAGCACTACGTGTGTGTGTGTGTGTGTGTGTCATCAGTGAGGTTGCAGGCCTGATTGCGGAGAGCCTGTAAAGCAGACGCAGGAGAAAGCATGAAAAGAGAAAGCATGGCCTGTCTCACACTCCTATTCATCTGGGCAGAAACACAAGCGTCTGTATTCTCCAGCAACATGTTACTGTTTTTTTTTTTCCCTTTCATCCTTCTGGAGGAAGTTCATTAGGGCGAATATCGCGGACTCGTTTAAAGAACAATGAAGAAGCCGCTCTCGTGCGTGTGGCTTATAATAATAATAATAATAATAATAATAATAAGGTCCTCCTCTGCTTCTCCACCGTGTGTGTGTGTGTGTGTGTGTGTGTGTGTGTGTGTGCACGTGCATGGATGTGTCCCTAAGAATTTGTTTGTACAAGTGCACATATTAAGTTCTTAAGTGTGTGCACGTAGGTGTGTGCGCGCGCGTGTGTGTGTTTAAAGCATTGCCTCACCTTTCGGGCTGTTTGCTTTTCTAAATGAATGTAATGGTGCAAGCATAGGATAAATTGCCTGCCTCACGCTCCATCTCCTTGTACACATCCCAGAGGGCCTTCTCCAAAGCGGGGCAGGAAAAAAAAAATGAAAACAGGCACGCCAGATAATTCACTCGCTTTTGCCTTACAGATAATACTTACTATCAGCACATAACAGGCCATATCAGAGACGGCACACCGAACGCACAGGGTCTTTGTTCTCACTTTACACAAAGCTAGGAAATGAATCTGGAATGCACAAAGGATTATTTAACATGTTTATCATAAAATACGAGAACCATTTCCAGTTTAAATATTTACATGCTTTAACATTTTATTGATGTAGCACATTTCACAAGCTCAAGGTTACTTTACAAAATCAATAAAGAATTAATCAATACTGCAACAAATGACAGAGAAGAAGGTACAAATAAGTAGAATAACACATTGGGACAGAAAAAAAACAAACAGCAAACCACAAATGCAAATTATATGACAAATAAAAATGACAATTCTGCAAATCATGACAATTATTATAAAAACAATATGTATACATTATTACTTCTAGTTCAAAAACTAGCGCATAGCATATAGCGTATTGAAAAGTCAGGCTTCGCTTGCAGAACACATTCAGGACTAGAGGCGTCAAGCAGCGCCAACCGCTTCATGGAAATCATGTGCTTGTTTAAAGTGGCAGCAAAAACGCCTCAAGCCATGGGGACATGCCCATCAGCACCTTGACAGGATTGCAACCAGCAAGTAGATGCCGCAAAATATTATATATATACTGTATATAAATATATTGTATATATATAATTTTTTTTTCTTTCTTCTAAAAAGCGCACAATCAGCAAACTTGATTCCACAGAAGGTGTGACCGAACACCCATCAGCAAACGAACAGGATTGTAAAAAACCAGCCAACCCACCACCAGAAAACCAAGCATGCCAGAATGGCAGGTGATGGATGGAGAAAAAGCGCAAAGGAAGCAGGAAAAGTACAGAGGTGGGGACTTCTCCAACCACAGTGCTGGGTAAACTATCAAGCTAAAATGTAAACTCGGCCCCTAAAATGTCTTTAAAGTAAAAAAAACCTATTAATGATATCCAGCAAAACTAAAATAAACCTAAATGTGTGTGAGAGAGAGAAAGAGAGCGCACGCGTGTGAGAGAGAGAGAGAGAGTAATATACACTCAGACACTAAATTTGTCCCTGAAGTGAGCCATTACAATTAGCCTAATCTACACAAGCACCATTACGACTGTGTGCATGTTGACACACAGCATATATATAGTCCTATACAATTTCTCACAGTCCCCAGACCCTGGTGAGAGATTAAATAGACACACACACACACACAGAGTAAGTGTGTGTAACCATCTAAAAGTGCTCATCTTTCTACCAATGAATTATTAACAAAATGCTATTTAAGAAAACGCACTCCAGATGCAGCACTTGGATTTAATGGTGGCATAATTGAATTGAGAAGAAAATAATAATAAAATCACTATTGCTATTAACTTTTGATTCAGGGCTAATTAAAGAATGCAAACAGAGATAATGCAATGTGCCTGTGGTTATTTTATGGGGAATAAAAAAACAACTAATCTGTGAAAACAGAAGGTTATGCAGAATGGAACAGGGGAATAAAAAAGTTCACGTGGGGGGGAAAAGTTGTCTGTTGCTGATATTAAATAAAATGTCATTTTCATGCTTTCAGTTTTCATTCTTCACTCTTTCCACATAGGACAGGGGTGTACAATCTTGGCCTGTGTGCGTGTGTGTGTGTGTGTGCGTGTGTGTGTGTGTGCGCGTGTGTGTGTGTGTGTAGGCTTTCATTCCAACCACACTGAAGCTACACCTGATTCCACCTGTTTAATTAGTCGTTTTTGGCTTTCAACAGCCTATCAGGTGCGGCATCCACTGGAATGCTGGAATGAAAGCCTGCGCCCACCCTGGCCCTTCCTGGAAAATGGATTGGAAACGCCTGATATAGGAGGAGTACACAGAGGAGGAATTGGAAGAATGAGAAAGTAGGAAAACGGCGGATAGATTTGACAGGAGTGATGAAAAGACTAAGAAAGACTAGATAGGAGGAATGGACCACGAGGGAGACAGAAGACAATAGTGTGGGTGGATGGAGGGGTACAGAATGGATGCTACAATGAAAGAGGAAGGATGGATGAGTAAAATGAAGAGATGAAGGAGTAAGACTGGAGAAATGGGATGAAGAAGGAGTGCCAGGATGCCTGGATGAGAGTATGGAAAAGGCATGGGTGAATTAGATGATGAAGGAAGATTGGTTAGAAGCAATAATGGAGGATTAGATAGAGTGGATGGATGGGATGATTGGACGAATGGATTGAAAGTATAGAGTATGTTCAAGTCATTGAAATGGTCAATGATTCACTAAAGGATGGAAAATGACAGCATGAACGGATGGATTAGAGGGATGGGAGGATTAAAGAGGATTCGATGGATGAGAGGATGAAGGATTGAATAGGTGGTAATGATTCTGAAATAATGTTAGTGAATTCTTCATCACTGCACAGATTTTGGTCAAACCAATAGGGATGGCAACAATGACGGCACTAACAAAAGAAACAATGATGATGATGATGATGGTGGTGGTGATGGTGTAAGGGACAACTGGTTATTTTGAGCTGTTAAGAAACAGATGCAGGTGTATAAAGTGAATAATGTTTGTGTCAGAAGGATTACTGCCTCTCTCTCTCTCTCTCTCATTGCCAAACAGCAACTAAACCCACAACATAAACAGCCTCACACACAGATGAAAGCCATAACCTGAAACCCCACTGTGGTTTATAATCCAATTTCAGCCACATGCAAAGTCAGGTGGAAGTGGATTTAGAAGAGAAAGAAGTAAAAAAAAAAAAAAAGAAAGAAGAAGTTCAGCTCCAAGCAGTCAGTAAGAGGGGGGAAAGAAGAAAAAAAAAAAAAACACCTTGCTGTGCATCTCTGTAGGTGAACTTCTTTTAGCAGTTCTCAACAGCCAAAACCTCTGGAGCGAGAGATATCTCCCTCGTCCTCCTTCTCATTCTCACTCTCTCGGCTTAGAGCAGCAGCTTAGAGAATATAGCTCTAATGGGAGCAGCAGTCAATCAAGCCGGTGCGTATCACAGTGGTGAGGGTTTGCTTTACGCTCCCCAAAGCTCAATCAGCATGGCAGCTGTCAGTTCAGTGCACGCTGAGCATGCTCTAGTCTGCTCTCCTGCACCTGAGTCCTGTAGAGGTTCAGGCCTACCCTGTCGATTGCCTGTCTAAAAAACACATAAAATACAACAAAAAAAAAGCCAAAACTGGTCATTCACCATAATAGAATCACTTGCAAAACAAATAATTGGTGTAGATGGAAAATATATGTATAATTTACAAATCTGTCAAGTGTAATAAACAGAGCTGAATAAATAATAGCATAAATGATGGCATAATGTTTTACTATACTTAGGCAGAAATATGAGAGATTTGTTTATCTGTTTATCGCGGCGACCATGTAGAAGAGAACGAATGACGTTTCATATGTTAATAAATTATGCATCATAATTACTGGGAAATTGCTGTGGTATAAGCAGAACAACAAACTCGGACCACCAGGTCATAGTGCATCCTTTAGTCTTTCGGGAAAAGAGACCAGTACAGGCAGTAATAACCGCAGGGAGCGGTGGTGTGTGCGTGTGTGTGCGCGCTTCTCCCGTGGAATGGCAGTAAAGCTGCAGAACGTGTGAGGAGACTGGGTTTACAAGCTTTCACTGCAGCTTCCACACACACATTACAAGCACCAGAGCCCAGGTTTTCTCTGTTCTACTGCTGTGGTGACCTTTTGATTGGGCCTCGCACGCAGCCGGATGGACCTGACTCAGGATTTCACTTATAGTTTGGCTGTGTTTATACAGCTGTGAGCTAGTTGCAGCACACTTGTTTTCAATGTTTTTCACTAATCTGCACGCTGGACCTCAGGCTGGGGGCTGCACCTTCTCAACCCAATCTGAGGGTTAATGGGCCTGGAAAGATTTTTGGCAAAGCAAAAAGAGCCTTTTATTGATTTTGGAGCCATGGGCTGGACTGTGGGAGTAAAACAAAAAAATGAACACACGCGCACACACACACTAACCAATGACTGGCTTTATATATGCTTTTAAAAGAATAAGCTGGTTGGATTGCCCGGCTCGAACCCATCACATGATTTGGTATGAGATGAGACTTCGAGACATATCTCCGTGGCTTTAATGCACATCCAAACACATAATCATGGCACCACTTCACTTTTCATCGCCAGCTAATCAATAATGTGCTTATTGTCCCAACGTTGGGCTCCAAGGCTCAAATTTAAGCTTGGCTTATTCTAAATCCTTTAATACCCATGTTTACTTGAAGAAATTACAAAAAAAAAAAAAAAAAAAAAAAGTATGATCCAATCCCAAATGATTCCATCCATTTCCCCGTCCTGACTCATTTTTTCTGTCTAACAAACTATCCTTGTCTACCCCCCACCCAGGTCACATGCTAGTCACCGGATAGCTTCTCAGACTTGATGTTCCCATGCTGAAAGATTGGCACTATCACATTATTATCTTTTTTTTTTTTTTTTTACATGCACAATGACTCAATGTCTACAGGGGATTCCATGCAGAGCATCGCAAATAAACAGATATAAAAAGGCTTGCGTGATGTGCACATGTCTGGCCGTGGGTATCAGGGACAGTGGGGTTTTGTAACAGAACAATTTATCTATTTATATGAGAAACAAACTCAGAATACTGACTAAGAGTACAGACAGTAAATGTGCTGACGAGGACAATACACCAGAGTGACCGCTAACAGACATCTGGTTTCTATATTTAACAAAAAAGGAAAAAAAAAAACATTTTTAAAGCTTCATTTTATACCAAGTCATTGTGTGTTTTGCAATCTTAGTGCATATCAACAATATGCAGCTGCATAAAGGGTTGCATACAAAATATGAGGAAATCAGCAAGATGTGTTGGCATAGACAGATGTTCGTTCATTATGAGAGGAGATAAAGCTGGAGATAAGTCATTATTATCGATGATATCAGGTCAAACCTTTGCATTTCCTTTTGGGAACATGACTTTAATCTTCTCTATCAACTTGCCTTATATTTATCTCTCTTTAAACACACTCTCAGTCATATCACAACACTTTCAGACATAACACTCGAACAACTCAACATAATACCGTCTTAAAACCAGCTACAGAACCTGTAGTTTTAAATTAGTCTTATATTTAGAATTTTACTTTTTAGTGTTTTACTACAGAACAGAAGGTTCAAACCTAGCACTAACAAGTTGTCACTGTTGGGCCCCTGAGCAAGGCCCTTAACCCTCAACTGCACAGATGTACAGTATAATGAGATAAAATGTAAGTCGATCTGGATAAGGGCGTCTGCCAAATGCCGTAAAAAATGTACTTCTAATTTATTTTCACCTTTTAAAATCAATGGGGCCACAAACTTTTGCACTTACCTAATGAATTCCATCTTTATGTGCCTGTCAAAGGACACAAGAGAATGAATTTTATTTACTTCCTGCCATCACACTTTCAGACAGGAACTCTTTGTCACCATGCAGTTTACATTATTGTAGGCTGATACGTTAATATAATATTTATATCAAGATCATTTATCCCACATACTTTTCTAAGAATGTAGATATGTAGATTTTTTTTGTTCTAAAAATGTAATCAGGTACAGATAGGAAAATGATTTGATATCACAATTTTGATTTAAAATTGTCAGTTAATAATTAAAAATTATTTTTTAAAATATATTTGTTATTGTAATTTATTATATATAACTGCATTAATGAATTAGGCTTTGTTCAGATTATATATATATATATATATATATATATATATATATATATATATATATTTTTTTTTTATATATATATATATTTGTTTTGATTTACATACAGAGGCAGTCAAACGTATTAGGACAACATTTGCCATGTACTATAGTTCTCCATGTGCAAAACGGTGATGTCATTCAGTAGTTCTCGCCTTTAAAGTTATTAGAATCGGTTAGTTTAATTGATGGAAGAAACAAATATGTGGAAGGACGTTTACTTTCTTGCTTGCTGATTACTTTTGTTTTGGTAGAAATTGTTGTCTCATGGTATTAAAACTTGGGCTGGTCAACAAAATTGGCTAAAACTAGGAAATTCTCAAGCGAACTTCTGTATATGGGGCCAAGCAAGCATGGATTGAGCGAGTGACACCAGAGTACTGCAGACATCATGACTTTGTGACACTCCGGATCCAGCATGTTTTGAAAACTAAAGGACTTTATAATAAATATCTTAATAGTACTATAGCATGGTCATTGCATAAAATATCAAATTATTCTTATTGTCCTGACTTATTATTTTAAGAAAAATTCATTAGAACATTAAATTTTTCACTTCTTGTCATTCCTTTCGGCCACCACTGTACAGTAATACTGCTACAGCTACAATACTGTGATATAACCTAGAAATGCCCTGGGGTAGAGGATATGATATTTTTTCAGACCGCGCTCCCCTAACATCCAGGGTCTGAAAACATTTACTCTAACCTTGCATGTACAAGAATAACCACTTCAGACCAGTTCACTTTCCCCCACTCTGCTTTGGGAATATTCACAGAGATCAACATCTGTCTCTGAACCTGGTCAAAGCCGTCTGCGTTTATTGCGGAGAGTCAACATTCACTTGTTGTTAGGGTGTTTCTTTATAGAGGGAGTCCGACACCATGAAATTTCCATTTGCAAAAGCGGAAAGGCTGTTTGCCTCAATACACTGATGAAGCCAGGCTGTCTGAGGTGCTGAAAAACTGAAATGCATTCCGATAGCAGACTAAATGCATTACGGCATTTCTGTAGATTGCAGGCCCTGGAGCTGAATAAAGAAAGAAAGTGGGCAATTAATTCCGCAGCCACAATGATAAATATTATGGCAAATTTCACACTGCCTTCCTCTGAAGTGATATGCAAAGTAGGGAAGTATGGGCTAGGGTTTTTCTTCCCTTTTGTAAGACCTCACAAAGATTGTGTGCTCTCTGTTCTCGTTACATTACTTCTAATAAACACATTTATCGGCAAATTATTCAGTAGCACGGCAATTTCTTACAGACGGGCAGCAGTCTGAGGTTTTAATTATAAACAATGATAAGTAAATGCAATCTCTATATGTACCATTGTATGCTATTGGGAAAGGGGAGGAGAAAGAGAGAGAGAGAGAGAGAGAGAGGATCATTTTCCCTCCCCCTGTAAGGTTGGTACTATCCATGCTGCTATAAATAGGCCGCTGTTGGCATTAAGAGAGAATGAGATGATGATTGTGAATTCAGTGGAGGAGACAAAAGCAGCCGTTTGTCACACACTCCAAAGCAGCAGCCAGTGCAATGCAGTGTGCCAGCTTGTAGCTGCAGAGCCTGAGTACACCCAGAACAAAGCGCTGGAAATGAAACGGCTTTCAGACTCTTGAAAGAAGAGGAAGGACAATACACTATAGCACACATTCTGGTCCCACTGCATCTTCCCTGAGCATCATGTCTTCCACTTCCTTATGCATTTACTAAATGCTACATGTCCCTTACATTCGCTGTGTAAGAGGGGGAAAAAAGAAAGCAATTAGTTTCTGAAAGAAAAATAAATGCTCTCAAATAGTGCCAAGTACTGTCAAATCTATTCAGCCGAAGATATCTGGCTGTTATGTTCATTTGCATGGGCCTGATATTATCACAAAGTACCTGTACTGAATTTAGTGAGGCTTTCTGAACCAAGAGCACCAAACAGGGACATTTGTTTGGAAAAATCTGAAAGAGCTGATTGATAGACTTATTGAAGCCTCGTTTTACATATTTCATAATAATAGTAATAATAATAATAATAATAATAAGAAGAAGAAGAAGAATGTTAGAATTCTACTACAGTGTAAACATGCTACATGCTCATAAGTGATTATACTACTCACTATATACTTTGGGATGTTGTAAAATTTGTATTTGTTTCGATTAGCACTAATGCTACATAGGTAGGTACTGTAGAGAGGTAGGTTTGGGTAGGAAGATAGACAGAGTCCTTTATTAATCCCAAAGAGAATGTGTATATTGTGTACAACAAAATTCTTTACAATTCTTTATAATTATATATTTATACTGCATTGTATAAAATTTATTTCATTGTTGTATGTATGTGACAAATAAAATTCTTGAATCTTGTATATATTGTTTGTCTTAGTTCGACTCAAGCAGCCATATTTCTAACAGGGTTTGAAATATTAAAAACTCCCAAAAGTATCTAATAAGTATTGACATGCTGTGTAAATTGTACTGTTGATTGTTTAAATGTCATGTTTTTTCTTTTTTTGTTTTTGTTTTTTTTAATAAAGCGGCCATTTTCTCCCGATTTACCCTCCAGTCCAGTAGATGGAAGTATCGCACCAACCTCCAGTAAACTCAAAAGAAGAAGATGACGACGACGTACTCTTCTAAAACACAACTATTTTCTGCAAAAGCTGGGAATTTTTTTTTTTATTTAAAGAATTCATTAACCTTGAACCATTGAACGTTTGTACATTTACCTGTATATAATTCAAAATTTATTTAAATAGACCATGAATGGACAGATTCAATTGCATAATGGATTAAATCGCACAGCACTATAGAGCGCATAACACTTTTAACTCACACATTGTGTGAATTAAAACATATTAAGTTGCCCTGCACAAAATAATTTCTCCTTATAAGAACACTGTAGTTTCTAATGCACTTATCACCACATTTTAATGCACTGTGCAACATGACACTATACACTCCTGGTTTATTAAGTGCTGCATTTAAATATAACAAAATATAAGCAGTCCAGCTTATGGCTTATATTCAGGCTTATAGGTGTTTTATCAGGTATTCTTTTCAACATGTTGTGAGTACATTAATAATGTAAGATTCATAGAGGACATAACTGAACTTGCAACTTTTTTAGTGTTCACACTAACTCGCATCATTTTGACAGTACTGTCACAACACACCATCTCCTGAAAACTCCTCTTACTGCAACTGTCATGAGATGGAAAACAGTGATAGAAAAATGACATTTTCGCTGAAAATTGAAGTCCTTGAGAAGAGCAAATGTCTATCGCTGTCATGCAGCCACAGGGGTTAACCATCTACCATCAGCATCTCCCTGCTATCCCCAGAGATATCGACACCCAGATTAAGCAGGTTATCGAGTCACATGGACTTGAGGTCACACCACAGGGGAGGGACTGAGCTGAAAGATCGACACCGCAGTGGGAGGTGGGGGACCTACTGGTGAGAGTCGCAGCATGCCATCTTATACCGTGAAAGTGACAGTAAAAGGTCACATAGCAAGTGGCAGCTGTCAATCATTAGCTCAGTTTGATTACACTCGATGAGGCAATTATCAGCCGGCTAAACGAGCGTGCCGGGAGTTAGTAAAGCTAAGCTTTGCCCCTTACGCTTCATTTACCATAGCCGGAGCGAAGTCACATACACAGACACAAGTAATGAAAAATCTTTAGGCAAACTAAAGGTCTTAAAATAGACACTGGAGAGAGGTAGACTGGTGTGTAAAAAGATAACGAAGGAACAGGGGAACGCTGGATTTAAATGTTTTAAAATCAAACTCTGATGTAGCTGTACAGGAAAACAGAATGACTCAAGATCAGGATTTTCAGTGGGGAATAAATTATCAGCAGTGCTTCAGGAAGATAAAGAATCTGTTTGGGTGGTTGTTTTTTCTCTTTTTCTTTTTTTAACCTAAAAACAAGCACAATAACTTTTCAGCCCGAGGTCGCAGAGAAGTGCAACATTAAAGTTTTAACAGCGACATCTGTAACACAAGCAGATTTACTTATTTCGTTGCGCCAGAAAAGAAAACCAGGGGAAAGACATCTGTTTTGTTCTTAACGTGGCACAATCTCATTGTATATAGATGACTTTGCCCTCCCAGATGACACAGACGGATTTCCTGAGATTGGCTGTGTGTTGCAAAGACCGAGATGGAGACAGGGTTTGACATGATCCGCTATAATAAAGGAGGTACCTGCTTATTACATTTTCACACTTTGAGCATTATTGATGATTTTGCTATGCTGTAAGACCTGCCACTGGGACATGCCACTGGCGAAACATGATTATTGCATTTGACGTTTGATTTTCCATGCAGAAGGAGAGCTTAAGTCACATGCTAAGAGACATGAGCATATCCTTGATCCTCTTCTAATGCACAAAAAGGAAATTGAATGCTGAGCTTAAAAAAAAAAAAAAAAAAAAAAAACTTTCTACCCAAACCACCTTTTTCAAATGGAAACGTGAGCATGCAAACACAGCAGCACAGCTTCCTGGGTGAAAAGTCTCGCCCCCTACCTGTCTGAAGATAGTGGTCCTCCATTGCGTGGCTTGTTGACTTGGGCGTAGAGACTTTCTAGACCATGATCTCTCGGACTGTGAGGCCTGTGATCCTGGTTCAGGCTCTGGCTGCTGTCCATGGATGAGTCGAGCGACCCGATGCCTGCATAGGGGTGTTCCTCATCAGAGCTGAAAGCTCGGGTCACGTCTTGTATTTCGGCGTAGTCTCTCTCCCTGGCCTGTCGCTCCCGCAGCTCCCTGGTCTTGGCCTGGATCCTGCAAACACACACAATCAATACATAACATGACTGGATCCTTTAAGTTTTGGGTGGAAAAGAAGTAGAAAATGCGAATGAGCAATTGTTTACCATGGTGGGCCATATCATTTTTAGCTTTGTTACTTTTCCTGCACTCTTAGATCTAAATCAGCAAACAAAACCCTTCATGATGATCTGATTGGTTGAATCTAGTGTAATAGGGCAGTGAAATAGATGATAATAGATGACGGAGTTGCCAGGTTTAATTAACGATCAGGCTGCCATAATACGGCCAATAAATTCTAAAAACATTTGCCCTATGAAATGTCAGAAGTGTAGTGTAGTTTTAAGAGATAAAATAGTTTAGTTATATGAGCAATGGCTTTTGTCATCACTCCCTGCTGTGTTGATGTTTGCCCAAGTTCAGAGCTCCTACCGGGTTAATAGGCTGCTCAGACACCATCCTCCCTTCCTGTGTTTACCTTGGACCCTTACCCCCTATTATGGCAGTCTGCTCAATGAAACCTTGAGACAAAATTCTTTCAAGAACCTCCAGTGGGAGTACATTTCAATCAGCTTTCTGCAGAGGTTAAGCCCTTTCTCCTCAGAGTGCCTCTCCTGCTGCTTCCTCTTAGACTGCAGAGTCAGAGCAGGCCTGTTATGGCTGACGTCGTACAGAACTGCTAAAACAGCCAGTGGGAGACCTTCCGGAGTGGAGTGGGGCAATACGTCCTGTAGGCGTCTTCTCAAATGGCAGGAAAAATGAGGCGCCCTTGATCTTGCTCCAACTGCCCTTCCCATATTTCCTCACTTGCATTTTCTCTATTTCGTGGCTCTGTAAGAAAACTTGGGACAAATTTGAACTGATGTGAATGAGGGCTTTTATTTTGGATCAAAACACAAGAGCATGTTAGGTCAAGCATCTGCTGGATTATGGATGATATAGGTTTGCAAGGTGGGCTGGTGAATTAAGGGGAAGCTCCCTACAGAGTGACCCATGGCATGCAAACCTCGCCCGCCTTATTAGAACCAAATGAGTTTTAAACTGGTGTCCGTTTCTCCACTTCGGTTTCCCACTGCCGCCCCCACCACACCACTCAATCCACACCACTGAGAGGGCCTTGTTTTACCAGCACCGCAGGTTGCAGTTGACCTCTGCCCCTTTCCAGCTGTCCATCACAGTTCTGACTGATGGCTCTATGGTGTAATGTAGGGCGAACTATGGGTTACCATGGGGAAAAATTAGAAGTTTCCACAGTTTCTCATAAGTGGAATCTAATTTCCGAACAATGAAAATTCTTTCTCCGTGACAGCCTAATGCAATTACAATGCCATTTACTGTAGCTTCATTTTGTTCCCTTTCTCGCTTCTGCAAATCTAGGTCTGGAGAGGACTGTGTGAGAACCGCGTACATATCCGTGTCATGTGCAGTTAATAGCCTGGTAGTAATGAGAAAAACTGCTGGGGTTTGTAAAATCAATAACTCCACTGTACGCCCAAATCGTCTGAACTCGCACAAACAAGCATCTTTCTTAATGAAACTCTTGGCTTGAACTCTCGGAAGAACTCCACACTTTGGAACATGCTGGTTTTTGGCTGTTGATTTGATATTGGGGACATAAACAAGGTGAAACATGAGAGGAGATCAAGGTCAGCCCACCTGCCGTCTGCTCAGAAACTGATGTCACCTCGCTGCCCGGAACATCTCTGCTTGGTGTTATGGCAGGTTAACAGAAACCCAATAGCAAATCCATGCCTCTGGCAGACAGATAAAATCTGCTATAGCAAAGTGTGTCTCAATTAGATAATGTCCAGTATGAGCGAAAGCACTAGGCCATACCTGGCCCTACGGTTATACACCCAGATAAGAAATGGAAAAATTGCTTTTTACCAACAGTGCCATTGTTTTTCTATGAAGAAAGTAGAGCTATTTACGTAGGACTTTGGACAATACTTGTGGCTGCTGCACTAAATTCAGTTTAGTGAAATTCAACAGTGACTTTCCTTTCTTGCTACGAACTTTAAATGGTTCCCAATAAGACAAACCATTGAATGGGATACGTCAACATACGACTTACACCGTAACATTTAACCCGAAAAATGATGCCTGGTATTGTGTAGATTCCCCCGTGGGACACCAGGGCCGTTCTCTCCCCATGGGGGTCAGGTCTTTAGCCGTGGATGCTTTGGGTGCTGCAGGTTGGAACCTTTATGAATCAGACTTGCCATGGATACTAGATCAGACTGAAATCTGGGGAATGTGGACACACCTTCTAATTCAAAGTTTTTTTCAGTTTATACATTTTAGAATAATACTGGATTTTTTTCAAAACTTTGAAATAACCTATGATGAAACTGGCTCTCATGAAGACCATCCCAGGAACGCGAAACCAAGACTTATCTTCGCTGCAGAGGAGAAGTTTATTTAGAGTTACCAGACTCAGAAATCACCAATTACCAAACAGCACCTCAGATTAGGGGCGTTATGAAGGATTTACAGATCATATGTAGCAGACACATCTCAATATCAACTGCTCAAAGAAGATTTTTGCATATTTTGGACGCATTAAGAAAGACCATGGAGTTAGAAGATGTGCCCAAACATTTTACGGTGTTGTGTTAGTGTTGTGGCTGGTCAGTGTGCATACTGTACAGGCAATATGGGTGCTTTAACTATTACCCTTGAGTGTACCTCTTCCTGTCCTTCCTGTAAGAATTTATCTTGCGGAAATACATTCAAAATGCATTTAGGGCACTAATTAGACTTTAACAACCTTGTTTGCACCTTAAATGAGCTGTAAAGTCTGTACACTCCATTCAAGACAGGGCAAAACATCTAAAATTTATTTATTTTTTTTTTAGAGAGGGGATGTGTGTACTGTATGGAGCAAGTTTTACAACGCTGGACAGCGGTCCGTCATCACTGGAAAACGATACTGTAGATAAGTTGATTCAGGACAGGTTTACATTTGTGTGTGTGTGTGTGTTTGTGGACACGAGCTCGGGCTAGCTTAGTGAGGGTCCACTGTCTCTTGTTTACTTCATTTCACAATTAATGGCCCGTTGTGGCGGCGACTCAAAAGACTGAAGTGGTTAAACTGAACATGATTATTGCTCTGTCAATTTCTCTCTGTCCCTCCCTGAGTGAAGGCCGTTGCAGCTCCTGGTGTTTCATGTGGCATTGGTCCAGAATCATTACCCACCCACATTCAAAGATAATTAGTGCCAACTGCTCCTCTGTGTACGAGTGTGTCTCTGAGTGAAAGAGGAATATGCTTATTCTCTGTATGTGTGTATGCAGATGTGTGACTAATTAAGAGTTCTGTGTTTTTATTAGCTTGCATATGTACTGCCCGTTGGTGTGTAGGTGTTCTGTCAGTAGAATAATGCTATTATAGCTGAAAGCTAGGCCGACTATTGTGTTTCTAGGTAACAGTCAAAAGAAAGAGCAATATGTCCTTAACATTTTGGCCTATATGTCTTCAGATGGTCATTAAATCTGACACTTGCATGAGATGTTATAGATGTCCACATCACCTCATTAACAGACACCCCAGTATAGCCAAGTACATTTCATATTGTGTCCTCATCAATACATTTTCCAACAGTCTGACCCAAACTGTAAAATTATTATTATTATATTATAATGTTGCGGGGGCTCTAGCCTATCCCAAGTAACCTAGCACGGACAGGAGTGCCAATCCCACGCAGGACACACAGACAATAGACAATTTTGGAACCCCAATTAACCTAATCTGCAAGTCTTAGAAGTGTGGGAGGAAACCCACCAAGCGCAGGGAGAACAGGCAAACTCCATGCACACAGAACCCGAGGTGGAAATCGAACCCTCGACCCTGGAAGTGCGAGGCCACAGTGCAAACCACCATGCAACCGTGGTGATACCTATAATAATAATAATAATAATAATAATAAACATCTAGAAAAGGGTTTGCACAATAAATTAGACTTTTTATATATATTGTAAGAATTAACAAAAGTAAAAAAAATAAAACTTACTGTTGCATGGAGTAGTGTTTTCTAAATAATTAGAGGGGTGTAGGCAAGAAATCGCACTCTGGTAAGCCTGCGGTTCTTCCTTTCCTCACTGAATAAATCTCACTGCTTATCAAAAAAAAAACACAATTTGCCAAGCTAAACTGCACACTGCACCCACAACACCTGCAACGTGCGCAAGACATTTAAAACAGTATGACAGAATGCCAACTTTATACACTTAGTACATTTTAAAGTTCATATGGATAAGTGACAAATTAAAGGACAAAGCCATGCTTCGGTTATGCTGTGGGGGCATTTATTTATTTCGCTGGAATGCTATGAATATATGTTTGTAGAATAGAGAATCACTGCAAATCTGTGCAAAAAAAATAAATGTTGTTCCATAAGAAAACATTTCTATCCTGATGGGTGTGGCCAGGCTGACCCAAATAATGGGTGTTTCCAGGATGACTCCGCCCACAATATGGCAGAGCATATAATTTTACATTTGATGTAAAATAATTTTGATTTGATGTAAAATTATATGCTAGGGTACTCAAACCAATAAACACATTTGGGAGATTTCGGAGTGACAGCGGTATTAAAAAGTGCGCTCCACCATCATCGTTGGGTGCTAATCCATCGCACGACACACACACACACACACACACACACACTAGTTAACCTAACCAGCATGTCATGAACTACGGGAGAAAACAGGAGTTCCCGAAGGAAAAACTCACAAAACCCAAGGCAGGAATTGAACCCTTGACCCTTGGGGTGCGAGGCTACAGTGCTAACCACTAATCCCCCCCCCACCCTCCACCCCCAGATACATTTATAGCTTTAAGTATACCTTATGATTAGTGCACCTTTAACAAAAACCTGGATAAAGGTGAATAAGGTAATCACTTCTTTCATGGTGCATAACAACAACAACAACAACAATAATAATAATAATAATAATAATAATAATCATAAGAAACTCATCAGATGAGGTCTGTGGTGCAAGAACCGCCCAGAGTGTAACAATCATAAAAGAAAATGCAGAATCTAAAAATCTTAAAAACTACTTTAAGCCACAGGCCAACTATCAATTTAATTACAAACACAATCAGGTTCACAATCAGAGTGTGTCATCTGCCTTTGAACTCGGCATGCTAATTAGTCTAGTCAAACGGCAAAATGTTACAAAAGGCTCCTGAGCATAATGAGCTAATTATTTTGTAACACAATTACTGACACAGTATGGGAGAACGACCGGCCGTGATAATGATTAACATGAATTAATGCATCAAATAAAGTATGAAAATTTGTGCATAGCTGTGGGCAGACTCAGAAATCGCTGCAGCTACTACTGTATTTTAAGTGGAGCAGAATTTCAGATAATATACTGTATGTGTGCACTCTTTCTCATTGTGTCTATGTAGTTAATTGCTTTTCTGAAGAAACAAAAAGTGTGAAATTAATATTAAGGACAATAAATCTCATTTTTTTACTACTGCTGCCCACAAGCCGCAAAAGCCAAATCTATAAAAACCATAAAAATATATAAAAAAAAACAAAAGGTATCAGGTTAAACACTTCTTACATATCCGGAAAACAGATAAGCCTGAATCAAGACAGAAAAGCAGCATCTGGTGGGACCGTTGGGAATCAAACGCACATTTCTGCCCAGCCTTCCGGCTGGTGTATGGGCCCCTGGGAAGAAAGGAAGCTGCTAGTTGCGATAGCGGGGCTAGTTGAAATAGGGCTGAGAATCGGAGGCGTCTCAGGCTGGCTGCACTCAGGAAGAAGCCAAACAAACAAAAGGAAGCCATAGGCTTAAGGAGCAGGAAACCAGCGGGTGGACGAGTGCTAGCCACTGATTAGCAGCCTAGTGGAGCCGGGCAGATAAGAGTGCGGCTAATCTGCTAAACGCAAGACGATGTTTACCACTCGTAACTCTGTCCACTGGTCAGCATTACGCTCCGAAACTGACCTGTTCTATTGACAAATGCGCCAACCTACTTATGGTTGTATTTGTTACCATACTGATATGGATGAGACACATTTTTCTATGGTTCCTGCCCCAGCCGGGTAACTGCGAAACCCTAAAGGACTTCCTCAGACGTTTTACCCTGTATGCGTCTACCCCCCGATCTCTAATCGGAGCTCTGCCACGGTGGTCCTTGCAATCAAAGCAATTAAAAAAAAAAAATCGAAATAACGCAGGGGTCCGTGAACCTCCACAGGCATAAACAAAGCCCACCAGAATAGTCGCTGTGCTGCTGATGAGGCACGGAAAGGCTGGCGGCTGGAGGACCGGCAGAGGACTGTGGGCAGCAGCTGCTTACAATTTACTCAATTGTGGCAAAACAAATGCTACTGATGCCAACACTCCATCATCCTCAACCCACATCAAGGCTGATAGCACTCCTTCTGCTTTCAAAGCTTTTTTTTATATATATATATATATATATATATATATATATATATATATATATATTTATATATATATATGATTTTTTTATTTCACCCAGTGTTGCAGGGGCTGTCATCCATACAGCAGTGACAGAAAAGGATTTAGGGAGCTTAAGTCATTCTCAAATATAGCAAAGTAAGCCCTAAAGCTCCTGAGAAGCAGAGAGTTTCATATACAGTTTAGGCTGCAAGTACACCAAACCTGGTGGATCCAGAATACCTGCGGCGATGCTTAATGTATGGAATTTATCTTCCTCTTCTTCCTGTAGATTTTTTCCCCCA
The DNA here is from genome assembly GCF_024256425.1 of Clarias gariepinus. NCBI lineage: Eukaryota > Metazoa > Chordata > Actinopteri > Siluriformes > Clariidae > Clarias > Clarias gariepinus. The sequence continues at coordinate 33,117,057 of NC_071103.1, forward strand.
TCCAGACAAAACCCTAAGGGTGTGTTCAGATATGCAGTGTCTAATTCGTTTAAAACTAAACCCTGGTTTGTTACGCTCCTTCACAGTGCCTTCTTCAGTCAAGTGGGTTAATCGGACACAGCATTCGGATTCAATTGTGCACCAAAATGACTAGTAGAAGAGCAACTAGTCCAAGCAACCTGGTTTCAGGAGGGATGCGCTTTGGATCGTTTAAAAGAGCAGTGTTAAAACAACCTAAAGCAAACAGTATAATGAGCCAATGGTATCAGTCAGACTTGGCAAAGATACTAATAGTTGTTAAGGTAACCTTAAACTACCTCGTCTTTTAGTCAACACCTACAGTACCATCAGTATAAAATATCAAGAGCCAGTAGAAACAGCCTTGTCCCTGCGGCTAGTGTAATTAATTACAGGTTTCACCACGTGCAAACATCTACACACTTACGCACGTGTCCAACATGTGCTTCACTGCATATTAACACAATACCAAAAAAAATAATAATAATAAATACAGCAGCGGCTGATTTATTTATATTTATTTATTTTTTTGGACGAGCTGCCAGTCTCCGTAGGGCATTGAATATCATGTTCACAGTGAGTAGATTATTATTGCTGGGACAATTTCCCTAAAGGACTTGCTTCCATTAAGGGGAGGAAACGTCAAGCATGGGGGCAGGAAACAAATCTTGATTAAATTCAAGATGCAAACCTGATAGACCTCCACAGACAAAATCCATAAAGATTTTCTGTGCATGGAGTTACGTACATATGAACCTTCTTCTTTCTACAAAATAAAACAAAGCACAGAAATAAATGGTGTCGTGGAATATGACAAATGTGTATTTGATTGACTTGGGGCATTGATTGAAGACGCAGAGGGCTGCCGGGAATGTATTCTCTCTCTCTCTCTCTCCCTCTCTCTTTCACTGTCGGTACTAAAGCAGAGGATTGGCGATGTTCTGGGCTGCAGGCCAGAGCCCGATTTCCAGTGCCCGTGGTGGAGAGCGCCACAGGCGAGGCAGGCTTCTTTGATAATGGGCTCCAGATGTTTCATTGATGAGGCCAGCCTCATTGTCAGCACCAGGCCTGGGTGCTCTCTCCATGGAGGCCTGCACTGGCCCTATTGTTGAGATTCAATTATGCTCCATTAGCAAAAGTGGCTTGATAACTGAGTTCATTCGGTTTGTGTGGTATAATAGGGGCTCGCAAGTCCTCTTCACATACGGGGAAAGCAATTGATATTGTCTTCTTCTTGTGTGTGGGGGGAAAAATTAATAGGGATTTGCGCTATTGTGAAAGAAGCATCAAGTGTAAACAGTGCTTGTTTGCATTGTTGTGGCTGAACAAGGCTGTGAAAATTAACAAAGTATCTGACAAGTATTTGAAAAAAAACAAACAAAAATCTGCTAACAGACATGAACCGATGTACTTGCACTGGTAATTAACAAAGTTCAAAACATGAAGGTTTCATAAAAAAAATGGTGCCACATTTGAGTGTCATATAATAAGCTGATGACTGAGAAGTGTCACTTTTAAAACAGAACACAATTAACACCCATCAATAGTCTCTCTCAAGTGCAGTATAACTGGTTCAAAAATCTTAAAATACTTAAGAAATCTTACAACCAGTTAGCTTTCTCAAAGGCAACAATTACAGGCTGTGAAAACACTCGCGACGAGAAGGCCGTGTTCGATGCGTAGGCTCCGGGTTGGCGGAGCGCTCCAATTAGCACTCAGACCCATTCAGCAGCACAAAAGCCTAAATCAATCTATAATTGATCAATTTAATGCACTCTTATAAAAGCCACTAACTGCTCACACTAGCAGCACTTTCACAGACTTTACCTTTTCCCCCAATTTAGTTAATTAGGCAAGTTTCAAGGACTGCCTGGTTAATTGTGAGGCTTTTTGCACAGCGCTGGGAGTCAGACGGAGCCTCACCTCTCTCTCTCCAAACGCATCCTCTGCATCTCCTCCTCTGTGGCCTGCATGTCGTCCGATTTGTTCTTGCTCGAGCCTCTGCGCTCTATCTTGTCCCCGGGTCTCTCATCTTTGCGGTGTTTGCCAAACCTGAAAGAAGGGCATGGGAAATGAAAATGCTTTTAGACGCGAGCACGAGTTGCCATATGCACACTTGGCTCTGAGGAATATTTCTTCTTGCTGTAAACAAATGAACCCTGAAAGCTGTGTGACTTATTTACACGAGGTATACAGTATGTCTTCAGTCCAGATGTCCCGCCATGTTCTCTTGAATCTCAAATCACTATCATTTAAGGAGACACAAAAAAAACGCAAGAAGGATGGAAAATAAGTGTCGTGTAGATTAGACCTGGGGTGTTCGACTAAAATTTGAGGAAGTCCAGCTGTATTAAAAAAAAAAAAAATCCCTGTAGTTGCGGTACCTTGTAATTCATTTTATTACCAAGGAGAATTAGTTCATGGCGATAAATCGGATGCATCAACCTTCATGCTTCCCACTTTTAACTAGCACCATAAACTCGGAACAGATGAGACACCTGTGTTGAAGTTAAACGGAAAAAACATTCCCCGTCCAATCACCTCTCAACGTTCTGTTTACATCGGTGACCTTTTTAATAAACCTAGCCGTCACTTCACTAATCAGACCAGAGAGGATAAATAAAATATAAAAACATAACTAACAGAGTATCTGTGTAAACTCGTTCCTCTTTTAACGAACTGGTGCTTCACAACGCAGAATACGGTTCGTGTTTGTTATTCACTGAACGCTAAATATCATTGGCGGTGTTTTGGTGCATTGTTTGATCAGCTTACACCTTCAAAAGTGCAATAACTACTGTAGGAATAACTGCAGTCCACTAGCTGATGGATGTTGTGATACTTTGGAGCAGTTTGAAATGATGTGATGGAGTGGTTTGCAGACCCACTTAAACATCTACACATTTTGTAGAGTTAGAGACTGGAAATGAAACAAACTAAACTGGGATCAAATTTCATGAATCTACATAAAATAGCCCTTACCACCAAAAATGTTTTAAACATGGATTGCATATGCAGTGGATGAGCATTTCTTTAGATTTACACCATTGAGAATGTTCTTGGCTTGGGTAATGCACGCGTGTCATAGTAATCCGCCAAGCACGGCACGCAATGCACTCCAACTCTGTTCCTGACCGATTTGCATCTTAATCGCCGTTTCTTCCTGAGTCCTTGGTCTCAGGTCAGGATGTGGTAGAGACCGGCTACTTACTCACAGCAACGCTATTTGATGTTGGCCTTCAGGCGAAAGTCATTATGAAGACCGGCCCTTTGGCCACACACACAACCAAGAAAATCACCCGGTTCCCTAAGGACTTCTCAGTGATGTCATTTCCTCCAGAGTGATGTCAGCTGAGGACAGACGACCACAGATCAGGAAAGAATGAATGTGTTCAGGTTTAATACCACCACCAGAGTCATCACAATGTGGCCAGTAATAGAACAGAATAATGGATTTTATTTTTATTTTTTTGGTCATGCTTATACATCTGCCTTGGAGTGCATGTTTTTGTATTTGAGTGAATCTCATTTAGAGGTTGGAGGGATTATTGATGGCCATAATGAAATCTGTGTACAGACAAGGCAATAACAGAATGCCTATGGATTTGTAAAGTGGGAGTATGAATTGGTAAACTCGATAAATGTAATCATTCCTATCGATCCCGAAGCTTTCTATAACACTCTGGAATTGTGCATGGCAAAGAATGCACTTTAATTATAAAAGTCAGATTTAATCACAGACAGAAATCTATTTCTATTTCCATCCAGAAAAGTAGTAATACCATATGCCTAAAAGCACAATCTTTCCAAGCGAAGCTGCTGTTTAACCACTTTGAGCTAGTTTTTTTTCTTCCCCCCTCCTTTTAAAAATCATGCCAATGGTTTTGTGGAGAAGGTAAAAATGCAAACTTTCTAGCCAAACTTGATAGAATTACTTTAGAGAGGAATGACCTGAATACATTCATGAAACAGGAAACTCTTTTCCCCAAAGTCTGTTTGTTGATCTGCTTTATATTACTGGCAGCCCATTGGCTAAATGACTTCCCCCTGGCTCTACCGTGGAAACAAGGGTGGTCTCGATCAGGCTGAGAGGATGACGGTCTATTCTCTCTTCTTATGTAAGAAACCCAAGGTCCAACCTGCAGCTTTCGTCCCTTTGAAGCTCTACATTACCTGATTAATTAATCAACAAATGGCTCTGGTCAGGCTTTAGGAGTCCACCATGTGAATACTAATAATGACAGCCCAATCTATCACCACATTCAGTGACAGCTTCCTGCCATACTTCCCAGAGACTTTTTCATTAACTCTGATTCACTGCATCCTCCTTTACACCATCTGACTCCTCCACCCACCCTGTCTCTCTCTTCAGACGCAGATGTTGCACATTTTTTATCATCACGAATAAGTCAGTAAGATGAACGACTTTCAAACTTCTTCTATCACCCGGGCACAGAAAAAAAAGTTGCCGATAAAAGATAAACAAATTAAAGGAAGTTTCCGTCATTATTACAGGCAATGAAGGAAAGCAGAACTGTTGATTCATAATTTTAGAATTTGTATTACTTATAGTTTAACCCTTGCTATGGAGTCCTAAGGGACCAGACATCAATTTACAGATGGAATAAAGTGAGACTGAATCCGTCCCCACAGAGCATGTAGGGGGCTTTTTTCATCTCCTCTTGGCTTTAGACTTGAATTGCTATTACCAAACAGCGTGCGTCTGATAAACAACCAGGCCGAGGTTTATCGATACCGGACGGCTCATGGTGACCCCTGACTCCCAGCCATCATTCTGGTCATGTCAGCAAAACCTGCAGAGCTCAACAGTTCCTGCCACACACATGTACACAAAAATACCTCTGCCCCCTACTAGTTCTAAGGTTAAGAACAATGTTGAAAAGTTTTATTAACAATGTTCTTTTTGTCAGAATTGATGGAAAACTACACCAACTCAACATCCTTCAAGTCTAGCAGTATTGTTCTAAACGAAATCAAGACATATCATTTCCTTTAGTATACAGACATTCATTTTGTTCCATCTGCAAGATCTGAATTGGGTAAGACAGGTTTTTTTTGGAATAACACGCACATTATCCTTATGGAATGCGCATCCTCTACATTCTTCCATCCATATGCAGAATACCCTAACGATTCAATTTTTCTAAACTATTTATAAAAGAATTGTTTCAATATGACATACACTGATCACCAATAACATTACGACCATAGACAGGTTAATTGAACAGCACTGATCACCAAATATACATCAGTAAACTAGTGACAGGAACATAGGCACACCTCAGGCTCACCCATATCCACTGGGACCAAATGCCAGCCCGTATGGGCCGATCCCACAGAAAAACCAATGCAGCACAAGGTACTGAAAAAAGTCAGTGCTGGGCACGAGAGAAAGCCACCAGAACACTCAGTGCACCACAGCTGCCGAGCACAGGGCCCAAACTCCCCAGATCCCAGGCTGACTGAGCGCCCATGGCATATACCAGACAAACAAGTCTGATCCACAGAGACTACACCCACAACCCGTAGCATCCAAAGGATCCACTGCTAAGCTCCTGGTGCCAGACACCACAGCACACCCCAGTCATGGCCTGAGGGGATAGAGCTGCCTCAGTGGCACAGGGAGAACGCAAATCCTGTGTTACGGCTGACCAGGGAATGTCCTGTGTTACAGTATGTTCTGCATGTGAATGCAGTAACTAGGGCTGTGTCAAATGGCAGTGTCAAAGTTAAACTAAGGGGATTGCCCGAATAGATCAAGTCTTGAGTGGGTCAAGACAGAGTCGAAATGGAAGCAAGACCAAGTCAGATTCAAGATAAAAAAAGCTAATAACTTCTAGGCAAACTTTTACTTTGAGCTAGCTAAGGAGGAAGGTTTGTCAAAAGATACACCACCACAAACCTTAGTTCAAAAACAGATGCCAGCGAATGAAGCTGAACCATTGGAGCTGTGTTATTCGTTCACGTAATAAAATATTTAAAATTGGAAATGTATGCCATAGTTTAATAAACTTTGAAAAAAGAAAAAAAAAAAAAAATTTGCATCAATCACTTTGAATGTGTACTAAAGCATTGCAGCTTAAGCACTGCAGATTAAGAAATGTTCAGTAACCTTCACAGCACAAACTATATCATCGGCTGCCAGCACTGCCACCACCCTTTGTTCCTCACTTGAATAAGCTACTGTATAGTCAGTGAGATTGGCTTTATCCTCCCTCTTAGTTGGCAGGCTAGGACACACACACACACAGGTCTGGTACAGTTCTGCCTGTGTGTGTATGGCAGAGGGGTGACTTTGGCAAGTCAATGAGAACACAGAAACAATGAGAGACTGATCAATCCTGGCAAAGGGTGAACTACTCGCGAATACACAAGACAAGAAGAAAGAATAAGAGAGGTCACGTGGTCATGTACAGCTGCTATTATAGAAGATTAAACCTTAAAAAAAACACAAAGAATGACTTTGTATTGGTTTGCAGTGATGCTTCCTGCTAGGAGGACAGATGGACCTGAGGCATGCCAGCAGAATGTTCGCCACGACCATCAATAAATAATATGTACTAAATAATAAGTTACTGCATCTGGAGGTTCGTTCAAAATGTCCTTAGACAACAGAAACAAGAATCTCCCTAAACTTTAGCCTCATCAAGAAATACAGATTTAATAAACATGCTAAAAGGAAACTGTACATGCATGTAGTCTTCACACGCCACAAGGTCTGGATTTACATACTGGAACATTAGGAGCTAGTAAAAACATTTATAACACATTTGTCATTTAGCACTAACTCCGCTTTTCCTATTAGAATGTTTTATGGCTTTAGGGCTATAAACTAAAAATCAACGTATCAAGTGTTCACGTAAAAAAAAAAAAAAAGAGATAAAATTTAACAGTCTGGCAGAGCTTGCAAGGATCGAGAAATACTTAAAGGTCAAAACAAAAAGAACCGGTTCTCAAGCACTGGCGAGAACTCTTTTTAAAAAATAACAGAGTGTGTTAGAGAGTCCCTTAGGGGACACCATGTCTCCTCATGTCTCCTCAGGTAGCCCTTAATATCCCATCCACATACCCTGTCATTCAGTTCATCAGAAAGTACAGTGTGCGGCAGCCTCCGGTGCACAAAAACACAGTTTAATGGGCCATCACTGAGCATCACGCCCCTCAGCCATACTGACAGCTAGCACTAATGAATACCAAAACATCAACTGGCTTCAAAACAACTGCCTGAGGAAGAAGCGACAGGTTTAGTCGGAGTGGACTCGCACACAACAACTGCTCTCTGACACGCGCGTTCGAACACATAGTTGGGTCGTAAATATATGGAGGCATTCATGCGTCCACATATGCAAATGATCTTCAGCAGCAGCCTATGGTTTCAATCAAGACCGCCATCGAGGAGGAGACAATTACGCTCTAATGCATGACAAAACGGCAGCGCTCCCAAAGGACTACGCTATTATACATGCGTCGCTCAGGAACGCAGGGTCTTCAATCACCCGCATGTCAGCGTCAAGGCTAGCGTATCACCACGCGAAGCATTGCATTTCAATGGCCTGTTTACACTCAAGACATTCGATACCGCACGTGTGCATGCTAACAGTGGATAAAATAACCCTTACGCTTTACATGTGCTGCCAAAAACGAAAGAAACTGCTTTATGTCAAACTGCACCAAGACCTCGTGCTTATAAATTCCTCTTTTTCCATGCCTCGAACACTTCATACCCAGTATATCAACTGGGCGTGACCTCAAAGACCCACTCCATCAAATCGCTTAAGGACCTGTTATTGAACTGCCGTACTGTTTTATTTAACAAGTTCAACATTCAATATTTTACATCAACATACATCATCGCGCAGCGTAGCGGTTTATGGCGGCCCTCTCAACATGCCATATTTTATCTGCATTGATTTATGGGCTACTAATGTAGTGCACGACTGTGGCAGACAGACATTAGCGCGCATCTGAAGACAGCGCAAATCTGTGCATGTTGTTATCAACTCCCACAGCCAGGCAGACCAGCCCCAGACACAGTACGACAGGATATCGCTCTATTATGCAAAGGCCCAATTAAAGCAATTAGGTTTTACAATGGTTTAAATTGGGGGAGTGTTCAGAGAGAACATAATGCCAGCGTGATAAGCTTTCGGCGGGAGCTCTGAAAGCTAGGCGTGTGTGTTTACGTGTTCACACATGAGGATAGACCAGATGACTAATGCTTATTTACTCGCTCCGTTCCTCCAGAAAATGGCCAGGACTCTGATACACAGAGAGTCTGGTACATTACTGTTTCAGACAGATGAGCATAGTGGATAAACTCTAATCCAGTTGCAGAGAAGAGGTTTCAAAATAGATAAATAGTTATTGCAACAAGAGAATACATTTTATGATGGAGCAGGTCATTACTACATATATGCAATAAGTTGTTGATGTGAACTTCAGAACATTTTGTGATACAAAATGGTGCAACCACCAGCTCACAGTGGACATGAAGGCAGCTGGGGAACGGACAGTTAATCTTTTAGCAATCCAACAAAGATGCATTATAAGTCATCTGCAACTGCTAACTCAGGAGGGGAACCAGAAAACATGGCCAAGAACTGGCCAAGTACCAAACCACTAACACAGAATCATGGTTTTAGGCGATATGTAGAAGGAAAACTGTTTAAGAAGGAAACAAAACTTGTTAGTCTACATTCACATTACAAGCCACATTGTTCAGTTCAGATCTTCAGATTTGCATGTCATGACGGTTCAGATTCATTATAAAAAGTGACTTTTATCCGACTCTAATGTCTGTCCTCTGAAATACATCAATACGTCTTTGTTTGCCCCATCATTATATTTGTGTAAGCTCTCATACATTTTAAACAATGGATGCCAAAAATATTTTAGGGATTCTGCTAGCAGTTATTCGGCTGCATTTGTTGAGGTCCAGAAGAAAGAAGAAAGACAGGCGCCTCGCTTTAACTGTTTTATCAGCTGTAGCTAGCACTGCTATGAAATCCATGTGCTGCCAGTGTTGACTGATGACATCAGAGCTCTACGCATCCGCAAAGGCAAAAAGTCGCGTGGATTCCGGTCTGTCCGTTCTCCTTCAAGTCTTCAATGTGACCATAGCCTTAGTGTCTAAGGTTGCCTAAGGAGGTTTTGAGAAAAAGTAACGTCATAGTAATTCAGGTTAATCGTGTAAACTTTTGATTTCAAAGTAAGGTAGAGGTTCCCATAAAGTAGAGAATAAAACATCTGTGCTGTGTTGAAGGTGAGTTACTGCTAGCACCCCAAAATTGATTATTTTCCTACAACAGCATGTCCCGAGAACCCTTACACAGTACTATGCAAGCCTTAGGCACAAAACTTTGTTATACATGTTTATTTTATGACTTTATTAATAAATCAGTACAAAAAAAAGAAAAAGTCTGATTTTCAAACATTAGTATTCCAACAGAGAATTTTAATCTCACAGGAACATATCCGTAGGCCAGACAAGAAAGCAGTATATTATGTTAAAGACCACTTTTCAGACAACAACAAACAAAAAGAAAGCTTCTGGGTAAACAAACAAAAAACTTAAGAAAAACAATTTGTCTGCTTTTTTGTATTGGCTACGGCTTAAACAAGCCAATTAGATTTCCCCCCTACTGTGACATCATATAAGAAGATCCCCCGGCGGTTCTCTGGAGCGGCGTGGCGCATAAATGGAGAAATCGCTCATTTGAAGGAGAGAAATGACGTGAGTATGACATATGAAAATTTAAGTAAGTAAGTGGTACACAGTACGTGAGTGGTAAACGTGGTATTTCAACACTTTAGGGGTGCTCTGTGACATCTGCTAATTTAAATACAGATCTTTTTCAAATAAAATTATTGATCTGTTTATTACAAAAGTTTAAAGTACTGTATGTGACACATCTGCCACTTTATGTAATTATTAGGAGTGTTAGTAATAATATATAATAGATTTAAATACAAACCATTTGTCAGATTTGCTGTCATAGAAAATGTATCTACACCTTCTAATCAGAAAGTGATCAGGTAGTTCAAAAGAATTTAAAAGTTTTTACTCATGACCTGTGACCAAATGCTCTTTTACAGTAATTTTAGAACTCCTGAAGAAAAAATTGAACCAGTTTTATTTCATCTGTGTGTGTGCGAGTGTCTGTGTGAGAGAGAGAGAGAGAGAGGGACAGAGAGAAAAGCCTTAAGCCGGTATGCTCCGGTCTCCATATTATGCAGCAGAGCAGAGCCCAGACAGCAGCATGTAACTTTAATAACATCTTGTTAGAAGAGGAGAGAAGAACGAGAGGAAATGTCGGATCTGTCCAGCACCCCTTCTCATTCTCTCGCTCTCCATAGTGAGCAGCATTTCTTTTCTCCAGGGCACAGGGAGCACCATAAAAAAAAGGCCAGCTTGGTGAAACATGAGGTAATACTGTATAGGAGTGGGAGAAAGCAGGAAGGAGCAGCCAAGTCAGATAAGTAAGCTGTAAGCATCTCTTAATATTATTTCCTAGGCTTTGCTAGTTAGCGTCTGTTAACGAGAATATCATTATGCACTGGGGTTACGATGCCGATGCTGTTGCCCTGGTGACGGCCTTCGCCACTCTTGGCGATGTTATGACCCACTAGCTGCATTTAGGCCCCTCTCCCAGTGGAGCTCATTATCTGGTACTTGCAATGTCACTCCTGCATGTGGCTGTCAATTCCGGCTTTACACAGGAACACGGCCGGGTGTAAAGAAAAAAGAATGAACCCATGATGCGATGCTCCGGTGCTCCCGTGTGGCACGAGGTTTCAAGATCTCACTGCATTTTACTGCTTCTCACATGAGGCATTGAAACACTTCAGCCTTAAGATGAGGTTTTATTTTTTTGCAAAAGTGAAATGGTTTTTCATTCCTTTTAGCTGTGCAGGGCGACGCCCAGACCGAGCATTGCAGCGGTAATAACACAAAAAATGAAATAGCAAATGAAAAGCTAGAAGAGAGGAAGACAGTGGGGGTCCTCCCAGCTGAGATGGAGTGCGAGTGTGTGTGCGCGCACATGTGTGCATGGACGTGTGTGATATGAATACAATCATGGCATTACTGCAGGGATCTAGAATGTGCCTTTGATGGGATTCATAGACTGGCCCCAAGTGTGTACCCTATAACACACACAAACACTTCTGACTTCTTTATAGCTCTGCATACACAAGCTGCTCCACAGACACACACAATCGAATTCCCGGCTCACATAATATATGGTTCAGTTTCAATCAACTAGCTGGGAATATGTACACTTCTTGACACAGACTCTATAACTAATGCATATAATAAGAACAAACGCCCACTTGTGTGCGTGCGCACACACGCATCCCTCTTCACCTGAGACCTCTTTGGGCTTTTTGTATTTCATCTTCACTATAAAAAAGAGCTGAACTAGGCATCATTTCCATCCTCACCCCTGTCACAGATCCCATCAGAAGCCCAAAACCACTCGACTCTTAACTCTGAAGTCCAAGGTCAACTCAGAAAGAAAATAAATGGAAAGTGAAGTCAGTTATGTGCAAACATCACCAAGTCTCCTGTTCTGTAAAAGCTATGAATACATGATGAGCTGGTCATTAGCATTCCTCATCTGTACGTTCAAAACTTCAGCATACAAAACCTAGAAGAACACAACTAACCAACGCACCAGACTCTTCTGTGTATTCTTGCTTATGTCTGTCAGCATGATTCTCCTATATACACTCATCAGCCACGAGGAACACCTGTACACCTGTTTAATCATTTATTTATTCTTTTAGCCTATAAAATCATGCAAGAGCTTCGGGTAATGTTCACTTCGAACATCAGATTGAAGAAAGCGTCAGGGGGAGTATACAGAGGAAGACAAAAACAGATCCAGTGAGACATGAAAATTCATTTTTGATGCAAGTGAAGAATGATCAGACTGGTATAATCTTATTGTAACGCTATATAAAATGAAAAAATACTCTTTACTAATGTGTTGAGCAGAAAAGCATCTCGAAGTACACAACACGCCAAGCCTGTGGCCTGGTTAATGTTCCTGGATGACCAATATAGTCTTATGTTTTGTGTTCTTAAACTGACAGAATATGTTTTGATAATAGGTTGGGCCACCACAAGCCACCAGTTCCTCCATATAAGAAATGTTTACCTTGGTATATGTACCATGGAACTTAGTTGCTGATATAGTACATGCAGCACAATGTGATGCTTGGTATTACCATGATACATACTTTAGTACATGTATTATATTATGGCACGTACCATGTTACATACTTTAGTACATATATTATATTATGGCACGTACCATGTTACATACTTTAGTACATATATTATATCATGGCACATGGTTCTAACATGTACAGTGGTATAAAACTATGAAACATGTACAATACCAGGATCATGTCAAAAATAGGATATACATGTTTACAGGAGATGGTGTTTAGAAGCAGTGGTGGCTCAGTTAAGGCTGTGGGTTACTGGGTTACTGATCGGAAGGTCGGGGGTTCGAGCCCCAGCATTGCCAAGTTGCCACTGTTGAGCCCTTAAGCAAGGCCCTTAAACCTATCTCCCTTAAACCTATCTGCTCCAAGGGCGCTGTAAGCTGGCTGACCCTGCACTCTAACCCCAGTTTCCTAATTGGGATATGTGAAGAAAACATTTCACTGTGCTGTAAAGTACATTTGACAAATATTTGAATATTCTTCTTCTTCTACATACCATAATGGTAATATGTATATAGTATGGCATGACTATATGTATGTATGTATGTATGAATGAGTAATTAAATACCATTGTGTATATTAAAACTGTTCATTTTACAGACAATCATACAGTACTGTCTGTACTATAGCATACCAGCAGTATCTACTAACGTACCTTATATTGCACAGTATGCACAAACATACCATATTAAATAATAACTGAACTTTGGTAGCAGCTGTGGTACCCAATAAATGGCATGCTATTCATCAATGTATTGTGGCACACACCATAGTACTACCACAGGAACCACAACCAAAAATTTATTGGTGGGTTTTCTCCACATAGCTGATACGCATTAGTCATCAAAAACCTCTTACATGGCTATAATCTTACAGATATGGTGTTATGAGAGCTACTCATTCCTCTTTTTGCCTGATTAACTTGGAGAAAATTGGCTTCAAAGACAATCTCAGAAGCTAATAAATATGGAAGTGTGTAAATCCGACCCACTCCCTCTCACTAACTGCAGTTGGCTTACACACTGTTAGGTTATGATGTCTTTCATCTACAGTAATGGTGCGTAGGGAGTTTTTGCGAAGCCAGGGATAAGTGTCTGGATCTAAAATTACAGGCAATGCTAACACTGCGGGAGGTGGAAAATACCATGTGAATCTGCATGCAAAAGTCTATACAAACAAATGATGAGACTTTTAATGACTAACTTGATCTGGAACTACAGAGAAAATGGACCACCCATAAAGAAACACATAAGAGGGTATGTTTAAATGCTTAACATATTTTAAAAATTATGTGCAAACAGATGGGGCTCTCAACCAGCCGCCAGAATGAGGTAGCTAGCATAAGGCAGACTGTCTGAAATTAGGTGGCAAACTAAATTTGTATATTAATAGTATTTTTTTATAATGTGTAAACTAGTAGCCATGGTTCTTAACTAGCTAGTTAATATTAGCCTATTATAATGTGTAAACTATTGTAGTAGTAATATTAATTACTAGTTAATATTAGCCTATTATATTGTTTAAACTGGTATCAATGGTTTTTAATAAGCTAGTTATCATTAGCTTATTATAATATTTAAACTACTGTAGTAGTAGCCATGATTCTTAACAAGCTAGCTATCATTAGCTTATTATAATGTGTAAACTACTGTAGTAGTAGCCATGGTTCTTAACTAGCTAGTTATCATTAGCCTATTATAATGTGTAAACTACTGTAGTAGTAGCCATGGTTCTTAACTAGCTAGTTATCATTAGCCTATTATAATGTGTAAACTACTGTAGTAGCCATGGTTCTTAACAAGCTAGCTATCATTAACCTATTATAATGTGTAAACTACTGTAGTAGTAGCCATGGTTATCAACTAACTAGTTATCATTAGCTTATTATAATGTGTATACTAGTTAACCATGGTTCTTAACTAGCTAGTTACCATTATCCTATTATAATGTGTAAACTAGTAGCCATGGTTCTTATTAGCCTATTATAAGGTGTTAGGTAGTAGCCATGCTTCTTAAAAAGGTAGTCAACAATCATTTATTTTAATGGGTAAACTAGTAGCCATGGTCTTAACAAACTAGTCATCATTAGTCTATTATAATTTGTGAACTAGTAGGCTTGGTTCTTAACAAGCTAGTTATTGTTAATCTCAAGCTAGTTAACATTAGGGTTAGTTATTACATTTAGTAATCAAGGTTGCTAGCCTGCTCTCACTTTAGGCTAATTATTAGGTTATGTAAGTCTGCAATCAAGGTTGCTAGCAAGCTCACATGTGGCTAATTATTACATTTAGGAAAGCTGTACTGTAGCAACCTGGCAAGTTAGCTCTTTTAATGCCAACTACTACAGTTTTACCAACTACTACAGTGTAAACCTGCAAATAAGATTGCTAGCCCACATGAGGCTAATTATTACATTTAGAAAATGTGTAATTAAATCTTCTGGAACGCTAGCTCACTTAAGGCTAAATATTACAGTTTGTAAACATTTAATCAAGGTTGCTAGCAAGCTAGCTCCCTTAAAGCCAATTGTAACATTTAGTAAACCTGTAATGAAGATTGCTAGCAAGCTAGCTCAAATTAAGCTAATTATTACACTGTGTAAACTAGTACTGTATGGAAAATTGGATTTTAAATATTTTATTGCTCTTGTAAAAAAATATAAATATCTATATACATGCTATGCTACACACACCAGTAATGTCTGTTAGTATGGTTGTATGCTCCTGTAGCCATATTGTCCATTTGGACAAATGAGAACAGCAGGAGACAGGAACACAAGGCTAGGTTTGACATTAATGTCATATACGCTCCCTGTGCTGTATATCTTCATGTAAGGAGGGTGTGCATGTAGAAGTTATTGAATTTACCCACTGACAGTCATAAATCAGAGACATTTATTTATTTTTTTTAAAAGATGTGGAACACGCACAAACACACCTGAGGATACATACAGCGGTGTAATTTCAGTAATCTTCGCATCGGCAGTCGAGTCTATTACATATTAGCCAGCAGATTAATCATTTCACGTCTGACTAATTTATAGAGAGCAGCATGCTGGAAGGTAAACAGAGAGCACACAGGGACATGACTCTGTTTGTGCCCCTGTCCCAGTGTCACAGATAAATGTACAGAAATAGTGAACAAACAGTAAAGCAATACTAAAAGTAAATATAACACCTCGGTGTTATTCGTCAGACGTTATTCCTGTCTATCGTCTACGTTTATAAGGCTTGACCTCTCCTAGGCACGCTGAGAGCTCAGAACTGTGCCGCTGTGTAAATGATGTGTCTGTGTCATCAACAAGAGAGAGAGTGAGAAAAGAAAACGAGAAGAACTCCTCCAGGAATAACGCATCTCCGCTGGTGACCTAAATATGCCACCTTACATCATAAATATATAACGGTATGGTTTGATCTCATGAGCGCGCCCTGAGTTTCGCTTGTTAAGCTCTAATCCATAAATAAGTCAGGCTGAGGGTGATGTGCACTCAGTTCTGTAATGAGCATCAACGCCAACCATCAAACTTTCAGCTTAATGATTCATGCAGTCTGTGATAAAACAGGATTTTTATATTTGCAGGAAAAGCACAGCACTGAACATCATACCAAGATTTGATTGGAAATAGTGCTTTCTGACCTGCCTTATTCTTTTCTATCAGAGCTACCAGTCTGGGAGAGTGAAGGCTAACACTAAGATACATTTTTCTAACCTGTTGTTCTTCAGGTAACTTTATATACAATACCGTTCAAAAGTTTTAGAACACTTGCAAATTTATTTTGTTTTTTTGTTTAGTGATTTATTTTCTACATTCTACAACAATACAAAAAAAAGAAGTTCATTTAGAGTTATCAGCCTGAAAAATGACCAATTAACAGCATCTCAGATTAGAGGCGTTATAAAGTCTTTACAGAGCATAAGTAGAAAAAACATCTCAATATCAACTGTTCAAAGGAGATTAATGCATTTTTTGGACGCCTTCAACAATTCTTTACAATGTAGAAAAAAATAAAAATCAGGAACCATCATGGAGTTAGAAAGTGTTCTAAAACTTTTGAACGGTAGTGTATGCTACATACACAAATAATAAAGACTTATGACTGGGTAGGGTTACGCTGATCAATAAGCCATCTTTCTTACCAAGATATCGGAAACTATTTATAATCCCCTGGAGAGATTAGTACTTTATCAACTATTAGAACTCATATCAACTCATACATTCATATCAGTCAAATATTTCTCTTGGTAGGCCAAATAAAAGCCTGTGGTAAGGTTGGAAGACACCATAGGAATTTGTCTGCAGGTGTCACATATACTTATCATACAATCCATAGTTTTGGGTGTCAGCCATATTTTCCCAAATTCCAGCCTGATTTCCTGAATAATGTATCTTATTTCATCATTGATCTGCTTCCATATGAATTTAACAATATACATGGTCTACATTATCCTCTAGCTAATCGTACTGTATCCTTTATATTAAACTACTATCTGCTACTTGTGTGTTTAATACAGAAAACCACATTTTATTGCACTTTTTTTTATGCAAAACCATCACTATAGTTTTTTAGTTTAAAGCAAAATTGTTGATGATCCAATCCTAAAATTTTAAAGAACAATGTTCGGTCCAGCGTTTTTCCTCATTCCTGCCCAACACATTATTTTATACAGAGCAGTCTACATAATAAATTAACGTGTGAGCAGTTGCAGGGTTTCAAACAGCGCTTTAGTGTTGAGTAATCTGTATTTCCGTCCGATACTTTAATAGCCTCACTTGTAAGTTGGAACGGATAAAAGACTGAACGAATACATGCAAATGTTAATGTAAATGTAAATTAGTTTCTCATAAAAGAAAACAAAATCCATTCTTTGGCTAAATACAGTCACAGTAGCGTTTCCAGCACTCTTTGTAGTACTGTAAAAAAAATAAAAAAGCAAAGGTTAAACAAAGAGCAGACATGTTCTGGCTTAAATTAGATCTTGTAGTAGGGTTTAAGAAGGTGAAAGATGTTGGTGCACAAGTTGGCCTGAGCTAAATCTGCTAGAAATATCGCACCAGTTTATTCATTAAAGACCAATGCATGACAGGAAAAAAATTAACAATGTGTTTCAATTTTGTTTGTATAGCACTTTTAACAAAGATCATCATCACAAAGAAACTTGGAAATAAATTAAAACATGTATAAAAAAGTATAAACTATAACTATTAGGTTGTTTCTTCTGATGAGCAAGCTGGAGGCAACTGTGGCAAGGAAAAACTCCCTAAGATGACAATAGGAAGAAACCTTAAGAGGAAACAGACTAAACAGGGAACCCATCCTCCTCATTTGGATGATATTGGATAGTATGACCATAATCTATACCTGTGTGCCATGAGGTTGAAAGTTCAATATAACAGGTAAGGTGATGAGTCATGCCCACGTTCTTTGTTGGGTTCGAGTATTAAAAAAAAAAAAAAAAAAAAAAAAAAGGGAATTTCAGTCCTAAACTAACAAGACAACAACCAGATTCCTTTGTTAGAAATGATGATTTCCTTAGTTAGGAATGATGGACTTTAATATGTCCTGTGGTACAGAGTAGAATTACAGCGGCTCCATCATTCACACCTATGCCTAATTAATTAAGCTTACCTTATAGCTAGATAATGAATCATTGTCAATGAATAATCTAAGCCTAATGAAAGTCATAAAGCCTGCGCCAACTGTTCTACAGCTTTTTATGGCAGAATGAACAAGTGATCAAGTGGTCTTTATTTTCCAATTACAGAAATAAATGCTAGAACAGATCTACTTTCCTCTGGGGGATCTTTAACAGGAATTCGAAATGCTACTCAGAACGCTATGCAGAAATTCACATTTTTTTTGGATCCTGTGCAATGACAAAAAAAAAAATCTAATTACTTTCAAATGGTTTAAAGAAAAAAAAACTTTCCAGGGTGCTAACTTACTTATCGAATGAACCCTTTAAAAAGTATACTACTAGAGTTAGAGTGTGGATATTAAACAGGTATGTGTATGATACAAACCTAAATCAGCGGATATGGTGTTTGACATATCTTCTAGAACCTGTCCTGGATTTAACATTTAGTTATACACTAATTCAGTGGAAGCCTAAAGCTACATTATAAGGATCTAATTGGATCCCTTCAGCCTGGTCTGACCAGCTACCAGCATCGACATGAACACCATGGACAGGTTACTTTAAGAAATGTAACCCAATAGAAATTTAGGGTTGGTAGGGACACTTTAGTCGACATAAAGGCTTTTAAGAAGACCAGCTCTTAAGGGTTCTACATTTGCCAGGATTGTATTCATGCCAGATGGCAGTGATGAGAATTTTACAGACTGGAGAACTTTATAATGCAGATTAAAATCCTTCCCGAGGCATTGTAACTGATACACAGATCAAGGAGGGGGAAAAAAAGAGAAAGTTTAGGGTCTGTAAGGCAAATGTTGCAGTGAGCACAGTGTCTGAGGCAAATCTGCCCTTCACAAAGCTGGTCTGCTCATGATTAATGAGAGTGCCAATAAACGCCCCAGGCCACAACATCGGGGCAGGCACATTCACAAAAGCCATAAACCCTTAAGGGCATAATCTTCAGACTTTTGAAAGTCTTAGTTATATCAATTTATTCAAACAAAAGCACTGAGTCATCTCGTTGGTATGCCGAAGACTAGGACAGTGCCGTGCCCCGACCTGGCAACACATCTCATCTTTCTTCGTTCGTTCTGACAGTACAGAGAATGCCAAACTACACCCATTAAATCTTCCCGCAGGATAAACGATGGAAAACAATCACTCTCAGCATTCTGATTGGAGGAGAGGAAAGACAGAGTCGAGTTTTGCTCATAACATGAGGCTCAAACACATACCCATGTTGTTGTCCACTGTTAAAAGCAGGATACAAATAAAACTGGAAACACATTCGTCATTTAGGCTTCAGGGTGTACCTACAGAAATGCACTTCATTTATTTTACTCTTAATGCAAAAGCAAATCAATGGCGATTGGCTTGTAGTTGCTCGTTTGTAGAACTGAGATGTGGAACCACACGGTATGCACATGCACGTGTGTGGAAGATTTTCTCTCATGCACAGCCTCCTATATATTAAATTCCCGGTCCCTATGCATTCCTGGTGGAGTGTGTAATGACTTTCACTCCGTTGGCCATTTTGCATCAACAATGTTTTCTCCCATTCGCCTCCCTGCAATTTCTCCATCTTGCTGTATAATTTTATTCAAACACATCCGACCGGCAGGGTTCACCTGTCCCGGCATGCTTTACACTCGCACCGGTTAAACAGTACCAAGCACACCCGATTCACCGTCTTGATTTTCCAGAGTCTCAGCATCTGAAATGCTATTTGTCTGAACAGACGGGGCCATGCTGTTTTCACGGCCCTTTGTGTTGTCTCGTTAACGCTCAGCTCTTCCCCTGGGAGATAAAGGAATGGCTCTGGGCCTTTTCTGCTCCTCAAAACTGTGTCACTTTGTAATAGAGTTATAGGGAAAAAAAAGAAAGGGAAAGACAGGGTGGTTTGCTGATCAGAGGAATAAACGGTGTTTTGAATTCTTTCCCAAACCAGACATGGATTTTGTGTACGTGTCTCCTACCAGCGTGTTCCTTCTTTCGACAAAACAACAATGTGCGCTTCCTAGCGAGAACTGAGATTCATGGAAAACACCGCAACATTAAATCATTCTCTTTAACAAGATCCCTACAGGATTTGGTCATTTTTAGTGTGCTCGCTCAGTGAAGGATGCTGCTGGATCCGGTTTCATTTACAAGGTTTCAGATTCAATTAGTGCGCTACACTTCTACAACCTCTGGCCTGCCCTGAGGGGCTACAGCTGTGCACGGGGAGAGACTCATTCCAGAAGCAGTAATCCCAGGAAAAGTGACGGACAACCAAGCGCTCTCATGCTGAGCAAGTGGATGGAAATGATCTGGAGAGGCAACATGGCAAGTCTTCCTCAAGTCACTTAAAATTCAAGCCCCATGCCTATGCTGATTTTATTGAGTTACCACAACACACTCACACACACACACACACACACACACACACACACACACACATACTGTATCATGGATCTAAATCTACAGGGGTAAAATTATCCAGCAAAGGTGTAGACTTGGACTGTTTCCAATCTGTTTTTAAAGTGCATCTCAATTAGGGCATTTATATAAAACTAGGGGTGGGAATCACCCAATACGATATTATCACAATACCTAAGTGCCGATTCTGTTTGTATTGCGATTGTGCATGCATCACAAGTTTTTCTTTTTTCAGATTTTCTTACAATTCTAAACAAACATTCTTTGCGCTGCCTGCCCATGATCATAGAGGAACAGCAAGGTTTTGCCACTTTAAATACAAACGTACTGTATAAGAATGAAATTTTTTTTTTGAATGAAAAACGATATTGGAGTTTATAAGACTAGGTGAGTGCGCAAGGAGAGCACCAGCATGAAGCTGGCACATCCAAAGGGCCAACGTTGTAGACAAGGTGTGTCAGAAATTGCTCCCCTGATCACACTATACTCTTTCTTTTGTGTTTGTTCCCTATTGCATATTTGCATGCAATCCACTGTAACAGGCCGAGTGCTTCATTACTGCAGTCTCCTGCTGGGGCTGGTAAAACATATCCGTTAAAGATAGACGAAACTAGAAATCTGGCCTCATTCTCTGTGAGACCTAACCCTTAAACCTCTCAGCGTCGACCCCCAGGGGTAAGACTAGGGTAAGAAACGGATTAAATATTCACACAGCTCCGTCTTTAGCATTTCTTTCTCATTGTTTTCCGTAGATAAGCTTATACGGTATTATCCTATAGACTGGGGAGTCAGGTGTAATATGCAGGCACGGAGGAGCTGACATTTTAAACGCGATCGCTTTCCAATATAGCCCTTCTTCTCGCGACTCTCGCACAAAGAAATATTCTTCTTCTGCTCACCATTTTTTTTAGATACTTTTGATTGTTTTTTATTGTATTTGCATTGAAAGAAAGATTATTTCTCATATCGTGTAGTGAAGACAGAATGCTAATATGGTAGGGAGTCTCTGCTGATAGGATTTTCCTGATTAAACCGTGCGCATGTGTGTAAAGCTTTGCTAATTCGAACGGACGCGTGTGTGCTAATGACGAAGGCGGTAAGCGAGAACAGTGTGTTAGCCATGTATGGAAGCTTTCCGCTTGAACGTACACGAAGGGGCGCTCGGAGCAGACAGTGTATGTGGATATATAGGTTAAATCTGGAACACAAAGCCTCTAGGGACTATTAGCTGCTGCTCGGAAAATAACAAAGATGCTCTTGTACTCTTGCCTCTCTCACCCTGCTCCTGTCTGTCTCTCCTTAGGCGGTCGGGTCTTGCTGTCAATCTCACACGAGGTGAGAAGTGATGCCTATCAGACTGGATGCTTATTTAGAGGTCGTATAAAGGTGATGATAGGAGGGAGGCTTGTTATCCCAGCACTACTAATTACACCATAGTACGAGTGAACACGCTAAGAGACGGCGACGTCTTTTCACCACAAGGCAACGCCGCCATGACCATAAGTGTGATCTGAACGAATCCCATCTTCTCCGTGCCCTCCTCCCCGTGCCCTAGTTCACTTCACTGCACTCATTTACATGCCTATTCCCTCAATCTTTCTCTCTCTCTCTCCTCAGGCATCCCCTTCACTCATCAACCCTGACCCATCATGCATTGCTCCGGGAGCTTGGAAAAGAATAGCACACATGTGAAGACAGTGAAAATGTAATGGGAAGCAGGGTGGGCAGTCAGTCATACAGAAGATAAAGAACACCTAATTACCTCTGAAAATGGAGGCTTTTGCCTGGCTGTCTGGGGAGGAGATGGCTTTATGAGTCTCCACCGAGCATGCTAAGATGCTGACCAAGCCTGAGGTGGAGCAGAGACGGCTACGCAACCAGATATGGCCAGAAATTAATGACTGATGATGAATTATTTTTAGTATTCGTGGTATATTTAGTATTAGTATTTTTAATGTAGGTTTAAGGACTACGTTTTTGTCTTTAGTTTTCAGTCTAGTCCCTGATGATGAGAGATGATCAGGCTGGTGATTAGTATACTGATGATGCTGAATGCTGAGTGGTCGGAATAGACGAGAGGGGAAATGAGGTCGCTGCTGAGGTTGTTTTCAAGCACATACACAATGTTCAGATTAGAGGTGTTCCTAAACAGAACAGTATTCTGCACTACAGTGAAGTTATTGCATCACACATTGTACGGTATATCACATTAGTTAAGATATTCTGTTCCATATTTCATCAGCTGTATTGATCTCCCTATAAACACATGCACGCCGCGCCTCGCTCCACTCATCCCATTTCTATCGCTTTCCCTAATCCGCTATTCATCTCCCACCATTTCCTCTCCATCTTCCTAAATCTCTGGGCCCACGCAGCTATGCACTCAATTTCTTTGTCCGTCTCTCATTCTTGTTCCATCCTTTCATTCTTCTTTTTTCCTTGCTTTAGCCATTAAGCTTTTTCCTCTCTCTCACACACACACACTCTCGTCCAATCAGTGTTCGCATTAAGCTCCGTGGTGAGAGCTCATCAGAGCACGCTTAGCCAGGCGTTCAGATGAGCTCAAATTGCAGTGTGTTGCCAACGCTGTAAGGCTCTGCTTGCAGGAAAAGTGTGTGTGTGTGTGTGTGTGTTGAGGGGTTTCATGAGAGACGGAAGACAATATAAAATGTGTTTACGTTTGTATGCAGACATCAGTGTGTCTGTGCTAGATTCATTAACGTCATACATGAGCGAACAAAAACAAAGAAATACACAATGATGTGGAGCTACAGTAAGGATCAACAATCTCTATCAGAGGTGTGTGTGTGTGTGTGTGTGTGTGTGTGTGTGTGTACATTTTCCATTGAAATAAATGATGAGGGTAAGTCTCTGAGGAGTAGTAAATCTAATATGTGTGTGTGTAAAAGGGGGGGAGGAAAAAAAGAGAAAAAAAAGAAAAAAACTTATAATAATAGAAAAAAGAATGAAAAAGAGAAGAAGTGACAATAAGTGACAAAAAGAGTGAGGAAAAAACAAAGAAAAAAAGAAAGGTAAATAGAAAGAAAAGTAAAATGAAAAGTAAAAAAGAAAAAAAAGACAATAAGAAATTGAGAAAAAGGAAAAAAGGAAAGAAAGAAAGTAAACAGTGAATAATAATAAAGAAAGGGGAAAAGTCATGTAAAAAAAGCAAACAAACCATGAAAAAATAGAAGATTAAAAATAAATAAATGAAGAAAATGAATGAAAGAATAATAAAAAAAACAGAGCAAAAAACAAAGAGCAAAAGAGGAAATAAGGAAGGGAAAAAAAGGAAGGAAAAGAAACAAAAAAAAAAGTGTCCTCGTGGTGTGTGTGTGTGTGTGTGTGTGTGTGTGTGTGTGTGTGTGTGTGTCTCCCCGCCTCTCTTTCATAAGTGGTACTGCCACTCGACTCTAATGAAGAGAGATGATGCAGAGGGAGAGAGGCCAAACCACCCACCACCCTGGGGGGAGACTCCACAACCTCACAGCCAGGAGCAAAGCACACACACACACACACAACCACACACACACATACACACACACCTAACCCCAAACTAGCACATTCATTTTCATTTGGTAATCAAACTCTTTTCAAAAGACAAACACAACAGACGTGTGTGTGTGTGTGTGTGTGTGTGTGTGTGTGTGTGTGTGTGTGTGTGTGTGTGTGTGTGTGTGTGTGTGTGTGTGCCTTTATAATCGCCGCCTTCCTTTGCTCCACAGGATACAAACGAGCAGCAAAGCGCAAATTAGTGGCCTTGATAAGCGACCTCTCCGAGTTCCTGAAACATGACCTGGAAACACTTGTCGTCTTTATTGTTGGTTGCGGCGTTACGCGTGGCGCACTCCTGCACTAACTAATCCCATTACTCTAATCCGCCATGAAACAACTTACTGCACTGATAAGACCACAGCTAATTTATCCCGCATTCAAATGAGCACCAAATCAAAATAATTAACAGCGGCCTGTGTTTAATTAGCTCGCCAGAGGCAGAGCTGAACACTACAGCAACTCCGGAGGACACAGATTTATGCTTGTATGAGCAAGCTAGTGCTTAGCTGAACACTTAGCTTACTTACTGCTAGCTAACTTTTCTCGCACCTTTCTATCTGGTTACTAATACATCTCTTTTTAGAGCTTTGAGTGCGAAAATCAGACTAAAATGACTAAATTAGGAGGAAAATCTGGGGAAAATACAAAAATAAATAAAATCCTGAATAACAAAAGCGACATAAAGGTATTTCATATTCAATCTGTACCCTTGTCATATGACTTGTACTAACTTGAATAGTGTCAACATATCCCTGATGTTAAACAGACTTTGAAGAGTGTGTAAAACTATACATATATAGTGTTAACAGTTGATGTGGTGCAGTTATTTTCCACCACATATTGTTTTGTTTTCAGAAATTCGCAAGTAAAAAACCTTAACAGTTTCCATGATATAGCCACCTCACCCCAGTTTGTCAGAATTACTCTCGATAAACCTTCACCCGTTATGTAAAAAAGCATAGCTAGCATGTCGCTCCGAGCTTCTCTGATGAGTTTGCACTGCAGGAGCTGATGTCAGGATACGGGATATAAAGGGCTTCCCGGCTTTCTCACAACCTCAAGTTGAAAGACTTGCAGACTTGCTTGGCCTTGCATCATTTTCGCTCAAAGTTCCCCAAGCTGGATCACAAAGGTCCTCAACTTCAAACTATCTGCACATGTTTCACGGTACATATATATATATATTTTTATGAGAAACGTTGTGTACATTTTTATGGCATCAAATTTATATGCATTCCAACGAGACAAACAGTGTGTTCAGCGAGGTGTTTTCTGTCTCAGACTCGGCTGTGCTACAGAATAAATAAAACATACTTGCTTGTTATAATCCACGTGTTTAAAACTGCCCCGGGCTAACCTGACTGTTTCGGCTAAAGGTAAGTGAGCCCCTATTTAGCAGCGGAGAGCAGAGCAGAGTTTCCTGCAGAATCAGAACAAAAACAGACTGACCACTGCACGGGAGAAGAGGGGTGGGTGTGTGTTTGTGTGTCTGGGGGGGCGGGGTGGTTGTGAGAGCTACACATCTGGATTAAGCGTACCTGAACATGTCACCAAGCCCCTTCAGTACGCTCTTCTTGGCTTTGCTCTTTTCCTTCTTCTCCTTCCCTGCTTTGTCCTTCTTCCGATCGTCTTTGGGACGCCCGCCGTTCATCTGGCCGTCCAGGTAAGCCGCTCCAGCCGGAAAGGCCACTGTGGAGTCATTGGCTGTGGAGACGGAGTCACGGCCGGAGCGCGAGCTTTCCTCTGTGTCCTCCTCCACTGAGACAGATAGACAGAGAAAGAAATTGGAAGATGGTATGAGAGAAAAAAAAATCAAGATGCTGCTTAAGGCCACACTGCTGGCAGAATTTTATTTTATTTATTATTTTTACAAACACTGGGGAATTCCAGGCCCGCTGGCACTGATTGAACCACAACCACCACTTTTCAGTTTTCCTCTAGAGTCATGTTCATTTGGAGAAAGTCTATTACAATGTACTGTGCTGTCTGAACACAAAACCAGTTTATAGCCTGATCTCACACGTCTCTTTAAAAAATAAATGAATAAATAAATAATAATTATATATACACACACTGTACAAAGAATCTTAGTCCTAGAAAACTGCTTTTCTAAACTGAGCAGTGTGTTACTGGGGCACAAAACATACCTTTAAGTAAGTTTAAAGACTATATGGGAATTTATTAAAAAAAAAAAAAAATTAAATCACTGATCATAATAAAAAAAACTGCTAGTTTTAGTGTTAGTACTCAATAATAGCCTAGCACGATACATAGATCTGCGATTCGCTACATAACACTAATTTGTTTAGTTGCTTGCGGATACTGTGTCACATGGTCCTATACTGCCCCCAGTGTATGCATGCAGGTATTGCACCACACAGTTATGGGGATGTGCACAATGGTCGCTCTAAAAACTTGTCAAATACATATTTCAGCACAATGGATATACTTGGGGTGTTCAAATCAAACCGGGACTTTTGATTTGATATGAGAAGGGAGTAAAAACTCCCTTTGTGTCTTTATATAATCACTTGCTACACTAATGCACTTTCACTAGTGTTTGGAAACCATCAAGTGGCCTCCCAGGAACTCCTTTAATGACCCAAACAAGTGATGTGGCAATAACTACCAGCGGAGTTCCTGTAATGTGTTGGAGAATGATGGTGTGTACAGTTCTCACAGACAGATGCGTTCTTCCACAAGTTGGCAACAAGTTATCCGTTAATTATCTCAAGGATCAGATGAGACACCCACTAAATGTTCACGGGAACGACTGCAGTTGGCTCTGATCCACATCAGCCAGGGTTGTCATTCATTAGGAATTTCACCACAAGTCCTGGCTTGACTTGAACACACCCCTTGTATTTCCTTCACACATCCTAGCTTGTTTAGAGACAGAGGTCAGGGAACAGGATCAGCCTTGATTCCGTGCCCCTAAGGGCTTGGCTCAAGGTTCCAACAGTGGCAATGATGGGTGGTGCTGGTGCTTGGACCCCTGACCTTCTGATCTGAGATTTAACAGCTGCGCTGTCAGTTTTTTTTTTTTTTTAAGTGACCACATCATCTACTCCTTTTATTCTCCAAGACTTCAGCTGTAATTGGCAGGTCAAAGGGTGAAAGGATGACCGTCTCTCTGAAGTTTTTAAGGCGGAGCTGCACTCCTTTCAAACACATCGGGAGAACACAAGAAGCTCAGCACTAAATAAGTCTCTGTATTTAGCTCACCTTATTCACAAATGTTTCTCGGAAGAAGCGGGCCAAGCATACGAGTTTGCCAGCCAAATGCCTTGTATATACAGCAGCACAACAAAGCAGCTGTCTTCCCCTATATTCTAGTTAATATAGACCATGTGTAACTGTACTGTAGCTGAAGCAGGACTGCGAGACACTGTAGAGAGTAGTTCTACTCCAGTAGTAACTCATTTGACTGATTTCCAGCTCTCTGAACACAATTAAGAAGTGGTAATATGCTGGAGTCCCCGAAGACATGTTCTTTGAAGACGTCAGAGAAACCGCTCGGCTGATATCCTTTCTTCTTTTAATACAATCGTTTGTTATGGAGATTGCTTCCAATCAAAAGCTTATGTCTTATATGTTACTGCTTTTAGTGCAGCCCATCTATCTAAAGATGTAGACCCGGTGTCAGGGCTGATACAAGTCACAGAAATGGAAAAAGCCACATTTCCAGATTTCCTTACTCTATATATGAGTTTCTAATTACACTACGCGGCATACGCTAAGTTCTGTAACCAGCATTTATATTCTTTTCCTACAAATCAGTGATGACGTACATAAAATAGCGCTTTAATCACAATTGGAATGAAGTAAATTAGCTAATTTTCATTTCACCCTCAGTCTGATTATAGCTGCAATTTCTAAGCCGGTTGCCCTGCTGCATCTAATGTAATTAATCTGTCAGTAATTGTAAGTTTAAATCAACTCCGAATAAGCAAAGGAGGGGGGAAGGAAAAAAAAAATACAGCTGCTAATTATGCTAAGTGCTTTATAGCATAATGCTTAGCAGTGATGGAGAAGTTATAATATCACAATGCACCTGATGCTAGAGATGCGTGATTATAGTTTATTAAGTTCTACAAAGACAGGAAGAAAGATTAGAGTGAAAATGAGAAAAAAACAAATCCATGCAGCCATCTTGATGAGGCTGTAATAGGGACGAGAGCACTTTGTTCAGAATATTGTTTTCCGCTTTCTTACTGTATATGTTTTTTTGGTATTTTGCTTACCCATCCCAGAGAAAAGTGAAAACCGGACGTGAAATGCTATAAGACAGGAGCGGCTGGCAGAAATCATCTTAGTTATGCACCACTTTCCTCCTAAGTCCCTTTATCAGTTTGAAAGATGACAATACTAACTATATTTAAGTTGATATGTTTATCGCTAGTTTCTTTCATCTCCCGTGTGTGCGTGCGTGCGCGCGCGTGTATAAGCTTATCGCGCTGCTAAGTGCAAAGGCGGTGTAGCTACACGGATGAGCTGCATCTGGCAATTAAAAGCGGGCTGCGAGATTAGAGGAGCGTGCTAATTTCTGCAGCTCCTAATGATGCCATCTCAGATAACACAGAGGAGATGGTAATCGCTCAGGCCTCCTGGGGAGGAGGGGTTGGGGGTGTATCCGTGTACGTGGATGCGTAGGAAAGCCGGTCGTTATCACACACCCACAAAAACTCCAGCTGGTCTTGACGAAGAAGGAACGGAGAGAAATTGACGAGAGGTAGAAATTGGACCCTTCGTTTTTTTCCTAAACACTGCTCATTAGTCTCACAAAGAGACGCAACACTGAAGTCGATGCCGCTTCAAGAGATCAATAGCGGTTCCATCAACACAGCCGTCGCAGAGAGTCGAAACGCCGCTCTGTGCTCGTCATCCGACTGAGATATGAAAAAAGTTGGGGTAATTAAAACTTTTCTGTTGTACAAGAGAGAAATAAATGTTTTGACGCCCCGTCATTAGCCTCCTCACTTTGCTCCGGCTTGGTGTTTCGTTTCTTCCCTCCCAGGACGTGAAATTGTCATTCTGCCTGTGGTTCGCTTTTTCAGAAGTTCAGAACAGTCCCGAGCTCCGCCGGCTTTTTCCCGAGCTCCGCCAGACTGACCAATTTTTCTACTTTTTCGTCCCCTTACGAAGAGTAAACATATAACAGATAAGTATTTCATACTACCTTATAATATATTCACTCGAAACGCGTGTTATATCGTTTTCGTATAAGTTTATATCGTATAAGTTTTAATTGTTTTGCAGCACACCGCTTCTAGCCGGCTTTTCATTAGCATCGCTAGCCCGTTAGCCCGGCTATCACAAGTTTGTTTACGCTCTTTCGCACCGGTTATTTCTATTTTTAGACACCATGTCGGTTGGGTCTCTGCCCCTGTGTGCAGGTGAGGAGACATTGGAGCTGCACTCGGTGGACTTGGAGATGGAGGCCGTGGAGAAGCTGATCCGCGACCTACAGGTGAAGCTGGCCCGGCTACAGCAGCGGAAAGCCACGCTGGAATCGTCGCGGACCGACGCTCACCTGTCCCAGGTAAATTCTCGGCATGAGAATTCTCCGACAACCTCTACTCCGCGTGCTTCTCTGCCCAGGTCCAACGCACCGAGAACGCAGCCTGCCCAGCTTTCCTTCACCCCGGCGCCGGGATACCACGAGGCCTGGAAACTTCAGCAGCGGAAGACGCGCGCCAAGCCCCGGGCGAGGACCTCTCCTCCTCCGCCACCACCCGTCTTCGAGATCTCAACCCGAAACCGCTTCGCTCCTCTCCGTGAGACGGCACACGACGCGCTGGTCATCGGAGACTCCATTGTCCGGCACGTGCGTGCTACCACAGCTAAAGGTAAGGCGTACACGCGCTGTTTACCTGGTGCACGTGTTCTTGATGTTGCTGCACAGGTGCCTGCGGCCCTGAGGAAGAACATTCGAGCTGTGGTTCTCCATGCTGGCACCAACGACATCAGGCTGAGGCAGACGGAGATCCTAAAGAAGGACTTCAGGAGCCTGGTTGAGAAGGTCCGCAGCACATCACCCACGACAAAGATCGTCGTATCTGGACCACTTCCGACATTTCAGAGAGGAATCGAGAGGTTCAGTAGATTATTTGCCTTCAATGAATGGTTACAATCTTGGTGTCAACAACAGAGATTACCCTTTGTTGATAACTGGAATGTTTTCTGGGAGCGTCCTAGGCTCTACCGCACAGATGGCCTGCACCCTAGCAGAGCTGGAGCAGCGGTCCTCTCTGACAACATCTCCAGGACATTACGAACCATCTGACTTGCGGTAAGTCATACCTCAGATTCTTTAGATACCAGCCACAATAAAACTCACCATACTAATAGACGCACACACATAGCTTGTACTATAGAAACTGTGTCTATTCCCCGATTAGTGAGAAAAAAGAATAAATTCGTTAAATCCAGCCGAAACAATCTGGTAACCATTAAACCAGAAAAAGCCCAAATAAGTAATCGAAGTCTACCTCTAAAGTTTGGACTTCTCAACATTAGATCCCTTACGCTAAACCAACCGTCTGCTAGCTGCATAGAGTCGTCACTCAGGGTTCACTCTATTGAGACTGTGTCTGTTCCCCGAGCTAAAAACAAATTTAGAAAGACTCAGAAAGTCTGTTTTAGTAATTTAATTAGCATAAAGACCACAAACTTGGATCAGACTGAATGCGCAGCCGGCACCTCTGATCTGAAGCTAGGACTGTTAAATATTAGATCTCTCGCATCTAAAGCAGTTATAGTTAATGAAATGATCACAGATCAGGAGTTTGATATACTCTGTTTAACAGAAACCTGGATTAAACAGGACGAGTATGTAGCTCTAAATGAAGCTAGTCCTCCTGGATACGGCTACATACACCAGCCTCGGTTAACTGGTAGAGGAGGAGGCGTCGCAGTTATTCACAATGATAATTTGACTATTGTACAAAAACACGGACACAAATTTAATTCATTTGAAATTCTTTATAGTAACATAAGTGTATTTAACTATATTAAGTCAGCTCAGTCGATCCCGCTAATTGTCATTTACAGACCTCCAGGGCCGTACTCGGAATTTCTTAGTGAATTTGCAGATTTCCTCTCAAACCTAGTCGTTTCTGTAGACAAAGTGTTAATTGCTGGAGATTTTAATATTCATTTTGAAAACCCAGAAGACCCTCTGAGAACTGCATTTATGTCTATACTGGACTCGGTAGGAGTAAATCAGTGTGTAATAGGACCCACTCATAAAGCAGGTCACACTTTAGATTTAATAATATTATTTGGATTAAGTATAAGAAATTTATTCACAATACCACTATCTGAAGTTATCTCAGATCACTATCTTGTCTCATTGCAAGTGTGTCACAATAATAATGTACACACAGCGCCGCGCTACCGTATGAAACGTACATTCACATCAACTACCAAACAGAGTTTTATCAGTAATCTCCCAGAGTTCCCAACTTCGATTAGATCACCGTCTGACCCCACAGAACTCGATCAGGCGACTGAATATTTAGAGTCGACATTTCGCTATACCCTAGATAATGTAGCTCCAGCCAAAAGAAAAATTATTAGAGATAAAAAACTTGCTCCCTGGTATAACGATCACACGCGCACTTTAAAACAGACCGCTCGGAAATTAGAACGTAAATGGCGTCAAACTAAATTACTAGTATTTCAAATAGCATGGAAGGAGAGCATCCTGAACTATAGAAAAGCTCTTAGTGTAGCTAGATCAACATATCTCTCCACTCTTATAGAAGAAAATAAAAATAATCCTAGATTCTTATTTAATGCTGTAGCCAAATTAACCAGAAATAAGACCACTGCAGAAATCTCCACAACAACATCATGCAATAGTGAGGACTTCATGAACTTTTTTAATAATAAAATTGTAAATATTAGGCATAAAATTGAGGTTTTGAAACCGAACAATGTAATTGATGCAGATGTTAATCTAGCCATGTCAGACCAGAACCTAGAATACTTTACTCCCCTTGAAGAGAATGAACTAATTTCACTCATCTCTTCTTCAAATTCATCAACCTGTATATTAGATCCTGTACCGACACATTTTCTTAAACAGATAGTACCAGCAATAATAGAACCCCTGTTGAGAATAATTAATTCTTCACTCAGCATTGGATATGTTCCAAAATCTTTTAAATTAGCAGTTATCAAACCAATAATTAAGAAACCTGACCTCGACCCCTGTCAGCTGTCCAGTTACAGACCAATATCAAACCTCCCCTTTATCTCTAAGATCCTGGAAAAGATAGTAGCGGAGCAGCTATGCTCATATATACATAGGAATGGCATACATGAACTGTATCAGTCAGGATTTAGGCCTCATCACAGTACAGAGACAGCGCTCGTTAAAGTAGTAAATGACATTCTATTGGCCTCTGATCAGGGTTGTGTAACTATGCTTGTATTACTTGACCTCAGTGCAGCTTTTGACACTGTTGATCACGCTATTCTTCTTCACAGATTAGAAAATGTAGTGGGAATTAAGGGTACAGCCCTCTCCTGGCTCAGATCCTATCTGACCCATCGTTATCAGTATGTAGACTTAAATGGTGATTATTCTGCATGTTCTCTAGTGGAGTTTGGCGTTCCGCAGGGTTCAGTTTTAGGTCCACTGCTTTTTTCCCTTTACATGCTTCCTCTGGGCAACATAATCCGTAAGCATGGTATTAGTTTTCATTGTTATGCTGATGATACACAGTTATATGTCTCAGCAAAACCTGATGAGAAAAAACAGCTTACTAAAATTGAGCAATGTGTGCAGGACATAAGAAATTGGATGCTAACTAACTTCCTTCTGCTAAATCCGGATAAGACAGAAGTTCTAGTCATAGGACCGCATACAGCTAGGAGTAAAATTTTAGATCATACCGTAACTTTAGATGGCCTTTCTGTTCCATCAAATGCAACAGTGAAAGACCTTGGTGTGATTATTGATTCCAGCCTTTCATTTGAAGCACATGTAGATAATATTACCAGGATAGCATTCTTTCACCTCAGAAATATTGCCAGAATAAGAAATTTATTGTCGCTAAACGACGCAGAAAAACTAGTTCATGCTTTTATCACCTCTAGGTTGGACTATTGTAATGCCTTACTGTCTGGTTGTTCAGCTAGATGCATAAATAAGCTTCAGCTAGTCCAGAATGCAGCAGCGAGAGTCCTCACCAGAACCAGAAGATATGAGCACATCACCCCTATCTTATCTTCACTCCATTGGCTCCCTGTGAAATTTCGCATTGATTTTAAAATACTACTCTTGACATATAAAGCATTAAATGGTCTCGCGCCGCAGTACCTGAGCGAACTGCTAGTGTCTTACGATCCGCCACGCCTACTTCGATCAAAGGATGCAGGCTGCTTGTCAGTACCGCGTATTATGAAAAATACAGCTGGGGGCAGA
Source organism: Clarias gariepinus (assembly GCF_024256425.1). NCBI lineage: Eukaryota > Metazoa > Chordata > Actinopteri > Siluriformes > Clariidae > Clarias > Clarias gariepinus. Next base: position 33,150,373 of record NC_071103.1, read on the forward strand.
GCTTTTTCTTACAAAGCCCCAAAGTTATGGAATAGTCTTCCAAATAGTGTTCGGGACTCAGACACAGTCTCAGTGTTTAAGTCCAGGCTAAAAACCTATTTATTTAGCCGAGCATTTTTATAAATAGATTTGCCATAGGTAAAGGAGCAGATCTGGGGGACTCATGGACGTAGAGTATTATGGTGAACTGGTATGTTTGGATGCTGTCTTCCTCACTCTCATTGATCACTCAGGTTTGCTGACGGTGAGGGGATTGTTTGCTTTACATGTCAGGAAGCCCTCATGTTTGTGTTTCCTTCTGGCTCTCCCTTTTTTGTTATGCTGTCATAGTTAGTCCTGCCGGAGTCTCTGCTTGCACGCTACAGTTAATATACATTCACATTATACATTGTGTGACTGTGACCATAACTAACTGCCATCTCTCCTCTTCTTCTCTTTCCCCCCCTCTTTCTTTTTCCTCTCTCCTCCTGTCCCCCCCTTTCACTCTTTCTCTCTCTCTCTGTCGAGCTACACATGTCGTTCCTGAGCTGCCAGTGATCCAGACTCCCTCTGCCCTCCGGACCTGTCTGACCCATCCTGGTGCCCCGCTTCTGGCTGAAGATCTCGTCACATGGATGCCCCGTGTGTCTCTCTGGGATGCGTCTGGTGTCTGGGAATGATTCTCTCTACCTAGAAGATGGTTCTGGCCTTGACTGGTGTTGGCAACTGTTTCTCTGGGGACTTGACAGTTCGATAGTTCATGACTGGAACTTCTTACAAGTCTACCTGGGTCTTCAATAACTACCTGGACTCCATATTAACATCAATTAACATCAGCTATTATAGCTGAACTGCCTCCCACCCTACACACTGTATAAATGCAGATCATTTACTGCTTTTTGTTTCACCCAAATGAGGATGGGTTCCCTGTTGAGTCTGGTTCCTCTCAAGGTTTCTTCCTCTTACCATCTCAGGGAGTTTTTCCTTGCCACTGTCGCCCTCGGCTTGCTCACCAGGGACAAACTGACCATTTTGATTCATACAAATTCACATTTCATACAAACCTAAATAATTCTTTTGACTATGTAAAGCTGCTTTGCGGCAATGAAAATTGCTAAAAGCGCTATACAAATAAAATTGAATTGAATTGAATTGAATAGAACAGAGAAAATCCCCAGCTCAAATCTTCTCTCCTTCTTCTTCTTTTTGGCAGGATATCTGCCACGGACACGTTTTTCCCCCAGATGACGTGGGATTTTTATGTAAATAAAAAGTCAGCACGAAGAAAGAATGCATGCCCTTATCAGTCAACTCTGACTATTAACCTCAGGGACAGACACAGTCAGGATGCTTTTATCTAAATTGAAAAAGGCATTTGACTTGTTTGAATATCGTGAAGAGAGAAATGCAATATACCTCTGTGGCAGAATCTGCTGCCCCTCATTTCTCTTAGGGAAAGATAAGACAGTATTTAGTGGCATGCAGAAACAACGTAGCGCGACGAAGCAGCTTGGGAAAATTATGTGCATTTTTTATTTTATTTCATTTTAAGTCATGTCTCTACCCTGTTGAATCGAAAGCTTTTAATGGAGAACAAGGAGGTTCCTACGGCAAGGAGCTGTTATTACCTGGTATGACTTGTCTGACAGCTCTTGCCTCTAAAACGTGACCATGAGTAATAAAACAGGGGATCGGACAGACTTCGGTGTAAAGAAGGGCAAAGAGTTGGTAATGAGTGATTCGGGACAGCGGGGATGTTTTCCCACACACGCACCGAGGACAAAGTATTCACGTTACAACTCTAATTTAATAGCAGAACAAATATAAATGTTCAGCAAAAACATCCTGTACACTATATATGCGCGCACACAAAAAATTCCTGCAGCTCTATTCACTATGGACTGCAAGGAGAAATGAAGGACAAACTGTTTCAGCCAGTAAACAGGACAAAGGCTACCAAATTGCTTTAAGTCTAACGGCATTACGTGAAGGATAAAAATGAGGAGTCCCAGGCGGAAAGTGAACAGACAGCAGGGACGTCTTGGCGCGCATTTGGACACTGTTGATAGGAATAGTAATAGAAGGGTACGACAATTGCTGATTGTCGGTGGACGCTGTAAGGGGAAGCCTGACCTAGATACAAGTGAAGAAGCACTCCTCACACTAATGTAATTATTTCTGCTGGTGGATACAGAACCATCTGACACCCCAAGTGTTAAATTACTGAGCATTGTATATAACAGATCAAATAAAAAAAAAAAAAAAGCGACAAGATATTCTCATTGTTTCAACACTTACGCGTCTCCATGCCTTCGTCCTCCTCTTCGTCGGCCACCACATTCACCCCGGGTCTGTCGTAGGATTTGTCGATAGCCGCGCGGAAGCTCTCGTTGCAACCTCGCCCGCGGATGATTCTGGGACGAGGCCTGTGGAAGGGGACGTCCCCGTTGAGCGTCACCTCTGCTACGGCCGTCTGAAGGCTCTCCAGGGAGCTGGACTTCTTCAGGCCCAGATTGGGCCCTACATCTCTTGTGGAGTTACCTTAGGAGAAGAGAGAGGACACTTAACCCAAAAATGATATAAATGCCTAAAGGAAAATAGTTTTTTTTTAAACTAAATCCTCCTCAGGACTTGAAATTCCACTTAAGCTTTCTTTTCTTCAAGCTCTTGACGTTCTTTATAGCCCTCTAGTGTTAATTTGAACTGTAAATATGTCTGTTTCATATTATAAGGCTGCAACACTATACAAGCAGATCAGAGGAAGAAGCAGCTGCAGAGCATCAAGAAAACAGAGCGAGAAACACAGAAAGTGAGACTACAGGCGCTGACGTCCGGCACAAGCCTGAAGCCTGGTATCTTTGGTGGGCGGCCGTGGGAAAGAAGAAAAAGGATACTGCGATTTAGAAGCTAAGGAGACTAGTAGATCAGACTCAACATACAGAATCTAGGTCGTTCAAATCCACACTGAGGCCTCCCTTTTCTATTTCTTATGATACTACTAATACGCTTCGATCTGTGCGCCAGGGCTAGGACAAGCTCTCCAGAAACACAATGCTCCAGCTAACAACAGCTTCCAGCAGAGACAGAGCATTAATCCTGCTCGGCAGAGATGCCTGAGCAGGGAACCACAACCAGAAAGCAAAACTGTTTGGTTGGTTGGATCAACGATTGGTGTGTGTGTGTGTGTGTGTGTGTGTGTGTGTGTGTGTGTACATGTTGTGTGTTGGAGGTGTGGATAGCGTACAAGTAGGCGTAAAGGGTGCAGCTGCCAAACACACATTCCATGAGCCACCTGTGTTTCTGGGATAAGATAAACGTCCCGGGCTTACACAATAACTCGTGCAAACACGCGCAAATTTGCAAAAGGAAGAAGACAAAGACAAAGGCAAACAGCGTATGCACCTCAAGGAGGAGCAGGAAATCGGGCAACGCTACCGACTCCATCTCATTGATATGTACGGCATAATGGATCTTCATTATGCACACAAATATAATTAACATGCAAATGATATATAAATATATAAATATACATGGCATGAGAGACAGAAGGCTTCAACTCCAAGCACCGCAGCCAGGCCTATTCTTTCTGTTTGTTGACAGAGTTGATAGAAGTGCCATTCATCCCATGAAGCATGGTAGGTCAAACAGTAGAGCTGTTGATGTAGAAAATCCCGCACGGCATACCGAGCTGTAGCTTCAGCCATCGTTCCTTCTGTTTAAAGCCAACACAGCTCACCACACAGCCAGAATGGTTTTTTTTCCCCCCTTCCCAATGACTTCTGGTTTTTGTTTAGAGCAGCTTAGTCGAGCGAGACCTCAGTATTTCATTATGTCAATGTGTACGTATTTTACAAACAACAGCCCGTAACCAGCATGCCGTTCCCGAGATCCGCGGTTATTTTCCAGCCAAAGTTGTTCCTTGGCTATCTGATAGAAATAGAATGTCCTCGGCTTGAACCACAAGAAGCTCAGGCTTATGGATTCCTGGCTTAAAGGTACGTTGTCAAACATATGGGGACATTCTGTGTAAACGTAGCTGTTGATCACTCTCTTTCACATCTTTACATCACAGCACACGGTGTCCTTTCTAACCCCCCCCAAACTGCTCTTTCCTTTCCGCACCGAGGGTCTCGGCTCATTTTCAGCAGGCTAAATGGAGCATAGTTGGTGGCTGATGAGCTCGCAGCGGATCTCCGGGTTGAAAGACGTGGAGCAAAACAATGATCGGCCTAGCAAAATAAACTCCCAATCACCCGGTGAAAACAATTCGAAATCTATTACCTCCTCCGTCTTGCTTGAACACCACACCGGCGGCGTCGTAGCATGGATGTTAGCTAGAAGAGTGAAATTGTTGCTAGTGATTTGGAGGTAATGTAGAATGTAGAAGTGTCCTGAGGAAGAGTACAGTACTAATTCATGTTGTTGGCATTCGTCCGCAAGCGTTAGCAGCTTTAGATGCGGCTAATCTACTCTTGATCCTTTAACCACGCAAACCAAAACCAGACCGTAAGAAGTGCATTAAGGAAAGAAAAGAGCTAAAAAAAAAAATGCTAAGCTCTTCTATGGAATTTTCTCACAGATGGTTAGATGATGTCAGTGCAAAGAACGATAGTTCATAGGATGTGAAGATGACCTCTGACCTCTGAGTGAGAGGTTGAATCTGGGATTGCTTTCTGTCAATCTGGCTTCTAGCAAACATTGCGGTGTTTGTGCTGGAGAGATCAACTTGGTCTTCTATCACGATCAGGATAAAAAGCAGGGTTTTTTTTTCTTAATGGTGTGGATTACCGAGCACATCAACACTGAGTTTTATCAGGAGCACAATCTACACCAACCACCAGCACCATCTTCCCGTGTCAGCACCAATAAAATCCCATCAATGCCATCTTCTAGCCCGTGAATATAAATCATAAGTCACATGATGAAGACCTGGGTGCACATCATTCACATATATATTTTTTTCACTCCATTTAGCCAGGCTGAAACTGGAAAATTTTTTTTTTTTTTTAAACCTTGTGGCTGAATCCAAATCCACCATTTTTGCTCCTTTTTAACAATAGGAGGCATAGGTCGTGCATGAAATGACGTGACATAAGAGTTTTGGCAGCCAGATGCAAGATGAATGTATAACATCTGGCCAAAAAGAAAAAAAAGAAAAACATTCTTCTCAAACCACTTAAAGTGGTTTCAATAAGATTAGAATTAATCTGTTTCAAATGGGTATATTTTCATGAGAATAATCCCTATTTGGATAGATCCCTGATATTTTACACATCAAACGCCCATGTGTAAACGGGTCAATAAACACCCGCTGTGCTCAACATGCTCCTGAGTAAACCAACCCTTTAAAAAAGTTGCATTGAGCACATTTGATTACTGAGCCAATTTAAAGGAAAATCATTCACATTTACACAACTGCCTAAGCAAATATTTCCAATTATTTTCTAAAGGATCTGCCTTGCATGATGAAGGATGCTAAATAGCAACATTTTTTAATTTATTTTTTAATACAAAGAAAGGGGACAGAAAGAAATCCAGCCAGCTTCCAAACAGGACCACTATCCGTACGCTGGCAGAAAAGCAGACTTCATCAAGATACTCTAAATACTGCATAAATGGGGAGCTTTTGAAGCTTACACGCAGGCCTGTTCCTCCAGATCACGGGAACAGCGCGCGTGCCAAACACAACAGGATGCAGCAAATGAAGCCGAGGCGGCTGCTACGGTTTAAGGAAACGCGTCTGCTTTGCTCGGAATCTCAGAAAGATCATCCCGCTGAGCTCGTTTGACATCCCTCATCATGAGCTCCAGCATTGTGCCACATGGCAGCGAAGAACATCAACAAAAGAAAAGCTGGTAATTGTTCTCACACACTGTTTTTTTTTTTTTTTTTTTTGGTGTTGGTGGTGCTGATTTTTTTTTTGTATTTCTCTTCATCTGAAGCCAGACAGGCTTTTGACAAGCATCTCTCAAAAGGCAAGATTACTTTATGATTCCTATCACGTATCTAATACAGAGCTGGCTGTCAATCATGGATGAGAACAGAAGGAAAAATAACACGCACCAAAAAAAAGATACAAAGGTTTCACCAACCCAAACATGTCATTCTCCTCCATCTCTCTGCTCAGGTTAGAAATAAAGAGGCCTCATAATCCTAGACAAAGCAGCACAATTGCAATATAACAGGCACAATAAAAACCAGAGTGCAGAATTTCACAAGATACACTCCCTGCGTCATTTTGATTAGTCAGCCCGCGAAGGCGACGGGGACCATACGCTGGCGAGGCATGGTTTTCAATAAATGTTAAAAGCAGGTATCACGAGCTTCATGAATAATCCGTCAGTGGTTAATGCAAGTTTGCAGATGCTCCCTCGTTAGCATGACTCCGACGTTTCTTCTAAAGGCTATTACTCATGGCAATATGTAATGCTCATCACATGGTATGCACGTATAAACCGACGCAGCATCCATTAAATGTAATTTATTCCTCCAGTTGGAACTCTAAAAGCATCTCTAAAAGGTTGATTAGGCTAAGAATAGCTCTGTGTCGGCCAGGGGGAAGTCATGTTCCCGTATCCCAGTAAAGGTGAAGGGGCCCTGGGGTCGCCCGAGCTGCTGTGCCAGCCTGTTCGGAATCATTAGCGCGCACCAGAAAACAGCATTTCCCCCTGCTTCTTTACACCTGTCCTAATTAACTTCTGATGGCCGAGCTCAATCACTTACAAAACCCCCATGCACCGTTACGGAGACAGCATCAGTGATTGGGCGAAATCTGCTGAATCGTCACAGGGCAATTTCATCTCGTACCATCATGCTCGAGGCATCCCTCCGTATTCTGTTCTCACAGCCCCAAACCCTGACCCGTTATCGGTACTGCAGCTGCAGCGAACCATGTGGATTCACTTACCTTACCAAACCGCAAGGACACACGTTTCCTAGGCCATAACACAGCATGGGATATGGCGGTATATTCATTGCCGTGATTGTGGGCCAGTTAATTTTACAACCGAACATAAACTACTATTGGGTTGTAGAGATGCTGAAGGGAGTCTGAATAATTCCAGGTGTTTTGCTGCTATACGACCAGGACTCCAAAGGTGCAACGTGCACAGTCACTACTAGGGAAGCAACTTTTGTGGTTTTGATAAGTGTTAAAGACATTTAATGCCCCTCAAGATATTTTAATAAACCGAATCAAATGTCTACGCTCAATTCCTTTAACATGGAACCTCTTATTTTTACGTTATAATACATGGAGACACCCCTAAGTAAAGCACACTAAAGTCAGTCGATTTGGTTCTCGGGCACCATTCTTGGCAGCGCTATATATTTGTTACAGAATACTTTTCCGCATGGCTGAACCCTACCCAGGGCTTCGCCCGGACTCCTGCTGGCTAGGACACGTGTTTTTCCCTGTGCTGTGACTACAGTGCATAACTTAAGCCACTCGACAGTGATGGATTAATTGCAGTCAAGTAGCCCTGCCTGAATTTAAGGGGTCTTTTTTTCGAAATAGGATCCAAGCAAAGCCCTCTAGCATGTTCCACAGACATAGACATAGACATACACGTCGTTCATTCTCCATCTCCTTCCTCTTTCCATTTGAAACACCTCTCAAGCTAATTAATGTTTTCTTCCATCCTACTCTCTTGAAGAACGAATGGTGCGGGCTTGGCTTCCGCTAAACCGCAGCCAAAAAATGCACCATATTTAACACCATAACAGGCATCCCACTTTAGGAGGAAATAATCTTTAATTTGACACTAATTACTTCAAGCGACTTGAAAAAAAAATGTATGCAGCATTTAGGAGATACAAACCTGGCAAAGACTTTCAAAAGTCAATCCTTTGATGGAGATATCATTGCTTTTTTTCTATGCTGAAAAACTACAGCATGCCCCCAAAAAACCTTGGCAAATGTTGCTTTGAGCAAACTATGATCAAATAAAAAATTATCATGAAATAAATAAATGAACACCCCAGCTTCTCCGCTAAGCTCTAGCATGCCCAAGCACAGACAGACAAGCCGATCCTACTGTGGTGCAGGAGTGACGGCGTGTCAACGATTGGGTGTCTTACCTTCTGTCCTGTTTGGGCGGGGTGTGAGGTTAATCTCGTCAGCTACTGTTAAAGAGGCATAAACAATTGTGTTGGGTTAGTGCAAGACGTTTCACCATTCCCAGGTTCCCATGCTGCATTACAAACTGACTTTCCATTAGTGTCATTTCCAAAGATCAGGAAAAGCATGCAAATCATTAAAGAGTGGAGGGACAGAAAGACAAATCAAAGAAGATCAAAACACACAGATATGGTACATCATGATTTGTCTCAGGCATTCATATTCACTTCAGGAACAGATTATAAAGTGTTAGGTTATTAACTCATAACCCCATGCATGACGTGGAACCGATCTCCGATCTTTTTTCCTCCCCCGAATCCATCTCCATCTTTTTACACATCTGAGAGAATTCAAAGTGTCAGGCATGAAGACAATTCTGCATAATCTCTGCGAAAAAGCTCTCAGACTTGTTTGAAAAAAAAAATGGAGATACTGCTCATGTGAAGCGTGCAAGAGTAGATTTAAAGGAGAAGGTATATGATTGAGGGGGGAAAAAGAAAAAAAAAGCCGTCTGTGGAAAATTGATTTGTGTGAACTCAGAACAGACGATTTTCTGGGAGTGGAAAGAGATTTTAATGATAAGTGTGTGGAAAGTTCGAAATAAAACCGTGCTTGTGAGTGAATGTGGGGTGAGAAGGTCGTGCTCAGGACTTTATTATTTAGGCATTAGCTCAGGGTCTAGGGTTTGGGGATTGGAGCAGATAACTTGTCTGACTGAGGACCTGTTCACATATATACTGTATATATAAGTAGTGTTTTTTTCCCCCCTTTTTCTTTTCTCTGCGGTTTTAACATCCGGTTGTGGGTCCCTGAAAATGACCCGTGCCAAAAAATACCCTAGTCGTGTTTTTTTTTAAAAAAAAAAAACACTTTGTATTCAAGTGTTCAGCAGAAACATTAAGTTCTACCTCATCTTGAACAATCATACAGAGATACGTTTGCTTTGCCTTCTGTACTCCTCTAAATGTCATTATTGAGGCATTTCACATAATTTTAGGACTAATGTCATAATATCAGTATTTAAAAATCAATCCATCATAAAAAAATAAATTATCATATACATCTTTAAAGCCACCTAAATTTTAGGGTCACCCTAGTGCTACCTGGGCAGCACTGGCCTCTCGAGACTTCTTTTGGTGTGCTGGCATTGGGAAGCTGGCAGCAGATCCTTTGGGCGCTGTGGGGTGCAGGGTGGGCGGGACCTTCATGAACCTGTTGTTTCAAGGGCACTCGATCAGATTGGGGTCTGGGAAGTTTGTAGGTCGGGTCAACAACCTTGAACTCTTTGCCTGCTCGGCCCAGTGTGCGGCGGGTGGTGATGGACTGGGTGTTCTGGTACCTTTTTGTCATGGTACCTTTTTGTTCCTGGTGTATAACTGACAATATGCATGTTATTTGATTGACCTGGCGGTGGTGTTAGTGTTGAGGCAGATGGATCGGTGTGTATATAAATATAATCGCTAGTTGTGTGGACAATTCTTTTTAATCAGAAGGGTAAAATCTATGCATAAAACATATCTATGCACGTCATATGGACGAGACTGAAGCCTCTTTAATATGTCCATGTGGACCACTCCGAAAGCAGACCATAAATAAACATACTTTCCTAGAGTATAATTAAGGTAATACCCAGGGGGAGCCACTGCTTGAGCAAATATCACTGAATACTAAAAGCCTAAATCCCTGTAGCAGGGCTAATTACTGATTCAGATATTCAGATTCGAAAACTTGTACTGCTAACAATCTCCCGCACAGAAATACTTAACACTCCTCTGGGCTGTGCATGCATGTGTGTGTGTGTGTGTGTGTAAATGAACTTAGCTGAAAGGTGATGACTTTCTCTAAAAGGCTCTCAAACTTCACTTTCTTTTGATGAGGAGTGGCGTAATTGTTTCATCAGTGGGACATCACTCCACATATCAATTTTTCATCAGGCCCGATGGGAGCTGACAGCACAATTATAAAGCATTTTGATAAAGCGTGATGGAGAGACTGCAGCGCAGCCCTGAACCCTTTACACACAGGAGGATTCTTCTAGCCGTACTAATGGCTCTGATTGAGCACAGGCTCGCTTTTAATTGATATCCTAATGCAGTCTGGTGAGGACAGGAGACGAAAACTAGTCTTATCTGCTGGTTTCTTATTTTCACGCCCCACCCTCTTCTCCTGAGTGCTGGATCGGTTTTCTCTCACGTCGATTTGAAGTTGCCGAGCGTGCGCGCGCGCGAGAGAGAGAGGGAAGAGTTCTGATAGAGGAAAATCTGGATCTTTATAGAGATCAAGGCCAGTTTAAGGAGGCTGAGGGTCTTCATGGCGAAAGGGACGGAGATGAGAGAAGCCGTTTTATCTCCTCCAATTATCCGCTCACTGGAGCGGCGGCTTTTATCGGTCTTCCGGGAAGCGAAGTCAGAGTGCTTGTCCGTGTTCCTCAAAAAAGGGGCGGTCACTGACCAGAACAACTGTCCCTGGGGGGGGGGGGGGGGGGACTCCTCCTTAAAGTTTTCTCAAGATTATATTACATAAAGATGTACTATTAGTTAGTACTATAACGATCAGCATCTCCATGGCAACCTGATTGTGGCATAGAAGAGGGTATGACATTTTGTGGACATTTTGCATGAAGGGAAATAATAATAATAATAATAATAATAATCACAGAGGTGTGTGATTAATTTATACACTTTTGCTGAGTCATGATGACATCAGCCAGCAGCACAACCACCCGTTCTATTATTGTTCTACTATTGCACTAAATCGAGTAGTAATACTAAACATGTATCGGTCGATACAATATCATCACGATACCTGGGTGCCAATTCGCTCTGTATCGCGATCCTGTAAGTATCATGATTTTTTTAGGTTTTGTTACAATTCTAACCCAAAAACTTGGCAAGTACAGTAATTCGATCCTTCCACACAGGATGCTGAAATGTTTGTCGATGTGCAAACTGTTTAGAGAGCGCCACCTGTAGGATTTCAAAGGAATGGCAAGATTTTACCACTTTAATTGCGAACGTATCTGATTTTTTTTTTTTGGGGGGGTGGGGGGGTGGGGGGGGGATTTCTCGCAGATATTAATTTTTTTGGACTGCTTGTTCACGTACCGTAAAACACAGTGCTATTCGGTCCTTCTGCTTGTGTGAGCTCACTGACGCCCCTGATGGGCTGTAGAGCCGTGATTAATGTCAGAGCACTCATTCTGTACTTCAGATCAGCTCTCTCTAGACCTCCGGCTGCGAGAGGTTACAGCATCACCCGGGAATCGGACTCGCGATCTCTGAATGATAGGACGAGTGCTTTACCAACGGGCCACTCGAAAATATTTAGAGTATTTCAATCGATTATGATGAATAAAATGTGAGTGAAAATGACAGGGGGTTTAAGTCTCTCCATAACGAACATGAAATCCTAATTAAAGCCGATCACTGGGTTGCGAGAAAACTCTTCAGTGATGGCTTCGTTCACAGTACGCTGTGTATTATGTGCAACAAATGTACCATGTTTTAATTGACTGTGTAACTGGTCCTGGTTAAATGTCATGACCGTGTATAGCTTGTATACATCACGAGTGCACCGCCTTCACTGCGAGCGGAGCTAGAGAGAGATGGGAGGATCAGAGAAGTGTTTTGATGAGAAATGTTACCTAAATCCATGCTCTTAGATTTGCGCGTCTTGATGATTTCTAGCTGAGCGGCGTCTCCGTACTGTTTGGTCCGTTTCTCCGACATGCTCTGCCTGCCGAAGCCCTCCCTCTGAAACGCACCGTCGGGGTCTGTGTCGGGACTCAGCGAGCTGGAGAGAGAGAGAGAGAGAGAGAGAGAGAGAGAGAGAGAGGGATTTATTTGCACAAGCCAGAATCAAACTTCCAATTTCTCTCAATTTCATCACTCTGATGAAATGATCCTATCTCTCTGATTCCGTTTTGTAAAGCACGGCTACAAGTTTCATAACCAATTAGCTGACATGAAGCCAGTGCAGTTTCTTTAAACTAGACACAGGAAAGCTCTTTATGCACTTTAATGAGAGATCATTAAACGTTGAGCACCAAGAGGTGATACGGATTCCGACAAAACGATGCGGGTGATGAAACAGAATGTGTTTATCTTTATGAAAACTAAAATGCGAGGAATACAGTATCAATTATCCTTTGTTTTCGCTGAGCTGACTTAAATAAAGGTGTTTCAATCGAACCGTGTTTGTCTACAGTCCTCGAACCCCTGCATGACCTGTTCAATTCCTCCGGGGATATACCATGGTTAATACGGTTAAGGTATGTATAATGCGTCCTGTTATTAATGCAATGGCAAAAACAATAACTGCTCCATCCTGCATTAACACTACTGACATCCATTATGAGTGAGACAGCCTGCTGCAACGCAACGCTACTGACAGGAAGCTCAACAGGAAGATGAGGAGGAGATGGATGGATGCATTATTCAGGTCTCTTCTCTTCATCTCTGCTCTTTGTCACAGACAAAAAACACACACACACACACACACACACACACCAGCAGAACTGGTGAGGAGGCCAAAGTAATTACAGATAATAGTGTTTTGTCTGCTTGTGTGTGTGTGTGTGTGTGTGCGTGTGGTGTTGTATATATGTTAATATGCTACCAACCTGCCATGTCTTACACATATTCATGGACTACATACAGCAAGTACTACATATTTATATTGGACAGAGTCAGATATAGAAAGCATGAACACACACATACACACAGACGGGCTGGGTACTGTAAGCCATGAGTGGAATAGGTTTTATTTTGACCCACATTTCACTTTTGATTAATGAGTCATATCACTGCACTGCATAGCACCGGTCTGCTCACTCACACTCGGGTTTGTGTTATTATTACACTGAACACACACCTTAGGGTCACCTTTTATTACCAACACGACGAGAGAAAGCGGGAGGAGAGGATCACACTCTAGAGAAGAGCAGAAAAGAGAAAAAAAAGCGAAGAGAGGAGGTGAGAGAAGAAGAAAGAAGAAGAGGTGAGAAGAGAGGAGAAGAGAAGAGGACTTAGGAGTTGAGAATAAAGGAGTAGAGAAGACAGGAAAATAACTGAGAATAGAGACGTGAGGGGGTCAGAGGAGGGAAGAAAGAAGAAGAGAACAGAAAAGAAGAGAGTGATGTTGTGAGAACAGGAGAGTTTAAAAAAAGGGAAAAGAGTGGAAAGAAGCCTGACAAGAGGAAAGCAAATAAGCGAAGAGAAGAGTTATGAAAAGTAGATAAGAGATGTGATGAAAAGAGAGGACAGGAGGTGAGAAGAGGTAAAGAAAAGAAGCAAAGAGAATGAAAGAAAAGAGAAGATATGAGATAAAGGGAGAGAAGGTGAGAAGGGAAAGAGAAGAGACAATATGAGAAGAGAGGAGAGAGTAAGGAACCGTACATTTCCAGCTTCCTTCTGTGTGTGTGTGTGTGTGTGTGTGTGTGTGTGTGTGTGTGTGTGTGTGTGTGTGTGTGTGTGAATTCAAGAAAGTATGTAAGGAACATCTCTCTCTAGCAAGCATTCCTCTTTCCTGTTACTCCTACCAGATGAAGGACTCTAACACTGAAGCGATCCTGTGTTTCCTCCCTGGCCTACTCTTCACACAGCGCTGTTCTGATGGACACATCACACCGTCACCGACTGATCGCTCTACACACAACCTCTCTCTGACAAACAGCAAACACAACCAGCCCAAACAGACGAACAGACACGCGATTAATCCTCCGGCACGATCAAAAGAATATGTTAATACAAAAAGCACGAGATTTCCAAAACACACACACACACACACACACACACACACACACACACACACAGAGAGAACAACAGCGGGACGAAAAGTCTCTTCTGATCCGTGATCTAATTAAAAGTGCATCCTTCATGTACGGTGCATGTCTGAAACACTTGAATGCATGTATGCCTGCATTTATGAGTAAAGCCATCATATCTGTGATAACTCTTCATAATTAAAACATTAAGAAAGCCATTACTGGCTGTCGGCTCGTTCTGCTTCCTGTTAAACCTCATATTAGCTATTAAAACTACATAAAATCCCCTTAAGCCTCATTTACGGCCCGTTTTGGAGCTCACGGCCTGCTGCCTCTCCTGCGTTCCACCCAACTCCTAAACCAACAAAGTGCTGAGGCGAGCATTTCGCCGAAGGCTTCACTCATCTCCCTCCTGTTTCTCAGGTTTAAAATCGTCAGGCTCGGCTTAGACGGACGGGCCGTAAAGGAAAGCCTCCTGCTCCAGAGCTTCATCATCATCTTCATCAGCTACTTTAAGTTCTGCTGTTTGGCCAAGTTTTCAGTCATGATCCTCTGGACAAGGAACCCTGAACTGCAATTTACAAATGACTTAACCTGTCTCAGGGCTTTTTCACATTAGACACGATTGATTTGTATCGTGCACCTTTCACACTTTTGGGAAAACTTTAGTGGAAACAGTGGAAACTTGGTGGTGCTGGGGTTTGAACGTGGACCCTTCTGGACTGCAGCAAGCCTGGAGCCTATCCCAGGGGACATGGGGCAGGAGGCGGGGCATACCCTGAATGGGTTGTCAATCCACCGCAGGGCAAACAAGCTCAATGGAAATGCCATTCACCCTAATCGTAATGTCTATGGACTGTAGGAGGAAACTGGAGTACGCAGATAAAGCTTAGGAAACTGTATAAGAAAACGGCTTTGAATCTTCTGGGCTGAAAGGCTGTCAACAAATCCAATAGTGTTTGTGTTATTGATTAATAATTCAAATTCCCATTCTGGCGTTAGGGTTAAAAAAAAAAATCTGTTCACACTATTGATCTCGGAAAATTCAGATCAATCTAATCCAGCTTTTTAGTGAAAAACGAGCTCCCATTTATTCATTCCTGCTAAATCCTGGTTAAGGGTGAGATGAATATGGAGACTATCCCAGAAACTCTGGGCCTGAGGCAGGAATCCAAACACACATTTCCTCATTCATTCACACTTTACAGCTGCCAGTTCACCTACCAGCCTGTTTTTCTGGGAAGAGAGAGGAAACCAGAGAACCTAAAGGGAACCCGTGTGGATCAGGTGTGAGCACGCAAGACTCCGAGCCTTAACTAGTGCTGTGTAAACTAGTTAAAGTATGACGTATATATAAGTGAGTGGGTGAGCGCATGGAAATGAGGAGAAAATTTGACGAGGAAGTGATTGGGGCCATGATTAAGAAAGTAAAAAAATAAAGTTGTGTAAAAGCAAAGTAACTGTCATCAGGAACATCATGAGGAGAAGAAAACCATCACGGGGAGAACGGAAAACTATTAAAAACAAAAAGTTTTAGACTGACTTGTCATCTTTTATATAAGTAAGAATAAAGAACGAATTTTCCTGATGAATCTGGGAGCAGTATTACATGAGCAGGATGATGCAGCACCTGCAATATTATATAGTAAATATTACTGCACACACACACACACACACGTGTAACTATTAAGAAGTTTCTGCCTAAAGCAGTTGATTGAGAAACCACCAAGTGTGTGTGCGCGTGTGAGATTTCTTCTTTTTTTTTTTTTTTTTTTTTTTTTTTAAAAGTAAGCATCTGGCCATGGTGCACAGTGTGTGAGTGCTTATATTCTCCAAAGTAATACTAAAGTTAAATTGTCCCTGGGCAAATAAGATGATACATCCCCTACAATACCTAACTTTATTACTCTGTCTTGTGTGTGTGTGCGTGTGTGTGTAGAGTGGGGTTTGTGGGTTCTAGACGCTGTCTCCTGTTTTGCTACTTGACAGACTGTCAGGTCTGTCTCTGAAAATAAGTATCCACCTGTGACATCTCACACAGAGAGAGAGAGAGAGAGAGAGAGAGAGAGAGAGAGAATAACTTTAATCCCATGTCTCCTTTGTCTTTTGCTCTCTGCTATTGTCTTTGTCTCTCTCTCTCTCTCTCTCCCTTCTTCTATCGTTTATATATTTCTTTCTATCCATCAGTTCTAGCAGCAGATCAGTACTGTAGGTGAAGGATACCATCAAATTCTCTGTTTCTCCATCACGTCTTTCCTGTTACTTAGAAGCGAAGCAATGGAGAACAGGTCATGTAAACTCACATCATCGGAACGTGTCACGCATGTGGAGTTAACAGCTTCGATTTCCTGATTGCTTTAATAAACCTGTAGAGCCAAGGACTCTCTCCTAAAATGACAACATACCTGTAGTAAACTGACAGTTACTCTTTTAAATCCCCTTTATTTCTCTATATAATCCCCGGCTACACTCCTGCACTTATCCCAGTGTTTCACTAGTGCGTGGACACCATCAAGGAACCCAGGAACTCCTTAAATGGCCCAAACATGTGGAAATGGCTCACAGCTGAGCTGAGAATTGTAACGTGCAAGTGGTGTTGGTGAATGATTGTGTGTACAGTTCCCACAGACAGATGCGTCTCTTCTGCAAGTTGGTGACAAAGTTATCTGTCGATTTTCAAGAATCACTTGTATTTAAATATGACTACTATGGAAAATGTCTAATATCATCTCTCTCTCTCTCTTTCTCTCTCTCTCGCTCTCATTCTGCTTATATCATCACTATATCTTTGAGAAGTTGATCTCTTTTATTCTTTCAAAATCAAAAAGTCTGATCAAAGACTCTTCATTTCAGAACACAGACATACTGTACGTCTTTCTCTCTCTCTCTTACATACACACACACGTCTCTGTCCTTCATCTTTGTGCAGCTTCATGCTGAGGATTTTCAGTGAAAGCAGCTAGCCGCTGAATCTTAAGGTTGTGTGTAAATAAATTTACACACACACACATTTACTGTACCCACAAGCAAACATATAACTGGTGCATACAGTATATACCTGAATGACGATAGTGCAGAAGAGGGTTAAATACTGTACAAACAAATCTGTATTGTTATTTTTTTATTTTATTCCATTTTTCCTTTATTTCTTATTTCCTTTCCCCCTTTGTTTATTTATTCCTGCTGTTAATATTAAGTCTTTCTTTTTAGGTCAATGAAAATTTATCCCAGGGCCTGTTGGAAGGCACACATGCATGTGGAAACCACACAGTTCTCTCTTTCTCTCTCTCTCTCTCTCTCTCTCTCACACACACACACACATTCTTTAAACATCCATCATGTGAAGCTTCCAAACGCAGACAACAAAAAAAAAAAAAAAAGTGAGAGTCTACACACAAAAAACACAAGAGACAAACTCACATACCCGAGTTTTACTCTGCATGAAAAGTAATGTAAGTATCAGCTTAAATACTCAACGCACTATTTATTCAAGAATGGATTTCTGCCATATAGATCTGTTCCATTTGTACGATCAGGATTGCACACACGGACACACACACACACTTTGTAAACTACAAGGAATGTTTTTATCCTATGGACTTCAAGAGGGGAAGAAAATAGCGAGACCAGTGAGTGAACACGGCTGATATATCACAGCTGCTATGACGTATGTGTTTCATGTACATTCAACATCACCACGTGTAACTTTAAATGGTACAAAAATATATTTCCAATTATTATTGGATACAACCACGTGCCGAAGTGCTGCGCTATAAAATGAAATAAAAGACACTCCGGGACACGATACAGAATAATAATCACATTCAGGATGGTAACAGTAACTCCGCTTCACTAATTATTTTTAGTAAGCCAGGGATTAAGCAACCATTATTTATTCCAGATCTGATTCTGAGCATGTCGGATCGGCTGCTCGGAGACAAGTTTTAGAAACGAAAAAGAAAATGTCTTAAGTTCGCTTTGTGGAAGCTGGACAGGTTCGACCTGACGTGACATTCCTCCTACATCCTAGACTACGATCTCAAGAACTGATGGTTTTCTAAGGAGCAAAGACAAGCCAAATTTTTTTAAATTGAAAAATTAAACGAAAACAAAATAAATTAAACGAAATAACAAAATCAAAACCGAAAACAAAATAACAAATTCAAAACCAAATTAACAAAACGGAGAAGAAAATAATTAATTCAAAAACAAAATATCAAAACCCAAAACAAAATAACAAACCCAAAACTAATTTGTTATTTTGTTTTGGGTTTTGTTGTTTTGTTTTTGGTTTTGTTGTTTTGTTTTTGGTTTTGTTCTTTTGTTTTTTTGGATTTGTTAATTCGGTTTTAAATTTGTTATTTTGTTTTCCGTTTTGTTAATTTGTATTGCACTTCTCGGCCAGTCACATACAAACCGGAAACGGTAGGTATAGTTTGCGAATAAAATTCTTACAGCTGATTGGACGAGACATCCGTCACTCAAGATATACAGGAATTAGGAACTTGTTTCTCTATCTTTGTTTCTTGTGTGTTCCGCTTTACTTTAAACTACAGTGGCCGTGAAGCGCAAAAAAAAAAAAAAGAGAGCCATCGTAAGAACGCCATATTTAAAACCACAATAAGGACAGTACATGTTTGTACATTCATACACACGAATCTACCGCTACTACAGTACTTCCTGTATATCTATATATCTATATAAATATATAATCTAAGATATAAAAATAGAGCAGGGCTGTTTTTGAGAGCTCTCAGTAAAAGTAGGTCAGTGTTATAGTGTGATGAGTGTGAGCCGTGGCCTCGCTCCTGCTAAGCAGTCATCATTAATCTCATAAACAGCCGTGTTAACACACTAATGAGGAAGATGCAGGACTCTCCAAGCTGTGGCTCGAGCACATGGTGGTAGAGTCAGGCCAGGACGAGAAGACAATCTGCCAGAACATTAGTATTGGGGCTGATTTTATTTTATTTTATGCTATACATCTAATACAATACATCTAATGTGTGTGTGCCAAAGAAGCTACTTCTGAAGTTTATGCAACATGTAAGTGACCAAACTTGTTCACCTAACAATTTCAAATGACTAACTTCAGCCGTTTTGGAGAGACGATTTTATATGTGCCCCCCAGAATGGTGTTATACATTTATAATTTAAAATTATTCAATTAAATTTTTCTTTTAAGTATTGATACTTTGGTGACAGTTGGGGTAAGCTTCTAGAGGCATATGACCAGTAAAAATTGTTGCTTAAATTGAAGCATTCAGTGTAAAATTAAGATTTTTCCCCCCCAACAAACCTGTAGTGTCCGTAACCATGTCAAATTCATGTAGCAATACCTCAACAATTTTGCACTGTAGAATAAACACATGTTTTCAGGTTTATGTCTTTTCACGTGAAATCTAAAATGGGCAAGTTTCAACTGAATGACGGTTAAGATCATTGGACGATTTAAATTTGAAATAAAGTTACAGACAGTACATATTTAAATTAAGTTACGGACACCACATAACATAAAAGGGCATGCTTTTGTATTTAGCAAATGTGTTTGTTTTTTTATCTGATAAAAATATAAATGTGTATGCATATTTAAAAAAATAAGGCATGGATAATTATGTAAAAATTGTGTTATATGATCCTATCTGAAAAATCACTTTGCTACTAGACGAGACACTTTTTAGCACCAATACCATGTTTTGGCCGAAAGGAAATATGTAGGGATCCAACTACCAGACTTACATCATTATGTTTTCCAATGATGTAATTAAACTTAACAAGAGGTTAAAAATACGAACAAAAGAAAAACTCTCAAAATAAGTTAACACTGGTGCACATTTCTGATTTGCAGTAAACTCTCTATGTGGAAGTTATTTGAACAACCTGGCAACACAGGTTCATGGGAAATAACGTGCGTCGATAATTTGAGCTCCTGATGGAAAGATGATTTCCAAAAATTTAGTGGGGATTACAATGAAATGCTGCTTAAAGCATGTTATTTGATTTGTAGATATAAATAAATAAATACATAAATACATAAAAAACATGCACATACTCAGACACACAGACACACACACACACACACACGGAAACACAAACAACTGCCTTAGGTCATTCTAAATTATTAATGCCTGTAAAGCAAAACATGCATGTCACATTCCTCCCTTATCCTTTTTCTCTTTTTTTCTCTCTCTCACTCTCGAACACACACACACACACACACACACACACACACACACACACACACATTGTTGATGAACCACTCATCTTCTGGTTACTTTATTTAAAGAAACAAAAATTTAACTTCTATAACTACAAGAAGCTCAACCCTGACTTCCACTGTACACCCTGTAAGACACTGTCTTTTAATACTCGTGTGTGTGGGTGGGTGTGTGGGTGTGTGCGTGCATGTGTAAAAGAGGACAGAGAGGAAGGTGACATGCAGGACAGGCGTTTTAGATATGAATAATTCAGACTAACCTAAGGCAATGCTGCCCCTCCAATGAGAAACTTGCGGTTGAGTATGTGTGGACACTGCCAGTATTGTAGAGCAATCCATAATTTTATAATTTAATGGATGCAAATATTCAATATTATACAAACAAGAAATAAAGGCAGTCATTTATAATCAGCGGCATGGGGGGACAGGGGAAACCGAATATGAAGTGAAACAATTGATCTGAGCTACTTGCTTTAAAAGCCTGCCCACACACACACACAGACACACACACACACACACACACACACACATATACATACTGTGCAGACACGCACCAATCTTAAACAACTTTAAGCCTAAGACCTCACGGTAGGCCATCTCTCTCAGCTCAATGCCTGCCATGTCTGAGGCAAAATATAAATGAGGGCGGGAAAGTCTTTATCATTAAAGAGTGTAGAAATAGTTAAAAGGTTAAAGCTAAAACTAAGCTGATCAGCTTTAATGTAATCAATGATGTTATTATTATTATTATTATTATTATTATTTTAGGTTGAACATACATGACTGTCTGTCATTCTGTACAGCAGAACTCTGTCCAACTCATTAGTACAAAAAAATTACATTTTGTAAGGTTGAGTATCTTACGCCTTGTTTACGCCTTGTTTACGCCTTGTTTACTCCAAGTTGTACTTTTTTTTGTCATCAGCCAAATACACTCCCTGTTCTGTAATCGGAGAATACAAAAAAAGGAGTGAAGTTTTGCCCTAAAACGACTCCAATGAGTTAAAATTCACTTATACCACTTCAGTACAGTACACCTAATCCCAGCGTAAAATGTTCGGTTTAGCTTTTCATTATAATTAATATCGATTGGTGCAGGTGTTTGTTTACGTTGAGCGAGTAGCTTATTAGTAACTTATTTTAAAATAGATTATTAAATCCAGCACTTAACCGCTCACAACATCGCTTTTACTCAGGCAGATACCCAAGTACAGCAAAAGTTCCATTAAATTCTGTTCAGTGGTCGATTTAAGACACGCCCACAGTTTGACATGCGCGATACGCTGCCAAAACGTTCGGTTTAAAATCTGGCACAAAACTTCCCCTAACATCACTTCTACTCAACATCATGATTTCCTTTCTGGTGCAAGTGTAACTTCAGGCAAGCAAAGATTTGTAATAAATTTTGACTTTGTTAAGTCTTGGTTAACGGGAACCAAGTATCATGTATCACGCATGCGCTTCTTGTTTGCAATTCAATTTTTTTTATTTTTTTTTTGTATAGCGCTTTTAGCAATTGTCATTGCCGCAAAGCAGCTTTACACAATCAAAAGAATTATTTAAGTTTGTATGAAATGTGAATGTGTATGAATCAAAATGGTCAGTTTGTCCCTGGTGAGCAAGCCGAGGGCGACAGTGGCAAGGAAAAACTCCCTGAGATGGTAATAGGAAGAAACCTTGAGAGGAACCAGACTCAACAGACTCAATACAGTGTGTTAGGTGGCAGGCAGTTCAGCTATAACAGTTGATGTTAATTAAGGTTAATATGGAGTCCAGGTAGTTATTGAAGACTCAGGTAGACTTGTAGGAAGTTCCAGTCCTGAACTATCGAACTGTCAAGTCTCCAGAGAAACAGTTGCCAACACCAGTTGAGGCCAGAACCATCTTCTTGTTTTCACACAATCACTGAGCCAATTTTTTTTCTCTCTCTTGCGCTGCGGAATTGTGGGTAATCATCTCCCCTGCTGGGTCTTAGTGCGCATCTCTTACTGGTATAATCAACATCCGTGCACGCGTGTACTGTTTACTATAACACTGTGACCACGTGAACATATTTGTAAAACATATTTTATTTCGTGTTTGTATGCTTGTGTGTACAGCGCGCATGTACTGTTAATTATAACGTGTGTGTGCGCGCGTGTAAAGCAAAAGAAAGTCTCATTAGAGAGGTTAAAGATCCCTTTTCTCTCTCTCCCTCTCCGTTTCAGCCTGTCGTTATGCGCGCAATTTAAAACGAGCCTGCTTCCGGAACGAATTATGCTCGTAATCCAAGGTTCCACTGTATTTTATTTATTTAGATTTAGCCCTGGCCCTAGGTTCTCATTCTCCAACTTATTCCAAAACATGTGTTTGCATTTCTGTAAAAAAAAAAAAAAAATTTCACCAAAGAAATAAGAGACTTTAAGGTAGCAAGTATCCCTTGCAGGTGCTTCCCACACACTGCTCCAATAATATTTGACACAGCAGATATAAAAATAAAGATTTACCCAAGTGTGGGTTCGGTCACCTCGTGTTCTGGGAACATTTGGAAACCTTTGGCCTGGACTTCCTCCAGTGCACTTATATTTACTGCAGAATAAATGAACAACTACATTGTACTCTCTGCCTTCTTTAGTAGTGCATTGCTGACCACATGAGCTTTCAATAATGCTGCGGTGGCATCAAAAGCGGTTTCTCTGAATAATATATTAGAAATTATTGCAGTCCAGATGTAAGCCTGGGGCTGTAGTGATAAAAAATAAAAAAATGGCTCTAATTGACAAATCGTCACTGCATGAGTCAAAAAAAAAAAAAAAAAAAAAAAAAAAACTGTGCAGGTTGTGGTACGGTCAATCCTGAGGACTTTTATGATTTTATGCTGTTGTAGGTTTTACAGAAATATAGGCCAGAAAAGCTGCACACTCACCCGCTCTGGGTATTACATCAGCGGAATCTACAACCTTCATCCCCTGTTGGTTTATTACTTTCATCCATATAATAACTATGTTCTTTGTTCATTATATCAAATAGTTAAACTCTGTAGCTACATAAACTCAGTGCAGTTCATTTGTTGCTTTCCCTTCCTGACAGTTAAAAGAAAACCACCATGGAGCAAATATTATTTGGGAGATATTTCATTCTCAGCACAGCACTGAGACTTAAATGACACTCTGTAAAGCTGCAGCATGGCAACGTCGATTATTAAAACCATTACACAAACACATCTGAATTCATAAACTGTAGAGTGAAACACTGATGCTCAGCAAAAGTGACAGATTTACACTATTTTATATAGTCCACCAAAAACATGGTGTGATTTATACACCAGGGGGTTGTTTTCTCATGCTATAATCGTTTCATCATCCGACTATTATCCTGGAGCCCGTCCCAGGGAGATCAGGGTACAAGGCAGGGTACACCCTGGATACGGTGCCAAGTAACAGCAGTGTATAAGCACAGGCGCATATATAGACACACAACCTAATTATAACCTATGGGCTTTTCTGGAAATGCCAATCAGCCTATCCCACAGGGCTTTGAACTCTGAAAAGCAACCCTGAGGAAACCCAGCAAGCATGGGGAGAACATGAAAACCCCAAGCACACAGACCTGAGGCAATATTTAAACCACCAACGCTAAAGAGTTTATGATGTCAGTGCCAATCGAGTGACTTATCTTTTTAGGTGATTTATCAATTTATTATCAAAGAGTGGTGCCAAGGCAGGGGACACACACCACAGACCGGTAATGGCAGCTATGTGGAACATAACCAAAAAGTTCATGACCACAGAATGGTCTCAGGACGTGCATGCTTTCCAATCATTTCATGTCACAGAACGTTAAAGATTTTTTATAATATAGACAATATATGGAACCTACAAGCGCAAAAACTACAGTTGAAACCAAACGGCCTCAGCCAAAAACATTTTAACTAGGTTTTTTAAAAAATTTTATTATTAACAGTTGCTGACATTTAATCCTAGTAAACATTCCCCCACTACTTTATATAAAAAATAAGCCAGAATAATAGTAGAAATAAAGATTTATTTCAGCTTTTATTTCTTTCATCACATTCCCAGGGAATTGGAAGTTTACATAAACTTAGAGACTATTTGGTAATATTGTCTTTACCTTGTTTAATTTGGGTCAAACATTTCAGCAGCCTTCCTCAAGCTTTTAATAACAATTTTTAGAAAATGTAGGCCGTTCCTTCTTACAGAACTGGTCTAAGAGAGTCAGGCTTGTAAGCTTTGCTTTGGTGCACACTTTTCCAGTTCTGCCCACACATTTTCTATTGGATCGAGGTCAGGGCCACTGCAATACTTCGACTTTATTGTCCTTAACCCATTGTGCCACAGCTTTGGAAGTAGGAGAAAGGACGCAGACTCTTGGTCTGCTTCCACAATAATTACGTTGAGTTTACTGGGATATAATCTTACCTCTCATCTTGATTGGGAGCATCTTTGCCCCAGGAGGCAGGCGGCTCGATCACGAAGCCCATGTCATCGTGGGAGCTGGAAGACGATTGGTCAGACAGGAGAGGAGGAAGAACGGGCGGCCTATCGTCTTCAATGATGACGGTGTCATCCTGTGGCATGTTCACAGTAGGAGAGAGCTGGTAGTTACCTGAGGAGAGAGCAGCACAGGAAGTGTGTAAACATGTACGCTGGAACAGTAAAGAAGTGTCCGAAAGAAGATCAGAATGATGGTGAAAATGAAAGATTTTAGACGTTGGTCCAGTGACAGGTCCAGGAGAAACAGCAGCGACATTACGACTGTAGGGACAGGTACCCTTGTACAATCTTATTTCTGCCCTGCAGGGAAATTTTTTTTAAGCGTGTTACATGTACAGTAGCAATCACAATTACAAAGTTGGTTAAAATCTCCACGTTTCCTCAAAGCCAGTGCAAATGCGTTTGTTTTCATTATCAGAGTTTATTTACCTGGTTAGGAGTAATTACATATAATTGCTACTAGAAGGAGGGAAAAGATATTTACTCTGGCTTTATCTAAACGCGATAGAACTCCTACTTCAACTTCACAATGTCTCCAAGAGTGACGAATTTTCTTTAATAAAAATGAATTAGCGTTAATACTCTGCAACACCGAATAGAAAGGGCAGAGTTAAAAAGACATCTCATGGGGTATGAACTCTTAAGAAGCACTTGCGGAAAAGACAGTAAGTAACCAAAGAGTCCTTTCTCTGTCAACTATAATAAGACAAAAGTAAATCTCAGAGTGGTAAATAGTTGTTGAAAGGTCAGGGTCTTCAGAGGCTTCATTTCACATCTCAGTGCCTTCAATTTATGACTATTTTCCTTAATAAGCCATGCAAATCTGCTCCTCGATTGGCTTCAGGCACAAGGGACAGCGGGGCTGCAGGAGCCGACCTTCGTGTCATTACCGCCTACTTTTGGAGTGAAATTGCAAAGTAAACAAGTTTCAAATTAGGTTTCGGAGAAGGAATTCAGAACACAGGTTATAGCTACAGCCGAAAAAAAGTGTTGATTATTAAACTGTCAAAGGTGAAAATCGTTTTTAAAAAAATGATATCAAAAAAGCCAAATGTCCCTCGGATAGTGACTTCAAAAGTGTCCACAGTGCTAATGAGAAAGTCCATGCAGGACATGAAAAAAGTCTGGTGTAGACAAACTGTATATAATAATAAGAGGAAGCAACTACTGTATAGATTTCTTTTTTTTTTTTTTACTGAACTGACATTTTTTGTAAAATCGCAGGTCAAATTTCACCTAGATGATGTTGGCAATGTAACCACAACTTAACTTAAAGGTGCCTCTTTCAAATCCAAGATCATTTCCTGATCGCTGCTTTAGCTAAAACGGGTGAAAAAGTATAATTTCCAAGTGGCTCCTGTTGTTTCACGACAACTAAACTATACGTCGACATCCCTGTAGCTTCCTTAAGAACCTTGAAGGGTTTTCCCACAAGACCAACTGAACTGTTCAGGCTTATTCAATTTTGAATAATATTGTATTCTATTAAAGACACAAACGTCAATCTGATCATTCAACAGCTGCCGAACAACAATCTTGCTGAACTGTACACACATAACTTTTTTTTAAGATGTGCAAAGTGTTTCTACATGCTGCAAAGTGTTTATTATAATTAGTTACAAGAATTCAGTCGTATCTGTGATTGGCTAGAGGCTTTACTACATATGAAATGGCGAACCAATCGGTGCTCCTTCCTCAGCCAGACATCAAGTGGATGAAAGTAAAGCATTTAAGGAGAGAGTTTGTAATCATGGAGTTCATTAATCAGGAATGGTAGGTCAACTTCCCTCTTGGAAACTCTTCACGTTTGATAATGTTACCCGCGCATGGGGCAAACATGCACAAGTAGAATATATTATTCAGACGATCAGATCCAGTGTTCACATGGCTGATATTTAACTAATGAGCTGATTAGAAAAGTTTTACACCAACACTCTCATTACAATCGGGCCGGATTGGGTCAGAGTGTTCTGATTGAGGCGTTTACATGATGCATTTTTAATCCGATTGGGCTATTATGCCCATAATTAGCGGAATATTAGGGCCAAAAACTTTATTAATTGAAATATGCACACAAACACATCTGGCCGATTAACAACAAAGAAAAACCACACAATGTTCAGAAAAAAAAACACGGTAGAATAACGACTGTTTGATTTATTATTAAAAACATCTTTCTGGATGTTATTTCTGTGTATTTCACCCGGCCGGAACACGTCCCTCTCTGTGCACAGGGTTTACAAACCCAATGCATGTACGCAAGACTCAAAAAAATAAAGATAATAATTCAAAGCGTGATAATATCTAATCATGCTGTTCGACTCCACCAGATGCTTATCACCTCATTCCTTCTACCTTTGTCCCCACTGCCTCTCCTGCTGACATTGTCGTCTGTGCAGCAAAGATGCAAAGCTGTCAATCTTCCATGCTGCTTACTGAACAACAAAAGAAGATCCAGAGATCCAGTCGCACCACTCGCCTTGCCGAACTTCTAACAGGGCGAACGGTAATTCGATAACGCTCATCTCTTCCGGGACCTGAGAAGCGCTCGGCTCTGATCAGCGAAAGTTCGTTAACTTTAACTGAGCCTAATGAGATTGGCAGAGGAATTAACAGCGCCGCGATTAGCATTCAGCTGCTCCAGACGTTCATTAATAAATCATTAAAGCTACTCGCAAGACAAACAAGGTGAATTTCCAGACCGTTTTATAGTGACAGGCAGAGAGACTCGCAGGTCTGACTTAAGATACTATGTTAAAAGACTACTACTGCATGCAAGCCACCGCAGGCCAATTTCGAGCACGCTGAGCGCATAAACTTTACACAGCTTATGCTTCAGGGTCTAATTAGAGCCAGGAAAGTAGTAGCACACTTTCCTTTGATTTTGATCAATTAAGCTTGACACGACTAGAAGGAATGTGGATAGTAGCGGAATCTGTTTTGTACATATATGTTAATGTGAAGACTTTTTCACGACTCGAGGCGCTACTGATGAGCTAGCCGAAAGCAGTCTTTGGGAAGTTACCTCGCAATTATTATTAACTTGCCGAGATACAAGCTAATCATGAATTCAAGTAGGTCAGCTAAATCCAAACTACAATTTTGACACAGTAGCTAGCTAGACTACAAGCAACGAGGCTGCTTTTTCTCCAACCAGGTTGCCATTCTTGCCACCTTGCCAGTACCTGCACCAGGGTCATGGCGAACTTGCGCTCTGACCCCAGCTACGATGAGATATGTGATGAAGAAAGAATTTTACTGTGCAGTAAGGTGTTCGTGACAAATGAAGGCTTAACTTAAACCAGACCTTCCTTTCAACGTACCCATTAAACTTTAAGCGCAAAATTATTAAACACAAAAAGAAAATCACTAAATTTTCAATCTACAGTAAAAATATGTGATCTTGAGATCATTTTTGTCACTAAAAGACTAGAATGCATCCTGTGTATATGTATTACAATGCCATTTTGATCCACACAGGTCACACCACCCAAGTGCCTTGCATACCGATTGGTTTTTAACTTGGTTTCAAAGGGACACAAGAATTTGCATATGCTGAATAGTTTGATTAGCGCTGCTGCCTCGCATCTCCAGGTATTGGGGTTTGAATGTCACCTCTGGTCTGAGTGAGTGAAGTTTCCCTGTGCTTTGTGGGGTTTTCTCCAGATACTCAGAATATCATACAGTCCAAAGACATGCCTTGTGGGGTTTCCAAATTGGCAACAGAGTATGATTGTGTGCGGGGGTAGCTCAGTGGTTAAGGCATTGGACTACGGTTCGGAAGATCCCAGGTTCAAACCGCACAACCACCAAGTTGCCACTGTTGGGCCCTTGAGCAAGACCCTTAACCCTCAACTGCTCAGATGTATAGTGAGATAAAAATGTAAGTCGCTCTGGATAAGAGCGTCTGCCAAATGCCTAAATGTAAATGTGTGCGCGTGTGTGCCCTGCGATGAAGGTCCAGCTGCTGCCTTGTACCTTGAGCTCCTCAGGGTACACTAACTTCATTGGATGAACCTCAGACTCATCTCTCACCCTGTAACAGTCATGGTCATCTACAATATGTTCATGCATGTGTGTTCACATCAACAACTGTGCATCACAGCTACATAGAATGAGTACTTCTGGAGATGAAAGCAAGAATATCAATCTTCTTTCGCCGTATTTATCAGTGCTGTCTTCAGTGGATCAAAGTCTCCTTGCTGTAATGATGCAGACGTGGCAAGAAGCATGCCCTTGAACGTTCCTCATGCTAATCAATACACACACTAGCATGTGTGTCCACAAAACCGTCTGTTTGTAAACCTGTCTACGATTTCACAGAGGACTGAAGGTTTCTAAAGCAAAACAACGTCTAGACGAATATGAACAGTGCAAAATGTTACAATATGCAGGAATGCATGTTAGCGCATGCACAATGCAACCTTATATGGCTTTATTTCTGATCACAGTCATGTTCTCGCACTTCAACCTGCTGACTCGAGAGCACGGCTCCCTAAACACGGACGGCTCAGCGGCATTCCACTTAATATAAGAGAACAGGTGTAGCTGGAGGTACCCCAGTGCCATTGAAGGGAATAATTGATTTAAAAAATGTAAAAAGAAAAAAAATTTAATTCTTCAGAGTCCACGAGTCTATAATATGCGCTAATTAGTGCTCTCATGAGAATGCAGACTCGTCTTCATGGATTTAGTGAATAACCGAACCCATCTGACGGAAGCATGATGAGACTGCACTGACTACAGTGATTAATAAATGCAGATGTGGCGCCGATGGTGATGCAGCTGGACCGCTCAGTGAAGGAAGAGCTCTCTCTCTCTCTTTCAGAACATTAGAGACTGACAGCTCGCTCTGACACATCCTCTGCACCTTGTCTAGGTCCATTAGCCCGGCAGGTTGCTAGAGCAGAAAGGGCACGAGGAATGGATGAAGTGGAGTAGTGGGAGGATGAATATCTTACTCTCTGGCCATTAAAACTGGCTGCGGAGGACAGACGGAGAGCTCAGAGATTGTGTGGGATTATTTGGATCCTACTGCAGTATCGCAGAACTGCTTTAGGGTGAGATAGTACAGAAATGCAGAAGCAATTTCTACCGAACTGCTGGGAGTGATGGAGCTGTTTGTGTTTGTAAGTGATGTTATTTTAGACTCATTTCTCCTCACCATGTGCAGATGGCCCAGTGCTCTACCGCTGCTTCCTGTCACGCTGTAATCAAACGACCCCTCATGCAGTCCACCAGCAACAACAAACACACTCCTGGTGTTTTCACACCGACTCGGGCGCCATGATGTTACGGAAACTGTCCAGAATCCAGCCGACTGCGGCTGACGCCATCGTCCATACTAGCATGCAGATAAATTAGCAACAGAGAGACCTTTCCTTCATGCCTTTATCACAATGTCAAGGTCTACCAAAGGTAAAAAAAAAAACACATTTGACACTGAGGTGTGTTGGCTCACGAATGCCAGTTCAACATGAAAGTGTTACACATTTGACTTAATTTTTTAAGTTTATGGTGCGAGGGTTTTTTTGCCAAACGTCACTCAAACGTAGAAGACATTTATTTGGGTAGGTACCTGATCACTGATCATGAGCGTAAACAAGATTTTGTGCGTTTTTACACTAAAACGTCAGCACTCTGAACCTACTGTATAAAGAGCATCTTGGACGAATAGCCGATGTTGTTGGCTTACTGATGGCTTTTGACCTTGCTGTACTTACTGTAGGTATGCGCTGAATACAAAAACACTTAACATTTCTCAATGTATCAGAACTGATGATGTTACCTGCACAGAAGATTTCCTCCCTTTAGTGCAGAGATTGTTCTGGGACGATTCCGATAGACCTCAGATAATTCTAATGAAAAAAGTCGAGTGGTGTTCTAACGTCTGGTTTTATTCCATCTGCTATTTTTTTTACTTTATTCCAAAGCTATCACGGGTCCCCAAAAAAAAAAAAAAAAAAAAAGTAAAAATGTCCATGGATCAATATTTCTGGGCCGATCCTGTATATTAAATCCAACATTTTGCTTAACAGTAAAACTCAATAGGGAGCTATTAATTGCCCCCCGTGCGACTGATGTGTCTCGCCAAACTACAGTACACGAGAAAACTGTTAAATCCTAACAACCGCAGTGTCAAATGCTGATATAAACCAATTTGCGGTGAGCTTGAATCTCTGAATCCTACGTTGAGGGGGTCACACCATTAGCGCTCCAGTTTTCAGAGGAGATTTGCCACAAGTTTCCACAAGAGCCTTCAACGAGCAGTGAGCGCACGGGTCTGAGATCATTAGCTAACTCATTCTGTCATGGATGTAAGCCTTGTCTGTTTAGTTAACAATCATGGGCAAGACATGCTGCTGAGAGCACAAACCCATTTAGTGTATGAATCATTTCAGGGATGGACCGTTTCAACCGACCTACACAGCAACGATCTGGATCGCATTAACCAACCTACAGGCTGTAGGCCTTGGACAAAAATCCCTTCATTGACAAGCTAAATGATCCAGGAGTGTGTTGTTGAAGAAGGAAAAAAAGAAGAGGGGAAAAAAAAAAAAAAAAACACGTGGCATTAATCAGAGGTTCCCATGGACTGGCAATCAGCATGCACAAGTTTGCATATCTAGACTGCTTCAGAAATGTCCCATAATGACTTCATGTGGTTGGGAAAATAGAAGGAGCCAAGGACTTATGGGTAAAATAGCGCAATATAATACAAAATTATTATTGCTCAAGGGAAATCAGCATGATTTCTACACAAAGAAGAAAGGCACAGACATAGAACTCTAAAGCATGACCTCATTCCTGCGTTTTTTTTTTTTTTTTTTTCAGCAATTCTAGTGTTGTGTGTGTGACATTCAAACTACATTAAATCTGACTTTTAAACCGTCTCACTGTGTCGGCGTGAGCTTAGCATCAATGACACAGATTTGCATTTCAGACAGAAACCAATACTTAGAAGTATCATTCAGAGCATTCTACAGTTACACTGATGGGCAAAAGTATTTAGACGGCATGTGCTGTCGACAGGTGATGTCACTAATAAGTTCAAGCCTATCTAACTGAAGAGTCCATCTCTGCACCAAAAATGGCTCAAACTAAGGAATTTTTCTATACATGATCTTCAGGAAGCGATCAAGCGGGCATGGATTGAACTAGCAGGTTCAGAAGAATTAAGACCTTAATTCAATACAATCCAGTTTTATTTATAATGGTCATTGTCGCAGTGCAGATTTACAGCATCGAGTTTAAGGAAATATGTACAAGTCATAATGATCAGGTTGTCTCCGATGAGCAAGCCGAGGACGACGGTGGCAAAGGAAAAACTCCTTGACATGATGATAGGAAGAAACCTTGAGAGGAACCAGACTCTACAGGGAACCCATCCTCATTTAAATGATAACGGATAACAGGGATTGATCTCCAGTCTGTGTGTCATGCAGCTGGAAATCCAATGTAACCGGCAATGTCTAAGTTAATAGAATCCACTTTCATTATTTAAGGCAACTGTTTGGGGGAATTTCAGTCCTGAACTATTGAGCGACTGCAGTCACAAGTCATACTAAATATTAATAGCTGTGTAGCAATTCCATTGCATAACATAACATAAATTATTCTTATCAACCTGATTGTCAATAATAAAAGAAAAATAAGAATGTCATTGAATAAAAACATTGAATTTCACCTTTGGCCATCACTGTATACAGATTTAACATTCTATCAATGTGACATCACACTGACGTTATTTAGGTCCAAACAGAAATAAAAAAACATGGACTGGATTGTCTGCAAAACATGTTAGTGGTAGTTACTGGTTATGTTTTTGCCACACTAAAGGCAAGAAACGTACTGACGTATACAAATCACTGACACCCGAGAACCCTTCCATTACCACTAAATGAACCTCTCTTTGCAAAAACAATCTTTTCTTTATTAAATATCAGCACATTTTGGCTTGCGATTATGCAAAGTGTTCACATTACAAGTCCCTGTAAATGATCGGTTACTATGGAAACCACAGCATATTAAAGAGCGTACACTGATGCGAGCACGCAATCTAAATTACAGCCGGTACAGCCATCAGTGCTGCTGTTATAGAAAACTAATCAACACCTTCCCACCAGCCAGAATCAAGACCTCAACAGCCCCGTGCCATAAATTCTTCTATCAAAGAACGAAACAAGGACCCGGCCTCAGCCTTGGTGATGACGCTAAGTAAAATATGATGAGTCTCTGGAAACCTCTGTTAAGATTGTGAACGGCGGCTGGTTAAATCATCCTGTGCCTCTTACATCTGATGGCTTAATGATACAATTTACATCAGAATTCAATCAGAGAAGTTATATATAGACCTAAATGGGCAATTTAAAAGTGATTTCCTGTGCTCACGACTTTATTATTCCATGGTTGGGTTGACATTTGAATGGAGATAGCCTGATTACTCCGATTCTTCTTGATCTCGTAGATTAAGCACACATTTATCTTATTTAAAACTCATTTTTCTGAACAATGTTTCTTTGAGCTCGTGGAACACTTACGCAGCTAGAAATAATCACGCTTCTTTTAAAGATCAGAGACGATGCATGTTCTTCAAACATCCCTTAAATGTTCGACATTTTGAGGTTTGAATTTTTCCTGGTATGACACAAGAGCGTAATTAGCGTACATTATAAAAAACCAAAATGAAACAAAACAAAAAAAAAAGATAAATTCACTCAAGTGTTGTTCTTTATGAATATTTTCTAGATATTTGTCTATTAAGTGACAGACGGATAGTCACAGAGAAGGGACTGTCTTCATCATGCATGCATAGATTTCACATCATTTTAATACAAAATATGACACTTACGTACTGTAAATTCAGACACATAGAACAATATCACAGGCTGAACTCCATCCACTCGTCTTTTCAATCCTCAGAGTAAATCCCGGCCAAGAACTAGCGAGTGAAAGTTTCATATGCTGTAGTTCCTACCACGTTCCACCTGCACTCCCCTTCAACTTGTAACCGAAGAGCACGCCTAGAAGCGATCGACGGGGTCATGGATTTGAGACCCAGTGTGACATCTTGTTCTTTTCAATTAAGTGCTGAGACGTAAGCACAGCCTGTGATCTGACTGCACTGTGGAGCGCGGGGCCACGGGAGAGCATCCGGATGTCTCTGCTTCTGTTTCAAACATGTTTAACAATTTACCTTCCACACGCGAGGCTAGAAGACAGGAGGTCTCCGCTGCTGCCTTGTGTCAGGTCTAGCTTTTGTTGTTGCTAGAGAGCTGATTCACTGAATGTAGTAGAGGTAAGACTTTGTGTGTGTACTTATGTGATGTTGAAAGAGAAGGAGAGAGAGAGCAAACTTCATACTTTCACACTATCCCAGACACCAGCTCATCCTTCTGACAGTCGTCCAACACCTCGGCCCATCAATCTGACCATGGCCAATCAATGAGATGGCATGCTGGAGCTAGATTAACTGCCCCACTCCTCCATCACTCTACACCACTCACCTGGCTGACTGCATGCTTTATTCCCTGTCTTTTTTTTTTTCTTCCCAAACAGCACAGAGATAGAAAATCAGGATCAATAATGAGCCGAATCTCATCCTCCGACATCGCTAACTCTCTCCCTCTCCGACACCTTTCGTGCGCCATCACTGATGCCATCAGATGACACTTTACAGTATACAAGCCATAATGCCTCGGTATTACCCGTATCTCTTATAACGCCATCAAATGTCACCGATCTCTATCCTCTGGGGCCGATCCCGTTCTTATTCTTTACTCTGTGATACATGCCAGACTCAATGACACAAGACTGTACCATCCCGGCAGTTCGTACACATGTTTATTGGAAATCGTTTCCTGCGACGTAGAAAATTCAGCCGTTATAGCTTATAAAGCACTTAGAGCTCGAAGCGGCAATTTTCGCGCCACCCAACCCCGTGGCTAACAATACCGCTCCATTTTCTCCTTTTTCTTCCTTATGCTCTTCTCAATAACCCTGAATATTGTGAAACAAAGCTGAACTTGAACAGGCATCCACCATCCATCAACCATTACAGCACTGTTAACGCATCTACCTGCTCTCTTTCAAGCAGCAGATTGCAGTAGTCGGGCACAATAACTTTTTTTTTCTTCATCTAATAGCGACAATTGTTTTTTTTTCCCTTCTTCTTCTCTGTTTCAGACTATTTCAGTCACTAAATCAAAAGCTCTGAAGGCCACTGCACATTTATTCCTTATTTCCAAAGAAAGCGTTCCATGAGAATGAAGTTAGAGAGGTTTTTTTTTTTCTTCCTTGCATTAAGATCAACGAGCATGTGAAAGGCTGCATTTGCAATGTAGCTCAGACCTGTATACATGTTTATGAATGAGTGACAGACGACACGCTCTTCTAAAACACCAGGGGAAAAACTCAACACACACAGTCGTTCGTCTTGTCCCCTTTCCTCTGACGCACCGCCACATTCGGTGCGCCGGCCTTAAATCTCAGCGTAGCCTGCTATTCTGGGAAATGTGATGTCATACGGCCTCAAGATAGATAAATAAATAAATAAATAAATGCAGATCCTCCATTGAAAAAGTGACGATCTGTCACGCCTGTCAATACTGACTGCTCCCATCTTCCCCACCTTAAACTTCCAGCAACTTTTCTGAACAGCTCATTTGTCCCGTGTCGTCTGCAGCTGAGGCTGAGAGCTTGAACACTTCAAATCCAAGTATGGTTATAGGAGCTCACGCTTCACACTGAGACAGGGAGATATTTACAATCATGTGGGCCTTTTTGAAAGAATGTGTCAGAGCCTGTCAAGAGAAGTGATTGCAGCAAGTAGGGCAGAATAAACAGAAGTGTGTGCATGTATTACAAAAATGAAATATAGTGAGACAGAGATGATGAGGTGCATACAGATGATATTCTACATTGTTTGTGCAACATGCATTTTATATATATATATATATATATATATATATATATATATATATATATATATATATAATGCATGTTGCACAAACAATGTAGAATATCATCTGTATGCACCTCATCATCTCTGTCTCACTATATTTCATTTTTGTAAATATATATATATATATATATATATATATATATATATATATATGCATTTTATATATATATATATATATATATATATATATATATATATATATGCATTTTATATATATATATATATATATATATATATATATATATATATGCTTCCCATCTTATATATATGCTTAATCTTATATAGCATGAATAATAATATGACTGAGGAAAAAAATCACCAGTTGTACTAAATGGCAAGTTTCATTAAAAAAAGCCTCTAGATGGAAGGTTGGACTTTAAATGTAAGATGCTCAGGCAGCTAAGGCTCTATGTTGTTGATTCTCGCCTCTGCGGATCCGGGTTCGAGTTCCTCCGTCTGTGGGTCGCCACACCCCATACTACCCAGCTGCTGCATGCATGTAATTGTCCCATAATATTTCAAATATTATAAAACTTTAAATATTAAAAATCTGTTTTAGCTCACAAAGTTTGTCATGCATCTTTATTCCAACATTGCACGTTTATAATACAAGTAAACCTGAGAATCGTAATATTCTGAGTAATCACGATTAATCGCAGACTATGCCTTTTTTTTTTTTTTAAAAGATTTGTATTTTTTCCTCACCGATCATCCTCCC
The DNA here is from genome assembly GCF_024256425.1 of Clarias gariepinus. Lineage (NCBI taxonomy): Eukaryota > Metazoa > Chordata > Actinopteri > Siluriformes > Clariidae > Clarias > Clarias gariepinus. The sequence goes on from NC_071103.1 coordinate 33,186,626, forward strand.
CATGATAGAACGAGTATTGACCGAGTCGTCCAGGCCCTCGACACCTCCAGGGTAGAGAGAGTGAGAGATTCGTCGCTCCTGGTCCTCATGAGAGCGACTTAGCGACACCTCTGACGCCGATGGACTTCTTGCCCCATCCTGATAAGACAAGAGCCACAAAAAAAAATAAAAATGATAAGTTAATAACAGTTATAACCTGAATATAAAAAAAAAACAACACTGAGATGTCAGCTTATACAATATGAACAGCCAAAGAAGCTGGCTGATGAGCAATAAATAATAATAATACATACATATCTACAACAAAACATTTCATCACTGTCTCTGGTTCAATGATAAACCGGGTTACTATGTGTGTGGGGGTTTTACAGCCATGTCCATGTGGGTTTCCCCTAACCTCTCGAAATTACCCGTGTCTAATGATTTTCTAAAGAGAGCCTATTTATCACAGGAACATTAACAAACATCAGAATGTACTGTTAGAGGAAATTATCAACTTTGGGATGGTAATGGTCTGACACGAAGCCTGGAAGTAAGGAATTCTTAAAGGAAAGAAAAATGGAAGAGGGGTAGGAAGGAGACAATGAAATAAAAAAAAAGAAGGAATGCTCTCGGCTTGCTCATCTGGGACGATCTGATCATTTCAATTCATTTTATACAAATTTCCGTAATTATCTTTAAATTGTGTAAAGCTGCTTTGCGACAAGGACAATTGTTAAAAGTTCTATACAAATAAAACCGAATTGAATTAAATGTACAGTAAGCGAAGTTAAAATACGTAGGCACAGAAGATTTGGAACACACTGATGTCCACGTAATTGTCAGTGTTTATCCATTAGAACCTGGACCTAACATTAAACCTTGCTGCATTACTACTAGACAGCATGAACTAAAGCGCTCTTTTAGTTAAAGACAGCATGGATTTCCCATCTCCGATTTCTCTCAGCAGTCATAAAAAAGTCTGTACACAGGTCACTGTATTGCATTAGTGATCCTCCAACATACCAGGTACTTTCTTTAAGTGTCAGTCTTCAGTGAACACCTCAAGGTTGTGAGAAGGAAAAGACCCATCACTTTACACTAATGGAGAAAAAGTGACTTTCCAAAGGCCATGCTGAACATTACAGTGGCGAAAGCTTTAAGTGGGGACATTAAATGTCAAAAGGTTTTAACTTTTTACGGCCATAGAAAAACAAGCATGCTGCTTTCCTTAGGCAGAAATATTACCCTGGTAAAGGCAGCAGAAGCTCATGACGTGGTACAGCTGTAGATGGGATATATGAAGTGTGTGTCATTGTACTGTAGCTTGTGAAAACATGGAAATCTTTCAGTAGACCAGATTTCGACAGAAAGACCTCACATACCCCTGGAGCGAAAGTAAAGAAATACAGATGTATATATGAATCATTAAGAATATTACAGTGACATACAGTAGAGTACCTGGAGCAGAAGTAACAGAAAACCGGTTGAATCATGATTTGGGAGAAATCCCAATATGGTGAAAATACCCCTGGGATAAAACCCTTTCCCAAATAATCCCCAAATCAATCCTGGCTATGAACTCGAGTACTCGGGCCAGGTGTGAAAATGCTCTTTGTAGCTTTCCCCGCTAAGGGATGAGACACAGACTCTTATGTAATATGCTGTATATGAACAGAGAGACACTACATCGACACTGGGGAGAGGTGGAAATGGATTGGCTCTAGAAACTGGCAACTTCAATAACTCGCAAAGATGGAGTGGGTGGAAATCGACAGGGTCTGAGCAGACCTCGGTGTAGTGTGAAATAGTGAGCACACACACACACACACACACTATAAAACCAAGCCCTCCATTCAACAGCGCGAGTCTGTTAATATCCCCTCGTGTAATGGCAGCAACAGGAGAGAAAAAGCGCCTGGAAAGCACCTCCTAACGATATTTAATGCTCCTCTTTGGAAACATCTGTGAGTCATCCAGGACGAGAATCGAGGGCTGATTTCGTTCCGTTGGCTGGCACCTTCCCTGGGAGCTGAGTGCGAATAGGTAAATAGAATCAGAGCTAGCAAGTGTTAATACACAAAACAGGGACTGAGACTCAAACATGGTCCGGGTTAGAGTATGGAATGACAGAAGGGTCTGGAATCGTGATCAGCAATCAAAATATTCGCCGTCCTGTCCGGCAATCACGCCTGCCACATATAATACCACCGAGCCCAATAAGGATGAATCGCAGGCTGAATTAGTCTCCATGGAGTTTATTAAACACATGACCAGAGCCCAGAGAACAGTCTATGTAAAGAAACGACAGTCACTGAATATTTTTATCCTGCTCCAGCTGTTCTTTACATTACTTCTGAGTGGAGTGCACTGGCAGATTTTCGATATGGTGATCTCATCAAGTGTTGATCAAACTATCATTTAGTAAAATTTCTTTTTAAGCTGAATATTAGCAACATTCTGTTATTAAACACCTCCGTTCCTAAGCCATTTTTCTTCCTGCCTTGCCATCCACCCGTCATTGCGCTTATCTGTGCGGTTTGACAAGTGAATGACATCTCGGCATGTACGCTCACACCGGTGTATTTAGTCGTTTAGCACGTATAATAAAAAGTGTGAGCGTAAAAAAAAAATTAGTGTGACAGGTGTTCTATTACAAGGGAGGATGGAGAAGGCTGTAGGTGTGAGATAACTTTGGTTTTTTTTTTTCTTTAGCAACATCTCATTTGTACCATGGAATACCAAACAATCAAAAAAAAAAAAAAAACAATTAAAAAAAGAAAAGGGCTTTAATAGGACGTTTATTACACTTTGGTGTGTGCGGTTATAAAAAAATAATCAACTTTGGGATGGAAATGGTCCAAGGGCAAGGTATTTCTGTTAATATTTTGCTATCCAATGGCTTCAACATCTGTAAGATCCTGCCAGCTTTGCATCACACCAACCCGTTTCGGCTTATTCACCTAACAGTGTGCACCGTTGTGTTTTATTACTTGCTTTAAAAAAAAAAAAAAAAAAACATGAATATGAATATAAATATGTAATATAATATATAGTCAGGACAGTGTGCAAGTTCCAAACTGGGTGGAAAAAAAAACAAACATTATTAAAACTTTTTCAGCGCTGGAAAATATGAAAAAAATAAATTATGATTAATATTTTAGTAAAATTTCTCCGTAATGAGTATGTGAAACAATGTTCTCACAAACGTGCTTATTATTCACGTTTATGCATAATCTGTCCTACCTCACGCTTAAACATTAATCATATTTAATACAATTAAGCAGAAGGTTTTAACAGCAGTCTGTAGAGCAGTAAAGAGGAAATCTTACCAATTTTACTTTACTTTTAGACTAACCGGGCCCTTTGTCTCTTTAATTTATTTATTTTTCTCAAACTGTCTCTGTGCATAAAGAGAGAGAGAGAGAGAGAGAGGGGGGTGAACATACTATAGCTGCAATTAAATTATTACATCTATAGAATCTTCTGTATTAACACTGATAAAAATAAGTGAACTCTCTGCATAAAAAAAAATCATCATCATCACTTAGCTCTTACTCTAATAACGCTAATTAGCGGGTCGAATGAGATAGCACTCTAGATAAATTAACACCCTTAGCTAAGCATGAAAGAGGACACAGAATGCTGCACGCATCAGCAGAGAACTAACTGGTGCTTTATTTAATTACTCAATCATTTAAATTATTTCCTGTGTCCACCCGGTTCACATGTGCTAGCAGGGAATAATGAAGAGGGAGAAAGGAATAGCGATGCTCTGAGACTACACAGGACGAAAATGTATAAATAAAAAATCATGAAGTCTGGGGTGTTTATTAAAATGTCAGTTTGTTAGAGGCGCAGTTATCGCGTGCAGTAACTCTGAGACTGAGACGATGGAGTCAATTCCAGCGTGGAGGTGATCGGCTCCATGTCTGCACCGGTGCCGGCATTAGCCAGGGGACCCTGTACTATTTATTATAAATGAGAAATTTAATGAAGTCTGGAGCTGACGACTCATCTAGGCTGGCTTCATGAGGAAAGCAGACCCCGAGTCGCGTGGCCCGGGTCAATGCAATTACAACGGCACTGTGAAGACGCCACTCAGGCTTATTGTAAGGTCTGACCTCGGTGAGCTTTCCATTGTAAAACCGGAGGTGTGTTTTATCAACTTTTTAATCTCCGGGAATGAGATCTGATAAAATATTAGCTTTGACAGCAGACAAGTTACACACTTACAGACGTCTTAAAAGTTTTGGTTGCAAGTGAGAAACTAAATAATGAGAATAAGAATAATAATTACACATTAACTCTAAAGTGCTGTTTTATCAGTAGCATGTTTATTTGTCGCATTCTCAACTTAACACCACCCACATAATCTGTCTCAGAATAGATTAAGCATTAAAAAGTGAGTAGATTAAAATGTTCTCATCTGACGAGAGATCATTAAGAAGTCTTGACATTACTGATGCTCTTGTGTTGTTTACGAGTGACCTCGGTGCCCTCGTGGGGAGGCTGATGATTAGCCCCAAGAGAACCCGGCATGATAAGCAGCACATAAGGTTTGCAGATCTTGATGAGTGAGTATTTTTTTTTCTTTTGGGATTTTTTCCAATTTTCTCCCAAATTTTGTCGTGTCCAATTCCTCCCCGCCACTAGGGGGCTCCCACATTAAGGCTACTACTACCACTCAGCCGGGACGGCCGAAGACTATCACGTGTTTCCTCCGAACCGCGTGACGTCAGCCGACCGCATCTTTTCGAACTGCTTGCTCACGCACCATTAGGGGCGGAGTAACACACTCGGAGGAAAGCGCTAGCCGCTCCTTCCGCGTGCTTACAGACGCCCCTGATTGGCTGTAGAGCCGTAATTAATGTGGGAGCGCGAGTACCTCTCATCCCTCCCCCCCCCTGAGAGAGCTCGGTCAATCAGCTCTCTCTAGACCTCCGGCTGTGAGAGGAAAACAGCATCAGCCGGGGTTTGAACCAGCGATCTCCGGATGATAGGGCGAGCACTTTACCACTGCGCCACTCGGAGGCCCAATGGGTGAGTATTTAAAACACATTCTATACTGCCAGAGACTATTGTTTTTAAGTAGGGATGCACCGAAATTTCGGCCGCCGAAAATTTTCGGCCGAAATAGCATTATCGGTTTCGGCCGAAACGTAAGAAAGCGCCGAAAATAAAAGCCGAAATTGTCGCCACGCCTTTCGCATCCTCCCGTCTCGTTCGCGCTGTCATTACGCATCAAACACAGAGTATGTCGGCGGTTTGGAAGCACTTGGAAGCAAGTTTTGTTATTGTTAAACAGCCTTATTACTGTTATTTATTATCAATAAAAGTTTGATTGCTTAATTAATTTGTAGTTTTTTTAATACAAACAAAAAGAAAATATTTTAAACATGTTTTTTAATGAAGCCACTTTCGGTTTCGGTATCGGTTTTCGGCCAAGTGCATCCAAAAATTTCGGTTTTGTTTTCGGCCCAGAATTTTCATTTCGGTGCATCCCTATTTTTAAGAGTCACATTCACTGCCTTCAAAGCTCAGAATATGCATCAGGGACAAAATCTCCATCCATGTGAAACCCTGGTCGTTCAGTACATTTAGGTCGTCAGCTGACTTCCCTTTATTGCCATATAACGGTGCTGAGCTGGAGCCAAATCCAGATCATAGAAGCTTGTACAGCATCCATGAAGCATGACGGGTGCGTGCACTCCCCTTCGTACCCAGACACGCCCGTCTCTCCGGAATAGAGTCAATCTGGACTCATCAGATCTTTTTACATTACAGTGGTACCTCGGATTACGAGCTTAATTTGTTCCGGAAGTGGGCTCGTATTCCAAAACACTCGCAAACCAAATTTAATTTTCCCATAGGAAATAATGGAAACTTAAATTATTCGTTCTACAGCCCCAAAAAATGAATACATAAATATAATTAATACAAAATATAAAATAAAAATGAAACAAATTAACCTGTACTTTACCTTAAAAAAAATGTAAAAATAAACCCCGATAGATAAGGGTTTTTGTTTGTGCACGCAGAGTGTATGTGTGTAAAATGTGTGCGCGCGCACACACACATTAACGGATAGACCGTTTTTAAAACCATTTAAAAATTAGCAAGGAACATTCCTAGTCACACGTGAGCGCATACTAACAGGATCACTGCTGTAAGTAAAACAACAACAACAAAAAACAAATTAAACAGCTCCTCACCTTTGAAAACAATCACGACAGAGAGAAGTTTGTGTGTTTATTTGGCAACCTGAGAGGAGGGGGGATGAAGGGGGTCTCGCTCGCGTTTACGGCCCCCTTCTCTCAGGTTGCCAAACAAACACACAAACTCTCTGCCTTACACAGACACAAACACACACGCGCACTCAAAAACACTGCAGGCACTAAGACCCAGCAGGGGAGACGATAGGTCTCGGCTTTACAGCTCCCCTTCTCTCAGGTTGCCAAATAAACACAAACTTCTCTCTGTCGCGACTGTTTTCAAAGGTAAGGAGCTGTTTAATTTTTGTTGTTTTACTTTACAGTAGTGATCCCGTTAGTATGCGCTCACGCGAGTGTGACTAGCGATGTTCCTTGCTAATTTTTAAATGGTTTTAAAAACGGTCTCTCCGTTAATGTGTGTGTGTGCGTGTGCACGCACATCACACACACACAAACACACACACACACAGCGTGTTTGTGTGTGTATTCACCCAGCAGGAGAGACGATTACCTACAATTCCGCTGCAAGAGAGAGAAAAAACGTTGGCTCACTTGTGATGACGTAACGCTCGTTGTTAAAACAAGAAGCGCATGCGTGAAACATGATACTCGGTGCTCGTAAACTAAGACAATGCTCGTTTTTTAAGTCAAAAATTATTAAAAATTGTTGCTCGTCTTGCAAAACACTCGTAAACCACGTTACTCGTAATCCGAGGTTCCACTGTATTTCAATCTTTTTTTTTTTTTTTAATGATGCAACTTCTTTAAGCTTTTAAGTGATCTCATTTTTCAAAGTTGACAGTTTAGTACTATCCTTCCAGGTTTTGATGATGTGTTGGACGCTATTTAACGTAATTCCAGTCATTTCAAATTAGACCGGAAATAAATTTAAAAAAATGACTTCAATATGCTGACTGCATAGGGTTTTTGTTTGTTTGTATTAGGGTTTATTGCCATATCAGCTTCACAGGCTATTTCATGGCAGATACATATTAAACATTTAACTAATTTATATGAACCAATATAATATGTTAAAGATATTATATAAGGGATTTAAAAGGTAGGGGGAAAATAGTAATAATAAGCATAATAATAATAAGAATAAATAAATAAATAAATAAATAAGTAAATAATTACATTATTACATGGCCTTGGCCAGAAGAACAAGATTTTACACAAGGTTCTTTTGCTAAAAATTCTAAAAGTTTTTCTGGTTTCTTCTCGCAGAACAAGTTAACTGCACAGGGTATAACATTACCAGACGTATGTAGATTACTAGGAAATTCATATCGAATGTTATTTCAGGCAGAACAAAAGTAAGATAGACAGATACATTAATTAACTAAGCAACAAACAAATAAATAAATACATGCATTTATTCAGATAATTTTCATATGCTTCACATTTGAATGCCCAAAAAATGTTCAGCTATGTAAATTTAAACAAGACTGTGTCAAACAGCAGTGAAATTATTCCGTCTGCCATAACACGCAGAGAGCCTGTCTGGACACGACAGCCCCTGTTTATGAGGCTTAAAGCACACTGCCCTCTCCTCTCTGGACATAATTACAGGTCTTAATATGCCGCATGCATGTGATGCGAAAAACCTTCACAGAGGCTCAGCCAGGTCATTAGCCCTCATCACACCCCTCTATCCCTCCATCCTTCCCGCTTTTGTTCTTAGCCTGGAGAAAGTACATTAGCATGTGCTGATGTGGATGGATTAAAGTGAATACCGTGCGCTATGCGCGGCTCATCAATGGGCTGCAGAAATGGATCATCACTAAATCATAGCAAAGTGTGTGTGCGCGTGTGTGTGTCTGAGGATAAATTAGATTAGGAAAATTCACTAGTGAAAAAAAAAGTAGAATTAACCAAAAGAAAGAAGAAATACTGTAATTACACTGCATCACACTAATTCTACCGTTTCATCTGTATCAGTGCTCCGAGATTCAAGCGAGATCTCATTTCATTAATGGTGGAGCTGAGACCTTTAATTCAAGGAACAATATATACTGTACGTAGCACAAAGTTGCTTTATGTTCCTCTGCAGTGATAGTGATTGCTTTAATACTTCCATAGATTTCGAATTTGTCTTGGACCGCTCTAGAAGATTTACAAAACACGATGTTAGACGTTTCAGATTATCTTGACAAATTACCCACATCTTTGATCACTTTTTTTAGGAAGGACTTCTTATTCAATCAATTCTAGTTCAATGATTAACATTATAACTGGCGTCGTTCACATTTTGTACCACTCTGCTTGTCTGTAAAACCCTTCGGATCACACGACATGTTCTTTATGTTACTACGCTAAGTATAGATAGTCAGTCAGGGGAATCAGTTTAACAAGTATGATGGGAAAAAACGTTTGTCTCCCTACATACACACATGCGTACGTCTAAAACTTTGTTAACCAAGTGTGAATTCAGTCTGTACTCATATGTAGCAGCTGTCAAAATGTCAAGAAAACACCCGCTGCCCAGTTGGAATTAAATCTTTAAATATGTTTTTCTTCCATTGCACTTTCCTAGACATTAAAACGCCAAAACTTCATTTGTACTCTTGGATGTTTTAACGTCAAAGTTGCACCATGTGAAGGTTTTTTTTTTTTTCTTTTCTACCGCACACAAGCTCAGATTCAGTCACAATAAACAATGTTCAATGATCCCATCCATCACCCTGTTATTTCTTCTGGGTCACACCAGTGACATGGCTAGGATGGATGTGTGCTGATGTTGGGAAGATCAAATGGGCTAGGTCAGACTGGAAGGTCTTTCTCCATCACTGATAGTAGTTGTTTGTTTGTGTCTCAGCAAGCCTCGCCCTGAACTTCCTTCAAAGATCTGGAGCGACTCAATACTAATACAGCCATAATTTACTGGCCGCGTTGATTGATGGTGCTCTCCAGACACCATCGATCAGGCCTTTTCTTCAGCGAGACGACCTCGTCTGGCGGCCGTGGTGTTTCCTTCCTCGCGTCAACTTGCATAAACATCATACGGCTACGAGCCGTGCCACCTCATCTGCATGCACACCGCAGGCCTAACGTTCTCTTACATAACAATGACATTCAGAGAAAGTTTTTCCTTGCTTTCGGAATATCTGTAGTGCTTTTTTGTTGTGCCAGGAAAGGAAGACAGGGGCTCTCTTTTGGGCCTGTCAGTCATGTAGGACACAGTTTCTGCCAGCACACAGGGGCCTTCATGCCAGCTGCTTTCATACCTCAGAGTCCTCATAGAAAAGACAGGTTAGGGGGAGTACGGGGAGGGGGGCGGGGGGATATGGGGGGAGAAAGGGCAAAATTGCAGAAACACTTTGAGAGAAGGAAAAACTTTTCAGTCAGATACTTTCGGCACTTCCTCTAGGGTTCTGCTTTCATAATTCTATCAATTTCACTGCCTTTCATGTGGTCAAGAGAGAGAAACGCTCTGCATGAAAGTCTCCACTTATGAAGCGGTCCCTACGGGGAGAGAGCTCTCAATCTGCTGAGCCGTGTGGAACAATGGAACCAACATCTCCATTTCAGTTAAATAAATAAAGAAATAAATCAGATCAGCTCAATGTGGGGAAACAAGAAAAAAAACAAAAAAAACACTCTCCTCATGCATAATTTAGGTGTGCGCCCTTGGGACACAAATACACACATATTATATATATATACACACACAGTACACACACACACACACACACTTTTGAGATACATATATATATATATATATTATATATATATTTGATAAATATATTATTATAATTAAATATATATATATATATAATAAAAGTAGGTGGAGGAAGGATCCTTAACATGCACATTGACTGCGACATGTCCGTTTTAGAAATTATTCAATTCTTATTTTTTTTGTGCGTCAGGATATACATGGTAGCGCCATTAGAGCGGCTTTGGAGCAGTGTGCTGTGAGCAATGTAAACGTATAAAAAGGTAAAAATCATTTATTCACCTATTTATTCCGGAGATCTGCAAATGATTTTTCAACATGAGACTTCTTAAACAAATTTAAAAATAATAATAATAATAATAATAAGAAGAAATAAATATTACACGCATTCTCTCAGATAAGATGACATAAATAAGTAGAATACTAATTTGAGTGATTATTCCAACCATAGAGTTTTTCCCTCAACCTTTAACGAACACATTTTTAATTGATTTTAATTTTTTATGCAACCAGTTAAACGGGGGATTGGTGGCTCGTCTGCCATGCGGAAGGCACAGGTTCAATTCCCACCCAATGCCCAAACACCAGCCAGTGGATGCAGTGCTGGTCCCAAGCCTGGATAATAATGGGAGGGTTGCCCCAGGAAGGGCATCCGGCGTAAAACCTGTGCCAAGTCGTTGTGCGAATTGGATGGTCCGCTGTGTCGACCCCACGACAGAAGCAGCCGAAACACCAACAGCAACAGTCGAACAGACTAATAACTATAGGAACCCAATATTAATTAAACAACATAATAATGGTGGTGATTATCCACTGGCTTTGCTTCCTACACCCCTGGGGTTTCCTGGACATCACAAAAAAAAACTATGGTCTAACCAATAACGACCCATTAAATGCGCACCACTTAAAAATGAAAAATGTTCTGCTGTTTTTTTTTCTTTTCTTACAAAATATCAGTATTGAGTAGTAAACGTGTATAATCATACGTTCTAAGATTTCTCAGAAACAACGGTGTGTGGTTTCTATAGACACCACATGAAAAGTATATACCTGTGTATTGCTGCTGTTATTTTCAGCTCGGTGCTTAACAAAACACCCACACAATGTTCCTTATCAGAAAACTTTCCACAAGGTCTTAAGCCTCCTGAGACACAGTGACCTTACCACACATTCGCATTTTAACGTGAAATACAGCGAGATAGAGGTTTTTAACTACTAAAATAACATATATGCAAGGGCGTTCAACTCAAACCAGGACTTGTGATGAATTTGTTGTGAATCAATTCACAATCATTCAGCAACACCACTTGCACATTACAGGAACTCGGTTGGGAGTTAATGCCACGTCCCCCATACAGTCCTGACCTTGCACCAAGCTATTTTCACATGTTTAAAACATTAAAGGAGTTCCTGGGAGGCCAGCGTTCCAGATGTGAAGCAGGCAGTCTGATTATTTCTCCAGTGTGCTGAGAAAACATTTTACCTTCATGGTATCCATGCACCAGTGAAACACTGGGATGAGTGCATTAATTTAGCAGAGGATTATAAAGAGACATAAATGGAGGTTTTACTCTCATAACTGTGTTCAGTTATTCTCCACAAACAAAGTCCCGGTTTGACTTGAACGGGCCTTGTAAAACCAATGTGGAATGATTTAACCCAGGAAGATGAACTGTGCGGATGTTGATGTCACATTCCATTAAAAACGAACATGGAGAAACATGAACACTGATGCCCCTGTGACCTGCTCACATGTTCTAGTCTTTACATGAGTAAGTGAAGGCTAAAGCTCCAATAGAAAATTAATTGAATTGAAATGAACTGCGTGAACACAACTAATAGAAACGCATGCTGCTAAACACAAGTGCCGTGAAGCATTTATTTAATTATCGTGCAACATAAGAGACTGTGAGGATCAATCATACCGTACATCATTATCTGCAATGCAATGTTACTAAATATGGTATTAAGCAGTGGAAGTAGAAGTAGTAAAGCAGCGGCAGCAGAATAGGCCAGGTCCGATTGCCCATGATCACGAACAATCGTATGAAAATATATGATTCACCTACAGCAAACACTATCATTAGAAAAAAAAAAGAATGGGTTGCGTTATTTGTAGCAATTCTTAGTCTAAACCATGAACCTAAGCTTAAGTAGCCCAGGTACTAAAGTATATTGTTTTTTTTATTTGTTTGTTTAAAAAACAAAGATGAAAAGATCACGAAAGAGATGACAGCTCTTCATACTGAGTTTATACGGCCAGAGAAACCAAATCCCAGTGTTTCCATTCAGGTTTAACTACAGCTCCATGACTGACAGTATTACTGCGGATTCTTGTCATGATGGTGAGCGTTAGACAATCACTTGAGTTGATGGACTTCCATATATATGGAGTGAGTCTGCTGTTAGCTTTGCGTTAATGGGCTGTTTTAACGAGGTTGGATTTGATTTACGCTGGACTGGGATGGCGAGGGCTAAGAGCATTCAAGTATGGAGGACAAAACCGCTTCTACTTCTAGTGATGCTCATAATACACTATTGCTGCTGCTACCGCTACCGCTAATACTACTTATACAGTACTACTAGTGATGTCAGAGCTACTGTACTACTACCACTATTAATGCTACTCTTATTGCTGCTACTACTGGTGCTTCTTCTGCTACAACAACCATAACCGCTACTTCTACTGGTGCTGTCACAATGCTACTACTATTACTAAGTATTAGTCATTACTTATGACATCACTCTACCAAATTTCCAAGGTTTATGTGCCGTTACACACCATCATAATATTTCACCAGCACTCTGTCCTAGAGTACACTTTGTCAGCTATGCAGTAGCTAAATGATGTCATGAAAGATTTTGATCTCGCGAGTCATTCCGAAACCATTATGGTACATTTTCACCTGCATTAAAACAGGCACCAAAATATATAAAGACAAAATATATGTCATCGTAAATTCAACTTAAATTTCACAGTATAGATGGATCTTGGTATGCTGAAATTGTGTCACAGTGGCAAACTGGTTTTCGTCTCCCAGAAGCAAAATCCCCAACAGGCAATTCACTTCTCCTTCTCCATCTCGCCCTCTGTCTATTTCTCTATACCCATGTTTCACTCGAGGGAATCCACCATGACAATCTATCCACTTTCTTTCACTATCCATCTTTCTCACTTTTTCACCCTCTCTCACCCACTTTCACTGCCTCTCTGTCTCTCATTACAGCTATGCCGTGTTCCTCTTTTGTAATCAGCAGGGGTCCAGGCCAGAGAACCAAACAACCCAACAAGCGTTTGATGGACAGATAAGAAGCGACCTTGGATCTTGGCAGCCCTGGAGGGGACAGATGACCTTGCTCTTTGTTTTAATTTTTTAAATCCCCCCCACCCCTTTTTAAATAATAATAAAAAAAAAAAAAAAAAAGAGACATGTACACGGACATGATGAAACCGAGAAACAGCATGAGGTCCAGGCTGGCAGCAACAGGCACCAATCAAATCCTACCCACCAGTAAGCCGACCTGAATTAGAGCGAGCAACGTGCCTGGAAGGGTGTGTGGGGGGATTGTGGACGTGTGCGAACAGTATGATGATGATTTAGTGTGTTTGTCACCAGTGAGTTAAACCATCAACTTCATGGCAACTTCTATTTACTTGGATCTTTACTTTTTTCTAAAACAGCTTGAGGAAAGGAAGGGGCGCATAAAAGCGGAGAAATAATGGTTGATATTTCATAGATCCATTTCTTATCGTTCCAGATCAGTGTGAGCATATTCTGCAGCAGAATTGCTTTCGATTCTTCCCCTCGCCTCTCCCTCTCTCACAGACCTGATAAGAACTCCTCAGTCTAATTCACTTTTCCTGCAGTCACACTCTGTGCATAGTGCGGGACTCTGACTGCCAGTCAGGCCCGCTGAGGAATCATAAACAGAGCTCTGTCCAAAAACCAGTGGAATTTACCTAAACACTAAAGGGTGTTGACACGAACGGCGTGAGCTTCAGACGCCACAGGTGCCCGTCATAATATTTTCGGGTTCACTGATGGAAGATAATACGGATCTTGATTTATCTTTTTATCTCGCACACTCACCTCATTCCTGCCGCTCACCATCCTGGCCACGATGAGTTGGATCATGCCTCGTTTGTTGCTCTCAATTGACATGGACGTGCGTAGAGTCTCCATTGCCTCCTGGTTGGTCTTCGCCAGCAGGGATTCTGCGTTCACGGCAATCAACTGGTCGTTCACCCTCAAGCGGCCATCCTGATGAGACAGGGCGGCCGCGCGATCGATCTATTAGTATTATTTCGAACAAGAAGGCGTCTCCACTAATTCTAAGAGACGATGCTTACCTTGCAAGCAGCTCCTCCGTTGATGATGGACTTAACAAAGATGCCCAGGTCAGCGTGGTTCTCTTTCGAGCGGTTGCCCTTCACGCTGACCCCTAACCCGGCCGAACCCGAATCGTTCAAAGGAATCTCGAAGGTCAGGAACTCTCGCGTTCCATCGGGAGTAAGCACCAAGTCATCGTCCTCCGTTTTCTACAATGGAGGAGAGACAGAGAAATATCTTCAACATAATATCCCACTTGAGAAACATATTAAACCAAAGTGCACTTTTATAACTCCTGAGAGCGCATTAAGCACGACAGAAAAGAAAAATGTCCGTGGAGCTACAATAGTCCATATTTCATGCACAGAGCAAACCAGTCAGGCTGCTGTTAGTTTATGACAAATGGATCAGACTGCACGCAAGGCTGCTCGCAATAGCTGCGATTTCCACTGAGGAACTCGAGCAGAGGAACTTTAGCCTTTAGCTCCAGGCCGGAGCTCCTGGTCTGTTTCCATTGTAGTGTCCTTGTCACTAAAAGTCACACTCGCAACCACAGAAATGAGAAATGTACAACTTTCTGCGCAAGTCTATTTTTGGCTATTGCATCATTTCTAACAACGGACTAGAGTAAGATATCCGTGTTAGGTTGGGTATCTGGTCATAATGTTTATGGGAAACTGAAACCGCCATTAGTCTAATGGTCCCTGTTTTGAATGCGGCTCCAAAGCGAAAGGTCAAACGGATTGTAAAAATCGGTAGGAAGTAAACAACGTGTCAATGAGGTTGGTGAGCACCGGTGTTCCAAGGCTGCTTTTACCTGCTTGTCGATTTGTCCTACTTTTACATGTACACTAGTAATTATGAAGCCTTTGAGTTCAAGTGTATAATTAAGGTATCTGTTTGGGCACTTTTTAAACAAATTCTCTTATTTACAATTTACATAAATGGCTATAAAACTGTAAGCTGGTGTTATTACACTTGGGCTAAACACATGGGCCTTTGCACAGGGACCCGATCATGCATTTGCATTTGGATAGAAGACTAAATCTTTGCAAACAGTAGGTACAAAGTTCAGGGCTGAAAGGCTGGCCTCCCAGGAACTCCTAAATAACACCACCTCATTAAATGCACTCATCCCAGCGCTTGGATACCATCAAGGTAGAGCATTTTCTCCGTCTACCGGAACCATGATCAGACTCCCTGCCTTATGTTTGAAGCACTGGCCTCCCAGGAACTCCTTTGAGGCGAAGTCAGGACTGTATGATGAGATGTGGCAATACCTCCCAGCAAAGTCCCTATAACGCGCAAGTGGTGTGTTTAAAGTTCACGGGTCTCCTCTGCAAGTTGGTGACAATCTCTCGATTATGAAGGATCAGGTGTTCCACTCTCTGAATGTTCACTAGACCGAGTGCAGTGGGCTCTGAGCCACCTCGGCCCGGGATCATCATTCATGAACGTACATCCTCTTTTAAAACATTCGTGCTTGAAGTCGTCTATAAATGCCGTCCGATTTTACGCCTTCATTCACAAGAAATTTCATCATAAATTCTAGCTTGACTTGAACGGCCCTCCTATATCGTATTTCTGTGTGCAGTTGGCTGGGAAATTGTTGTTGTTGTTGTTGTGTCTGAATCAGTAAAAATGATGAAATATCAGGTTTTGACTAAATTCCTCTGCCAATAATCTTTTCTGACACTTGTACTCGTGTGTCATAGTGGAAAAAATATATTTTACCAAAACAACAAGAAAATATTTTAGATGGCCTTTCAATCACTCATGTGGAGTAAGGAGCCAGCTTAATAAATGCGTGGTGGAAACAGTCAATCTGCCGGCATGTCTAAACACTTGCGTGTTCTGCCTCAGGAGTTGCTCGAATTCTTGAACGCTTGCGACATGGTAAAATTGACATACACCTGATAACTATTTTGATAATGATGTGATGGCACGAATATCTCTGACATTTTCACAAACAAAAACTAAGTCCTACATTACTTGTGACATGTTCAGTGTAAATATATTTAGCGGCAAATCTGAGCATGTTAAGCCTTCTCCCAAGCCGCTACGCGTACTGTAATGATAACAAATTACATCATCGTCTCGTGTGCAAAAATAATTACCCGCCATGTTGACGTAAAGCGAGTGTTTGCAGCGTTTTATAGTGGAAACTGTAAACCACAGGGTTTCCCTAAAAAGTCTCTATACATGCAAGAAATCAACATAATTAAACAATTACATGCAGAACAACCAGATGTGTCAACACAAGTTCATCAAAGAGAGGGAGAGATGACGCTGTGTGTGAAATAGCAATCATGTAGAGAATGTTTTTTTTTTTTTTTATGTTTTCGGTATTTGGTTGTTCTGCAACGACGACACTTAACAACAAACCTGCTAAAATATAAGGCAGGAACACCAATCAAAACCATAAAGTGATAAGCATGCATACACAAAAAAAAACACAAAGCATGCTGGAGAATGCCAATCGTCTGGCCAATGCAGCTGCAGCGAGGGAGCAAGGGAGCTCGAGATGCAGTCGAGTTATTAGGATGCAGCAGAGCACCAGAGTTCATTTTAACCCATCCTTTGCCAATTCATTCCAACACAGTTGCCATGGCAACCCAGACAGCTCTCCTCAGACAATAGCTGGACTCAGGTAGCAGAGGAGGAGACAGGTGGAGGCAGAGAGCCTGCCATCGCCCTCCACCCAAACACCCCCACCACCATTAAAATACCGTTTTCTTTCTCTCCTTGTCTCTCTCTCACCATTTCCACACACTCAGACATTCTTTTTCTCGACCATACAGCTGTCAAAAGCGACCGCATGCTCACAGACCTGAATGCCGTCTGTCTTTCTCCAGGCATTGATTTTGCTCTTTGTCTGCCGTGCCTGGTTTTTGTCAATGACTCTGGAGAAAGAGGATTCACAAGCAGCTCTGCTCTGAGGTGTCAGGGGCTGAATACGACACCCTGATGAGGTGTCGTACCAGGTTTTAGGAAGGGATGATATTTACAGTGTCATGACTAACACCGGTTTTTCAGGGATGATGACATTAAAGCATCATGCAGGACTTGGGGAGAAGAGGGCGGTAAACAGTATCTGAAGGTGACATGAGAAGGGACAAGGTCACAGTAAGACAAATATAAAATGCCACAATGCACAAGGACCATACAGGATATACGGTATATGACACAAGGTGGCCTTTGACGGACAGCTCCAGCATGATGGTTTAAAATGAATATACTGTCTTTTTTTTTGTTTAATACTGTATATATTGACGCTTTAACAAATTATTATAACCTTAACACCACAACAGAGTTAAAAAAAAAACAGAAGCAATGTTTTATTATATACGCCGACCTTCTAGTTGGAACATAAATGGCAGGTTTATACTGTATTTCAACACCTGGGCGAAAAAATGCTGCCGTTTCTATAGTAACACCTTACACACATGAGCAGCTGCTTCACATAAGGCAACCTAAAGCTTAGAAACGGTGCATCATGTAGCAAAAAAATAATGACATGCTGTTCATTAAAAAAAAAGAAAAAATGCTTGATTATATATGCAGCATTTTTAAAATAACGCATTTTTATAATGCATCATAACACATTTACGTCTTTAATTTTGCACAAAGTGAATGATATTGCTTTGAAGGATGGAAATAAAGGTGATCAAACTTCTGCACATGTCAGAAGTTCATCCAAAAATAGATAGGAATGCATTACTATTTAAAGCAAACAAACCAATTATTATTATTACTGTATAAATAGGTTGCTGCCGTGGTTATGTAATTTAACTTAACAATTAATGTAATAATAAACTGCCAAGCCATTTGGGGGAAACTCGTACACCGATTATTTAATAAAAGGTGTCCAGGAAAGCCCCTACGTTTTTATTTTTTTTTGCTTTCTTAAATAAAAAAAATGTCACACTTGACCACGCATAGGGTTTTCCCAGACCGCCACAAATCCTGCAGATCAGCGAGTCTGATTCGAGACGGGGCCTGATTCTGGTCCAAGCATCAGTGCTGAATCATGCTTCTGAGTCAGAAAAGCTAAATCTGGATTTCCTGAAGCGAGGACCAGAGGTTCAGACAGCTGTACTTTCACAGCCAAAACCTCCATGGCAACCGAAAAATACCGCTTTCCCAAACATTCCACAGGGTCGGCGCAACCGCTAGAGTGGACACAGGGGAATAACGTCTTCAACATTATCGACATTATATACTGTGTATAGCCAAAGGAAATAAACCTGAATCTCAATTACATCTTACAATGCTTGTTTAAGAGCAATCTTTTTGGTTTATGATAAGACAAGCGTCGTACAATACACAGGCATCTATTAGGTTTATAGATCTATGTCTATGTGTGTGTGTGTGTGTGTGTCCATGTCCTGCACCACACAATGTATTAAGAGAGAAATCCTAAGCTATGCACTCGCATATCAAGAGAGATCCAACAGTCTGAGAGCATGAGCAGAAATACTGCTATTTAACTTTTTTTTCTAATACAACACAATACGTACATTACTACGTACATTACTGACCGAAATATGTGAAAAGTAGATTTTTTAAAACATTTTTACATGAATTTTTTGCTCAGTGATTGGTGTCACATTTTAAGTTTTAAACTTATGTGTAAGTATAATAAATGACGTAATAATGTGCAAGACATGGTGGCTTAGTGGTTAGCACTGTCGCCTCGCACCTCCAGGGATCGAGGGCTCGATTCCCACCTTGGGGTCTGCGTGCATGGAGTTTGCATGTTCTCCGCGTGCTTGGTTCCCTCTGGGTACTCCGGTTTTCTCCCACAGTCCAAAGACATGCAGATTAGGTTGACAGGAGATAAAATTAAAATTGCTGTAGTGTGTGACTATTGACGGGAGCTCCTACTATGATTGTGTAATACGGAAAATACAAAAGGTCACCACTGGCATCCACAGTTCCTAGTTGAACTACAGGGGTTCCCTAGATGGATGGATGGATGGAACTTATTTATTTATATATAAATTATTTTTAAATCAATTTTTTTTTTCAAAGCAGTAACACATTTAAACATATTGCCCAAGAATTAATGCAGAATATTGATTGTTAAATATTCAGGATATTAAATATTTACTTTCTGTGTCTTGGATATTTCACAATTTTAAAATTTTCTATCTATTTCCACTTTAAGTAAAAAAAAGAAAAATCCCAGACTTTTGGACCCCACTGTAGAGCTATATAGGTATACTCACTTTCACTAGCCATCACACTGAAAGCGCATATTCCATCCAAACACACACAGGAAACCATTTAACGTCCACACATACACATACACACACACACTATTGTGCAATGTAGTAATGAATTCATTTATAATCAGACAGGATTTGGATTCATGCTTCATTGCATGCCTTCGTTTTTCGCGGACCAGCGAGCATTCAGCTGTGCATGCTAGAACAATTTTTTAAAAAAAAAGGAGAATTTAAAAAAAAAAGAAGCTTTGAGAGACAGTGGACAGAGACTGTCAGTAAGACGTAAAGAACAAAATGTAGAGGTGGGAAAGCACATTGTTTCTGTTTCACACAACCTCTCAGACTTTCCCCTACGCATCCACGACTGAACCAATTAGCAGTGTTCCATCCGCGCTCTCGTCTGAATGGGCTAAAGACATAAAGGTCACTGGAAATAAATTTAAGTGCATAAAAGAAATCAGTCAAGTATATAATTGCAAAAAGGGTTTTGTGCATGATAAGTATTTTAACATCATGAATTTCTTCCCCTCCCACAACTCCCCCCCTCCTCGGTTCTTTCCAGACGAGCGCTGATAAAAAAAATTAAAAAAAGTGCATATAAAACACCTCGGATTAATGTGGATTTCAAGCTTTCAGGTACAATTAAGCTAGAGAGAGAGAAAGAGAGAGAGAGAGAGAGAGAGAGAGAGAGAGAGAAGATGGAGAAAAAAAGTAGGTGAAAGGAAAAAAAAACAAAAAGTAAGCTTAAAGGTCACAGGCCTGTTAACATTGACTAATCAGGGAGTCCTTACAGTCAAAGTAATTCTCAGATTATTCCTGAACGAGCCTGACTAGGTCATAATTACCATTTTAAAATCACAATCGGGTATTTCTATTTTTAATGGCATCCCAATTTTATACCTCGCACATTAGCATGCACGGTATCAAGGCTTCGTTTGAATGGTAGGCAAACAGCGGGGCGCGGGGTGGAATTGTTATGGAAATTGCTATTTTGGATCTTAAAGAAGGCGCGCGATGTGTGCAGTAATGCAAATTAACCCTCGCTGAACACGCAGACTGGGAAAGACCTGCAGGTACAGTAGGACAGGGTGTGGAAAATGATTCCAGATGGCAACTTTAATCACTAAATGAATTTAATAGATTTAAATGTCATTTTAAAGACCCATTAACAATACACTTATACTTAACATCTTACAGACTAGCTCTATACCTGTAGTCTTGTTTATGATCTCATGATGTGGTGGGATAGACGGAGATCCTCATTTCAACTTATGATGTTTTCTCCGGACATTAACATCTTTAGGGATCTCTATACTGATCAAAGCATCTGATAAACATGACTTGATTAAAGCGATGCCACTCAGCACCGTGTACTGTACATCCCATTCGGTTCAGCCTTGCTCGGTCCGAGATGAGCTTTCCCAGAACAGCCCATGCGTGTCCCTCCAAATGGCCCGAACCAGCTTGTTTATCAGTGCTCAACAATAATGCCATGCCAGCAGTCAGGCTAATTACTGCCACATCTGCTCAAAAAAAAAAAAAAAGGTACTAAACTGAAACAGGTGCCAGCTCCAAACTGGTATACAAAAAAAAAAAAAAAAAAAATTGCCCATCAACAAGCCACCATTGTCTTCCAGTGCACTTAGCAACAGTAGGCTTAATTACTGAAAACGCCTGGCTCATCCGCTTTGAACCATGCCACGACTTTTGGCACGTTTCTAACTCTAATAACCGTCATCAACAATACAGGTGCTCGTCTGCAGAACTGGAACAGAGAACGTCTAAATGAGAAAGAAGGATCGACAGGGAAAACAAGGGGAAGATTGCCGAGGGAGGAAAAAAAAAAAAAAGACAGCCAATTGAAGTTAAACATCTCAAGCATGGGGGATAGATGGGTATGAGGGTAATTTTCACAGCAGGGACACCAGACAATGAGAGACACTGAAGACGAAAGAGGGGTTTGATTGGCGCTCCAACCTGAAAATGTCACACTGACCATTGGAACAATCAAGCAGGAGGAGGAAAGTGTGAGTGATTGCTGGTAAACATGGTGTACCATGCATTTACTATACTCTGGATGAGTGAAAGAGCCTGGAAGACACCTGCGCCAGGACATTTTAGGAGGAGTTTAAGCTTAACTGAGCGTTCAAATCACTTTCAACACTTTCGCACTTAAAAGTAAAATCCTATCCAGCATATATATATATATATATATATATATATATATATATATATATATATATATATATACACAATATATGTATACACAAACTCAATATAGATCAACAGTACTATCCTATTAAATTTATATTACTAATATAGGTTTTTATAGAAAAGCATAAGTATTTGCAGTTTGACTGTTGGAACTGTAATCACAATCATCCACAAACATGACTCTCACATTACAGGAACTCGAACAGGAGTTATTGTTACAGTCCTGACCTCGCTCCACGCCATTTCCAAATGTTTCGGGCCATTAAAGGAGTTCCTGGGAGGCCAGGGTTTCAGCGTTGATGGTATTAAAGCACTAGTGAGATGTTGTGTTGAGTGCATCAGAGTAGAAGGGATTAGGAATTGTATAGAGAAATAAAGTGAGTTTTTACTCTGATAACACTGTTGTCCTGGTTTGACTTGGTACCGTTTCCGAACACGCCACTCGTTTTTAAATCCAATGATAAAACTGTTTCTCCTTTGTCTAATTATATTCCTTGTCCTTAACAGAGGAACAGGTCATGTGCAGAGCTACTGTATACGCCTGAACAATTACGTATCTGAAACGGTACCAAATAAAAACATTATCATTTATATCTTGCAGGATTTCCAATGAAGGAAACTGCCGGTCAGGGATTTACATTTAGTGCCTTTCAGTTTCCACATCATCTTTCAGGTAGACTGAGAAAGCTCGGCTTCTCCGCCATACTAATTCATACACTGTCAAAAAGACACATCTCCCTGTTCCTGTTCACTGGGATTTTGACTCTGTTTTTCGCCTCTCTGTCCAAAGCCCAGTTTGCCCTCAACCTGAAGTGACACCTGAAGGTGAAGGAAGTTGGCTGGATCTGCTGGAGAGGACTTATTTGCACACTGTAGGCAAAACTTGCTGAATATGACCTCATCCTGACTGCAAAGCAGCAGAACTCAAAAGCATAACTCTCTAAGACGGCTAATTATATTAAAGCTGAGCCGGGGTTGGGGGTAGGGAGGGGAGGGGGGTGGACGAGGGGGGTAAAGACACCGCTCTCCATGTCTATGACTGCAGACTCCGACCTGGCTCATCACAAGCATGGATGACACCCACTTAAGTTTTTCATCTTAACTTTTGTCTCAAATCACGCTGTGGACAGCTCACTGGCTCTTCCTGCGAATATTATGCTGAGGTGAGCTAAAGGACAGGGCGGAAACGGGACAGATACTCAGAGCTGGCACAGAATTGGATGAAGTGGCTGAAGAGGTAAAAAGGATGAAAAAAATAATTATAAAAAAAAAAAAAAACGCCAGTCCCACAAATCTTATCCAAACCACACATTCCTTTATTTCATGCCACACTTAAAATCAGGTATAAAAAATAAATAAATAAAGTCGCTTGCTACCAACCCATGAGATGAGAGCTTTAAAAAAAAAAAAAAAAGAAGGGGGCGCAGCGTGTGCCTACAGACTTCAGCACCACAGTCAACACTCGGCGGGTCCGTCAATATTAATAAATAATTCCTTAAGCTTAGCACCCTCTAAAAGTTATCCTCAGTGTGCTTCCATCAATACGTCCAATAAAAGCTGGTTTAAGAGAGAGTCTCATTCTCTGCTCACAGTTTAATAAATTGTCCTTCCCACTTTTACTCCTTTTGGCCTGCACATTCAGCACAGAGGAAATGACTGGGGCCATAAATGTTAAGACGTGACCTTTCCTTTTTGGCGCTTGAGAAACACTGTGGTTGTGTATGTGCGCCTGTGTGCACATGTTTCTTGTGTATAAAATTATTTAAGAAAGTGAGATATCATCTACTGTGAATAATTGTTACCATTCGAGAACGCGAGCAGTAAAGGTCTAACGCAATGACCTAGATATTGCACAAAAGGAGGCCTGTAAGAAAAGTTCACGGAGCTGCGCGAGATTTTCCGAAAAATTTGTATAACCGGGTCATTCGAATGCTATTAAGTTGATTTAACGACACATATGCTGTTTGACCTTCTTTAAACGTGTCAAAACACTTACTTTTCAAACAAAACTCTTTCTCAACTGTCGCGCGTTTCAAGAGCATCTGGGTGAGAACATCCTGCTTCCCATCCCGATTGAAATAATGCACGCTTCCCTGATATGACCCAGGACAAGAGACAGGAACTCTTAAAACTCCCTTGACGATAAACTGCACATGTCCCAGCTTAGATCTTAAAATAAATAAAGAAATCTAAACAGGTCCAGGAGCAGAGCTTAGCGCGTATGGACAATAAGCAAAGCTAGGACGCTCCACCGTCAGGCATCTGTCTGGAGCTGGCCGTGCTGGAAAACATAAATCCAACTGTCAGTGCTCAAATTAATTGCGCAATTAAAATTCTCTTTGCTTGGCAGCCCTGGTGTCTAATGGATCTCTGACAAGTGCGATCTGATCATAAAGAGGACTTTAATGCAGTGTTTAATTACTACTCTTTGCTGAACTGAGACGATGCCGCGTTCGCTCCGCCATCCAACGATCTGGCAAGCTGCTTTGCATCAGATCCGCAGCCGATTTCATCGAGTTGCACAAACGCCTAGGATTGCCACGCAACAATGATGCAGATGTGCGAGTGAAAGAGAAACAGCTGGGTGGTTCTGAATAATTCTTTTAGGCACACCCTGTCACTCAAAATGCCATTGTAAATAATAGAAAGGGTAATTTTTTTTTTTTTGACTATAAAGTATACAGATCAGGATATCGGTATAATATATCGCATTTTTCATGGTCAATCTTAGATATTACGTTGTACACAACTGATGCATTTTATGAACCTGTTATCAAGCTGTTCACGAATTGCACCCATTGTGTTAGGAGGAAAGGAAATCCTAAAAAAAAAAAAGGGCCATACATCCAGTATACTGTTGTACTAAGTACACATAAAATAGTAAATAGTACCCTAGTTATAAAAGAAAAAAAATTGGATAGCACTTTGAATTGACATGGCCTTAAAGCAACACACAGAAATGTGGATAAAGATTTATAATTGATTTCCGTCAACAGTGAGATAAAACTCCCTAAACTGATACGAGGTAGAAACCTTAAGAAGTGAACAGTACTGTCGTGGAAACAGCTGTACACAGCAGCACAGATTATACCCCATAACTCAGACTTACCCTTCAGTATGTTGGTTTAACACTATCATAAATATAAGTACTTTGCATTCGCTTACAATTTGCATTCTGTGCATGCTTTATGGAAAATCGCAAGACTGTCTCTTTGATATTTATCGCATTACATCTGGACTGTGTATACAAGTACGTTGTTATGTGTAGATATCAAAAATGTGGCTGATTAAAAGTGTAACAGGTTTAGATTGGTGACATATGTTGCTTTGTGCGCTCTGTTTTCCTGGACGACTTTTAAACTGGCAGAGTTAACTATGCCACACAGCCTTTTTTCTTTCTCTCTCTCTTTTTTTTCCCCCATTCTCAGTGCCACACTTTTAAAATGGTATCGGTGGCAATAAACCGGTCTGGCTTAACCGAAATTCAAACAGATGCTATAAAAAGCCGAGCTGCATGGTGAGCTTCTGCTCATTACCAGATCCGAACACAGCGGACACGGCTGAGGCAACCTTTCTCTGGTAGTGAGGGCTCGCTGCTGCCAATTCCGACTCAACAGGTGAAAACCTGGGTGTTGTCATTTTCAATAAGCATTCAGTGACTGTGCTCGTGGAACGATTCATTTTCTCCCTTCTTTTTTTCTTCCCCCCCCCCCCTCCTCCTTATCCTCCTGTCCGGCGTGCTTGCTGAGGCATGACATTGACTGATTTATTCCTCAAAAGAACGAGAAAGAGATAAGACAGAGTGTATTCTCGTGAAAGACAATATGCGACGTGCGCCCGTCGCTGCGGTTTAGCGGCACAGACACATCCGCGGCAGCGAACACACCGGATGATAAAATGTGCTGATAAACGTCCAATAGTGGTCAGGTGGCCCACAGCGGCGTTCTTGTTTACGCGACGGAATTGTGTGGCGAGTTGTTATAATGCTCTCTGCCGCCTAGCACGCTGCAGGCCATATTAGACTGAGAGGTAATTGCCTCTGTGGACATGAATAATTCAAAGGTGTGTGGCCATGGCCTTGGAGCGAGTGTGAGTGTGTGTCTACAAAGTGGGAAGATGTCATTAAGTGTTGTGTCTTCGCGCGGCCCCTCCGTCCTCGCGCTTATCCCAGGTTTGTTTTGGATTTTGGACTGCTGATTTTGATTTCCGTTAATCGGCAGGGATTTCCGATGCCCCAGAGCCTCAGACTCTTATCCCAGCTGTCTCATCTGTTGCCTTTATATCCATTCCAAGCAAAAAAAACACTGCCTGGATTTTTTCTGAATCAGCTGCATCTTTTCCAGCAAGTCTGCAAGTTTGAATCTCAACAACGCTCGTACAACCCGAAGACAACTGGACAAACTGGTCATAAATTCAGCGTGGGAAATCATGGTAGTCCTCGCTTTCCCGTCCATCACGGAGACTTTTCAGCCAATCAGATGTTTAAAGGAGCTTATGTATACAAAATGGCTGATGAGTGCGCTCCCCCTCTAAGAATGTCTGCCCTGGCCTATGATGGGAAGAAAAATAAAATTCAGCTCACACATTCCCAGACTGGAAGCTATTCGGCAAAACAAGAAAGAAAGAATTGACTCAGACTTAATCATGAGGAAAATTGGATAGAGGGAAAAAAAGTAACAAAAACACTTGTTTAGCATGTAAAGAGTTTTATGTTTTTTGTTTTTTTTTGTTTTTTTACCCCGCAGGAGCTTTACAGTCATGCAATATCATTCCTCAAACATCTCTTATCTTCTCTCGATCTATACAGGCAAATTGCGTGCTATAAATACCACGACACAGGATCACACCATATCAGCATCTCCTTACTTAGCCAAGATTTAAGTGTTTGTGTAAATTCCCCAACATAACCCGGCTGTGTCCTCGCTGCACTGGTCTCTCACTCCCCTCGACTGAAACCAATCCTCCCTTCAACCTCTCTTCAACTCCTCTTCAAGGGCAGCGCTCCATTGATCCGAGCTTCACTAGAGTCTCTCTCTCTATGTCTCTATGTCTCTTTCACTCTCTTTTAGTCTTTTTTCCCATCCTTTAGATGGCGAAGGCTGGGCGCGAGCGTCAGAGCTCATTTTTCAGCGTCTCCCTGTGGACCTGCTCACACTGTGAGTAAAGGTTAGAGCTGACACCCTTTTCACTAAGTCACTGTCTGTCCTGAGGAGCATCTGCCCAAAGCCTCCGTACTCCCCCGAGCTCAGGAGAAGGCTAATCGTATGCACAGCGCAGAAGCCGCGAGGTGAATAAATAGCATGAGTAGTTCTGTTAATGCCATTCGAAGCCATATTAGACTTTCAAAGGAGCTCTAAGGGTATGTGCAAACTAAAAATGTTATATCTGCAGTTTTATTATACAGCATAGTATTAAATAAAGTTTGCACTTTAATATAAGGTGGGAAACAACATCTATAAATGCCTAAATGCAGTTTTCCTTTATTGTCTGGAGCACTCTTGCCCAAAGTGTGGGCCACGGCCCCCTAGTGGGCTGTAAGGGTACTGAGGGTGGGCGAGGAGACCCTCATTCTTGATAAACAAATAAAAAATAATTAAAATTTTGTAAGTAGGTATAAAATTCCCATAAAATATTTATAATTAATTATTCACATTTAAAAGGCAACAAGAAGTGATTAAATTATGTTTTGGGTTTTAAATCACATATTAATTATTTATCTTAGTCTTGAGCGTTGATAAGAGTTGTGTTTGATGGGTTAGGGTTAGGGTTAGGGTTTAGAGCTGGATGACATCATCCAATTAATTAACGAAGCACCGAAGTGTCCCAAAAATCCCCATACATAGAGGGAATTGAGACATTTTAGGAAAATGTAACAGACACTTCAGGTCAAGACTCCCAACCTCATCAATGTCTATTAAAATAAAAAGGTAAAATATTAATGCTACACAATTCTAATTGTTTTACAGCTGGGCTCACAGGCTGCTGATGGAGGAAAACAATAAGGAATATAGTTGCAAGCAATGATGAGTGTGCCTGAAAGACAGTGGGCCAGAAAGAGAGTGGCCACATGCATTTAAAGGGGACATACTGGGGATGTCACTCGATATATGATGTCACTCGATATATAATGTCAAGCAAATTTATCAACCACTTTTCAGCATAAATTTAAGGCATTGTCACGGCTGGCCAGTTTGAAATGTCAAAAATCCCTTAGCAAATTAGCATCCTCAATGTCTTGAGACTATATAGGCTGGGTTTGGTGGCGATCATATAAATTCCCTAGGAGGAGCGTATTAAATTGATATACTTAGGTAGGGGTAGTTAACACCACCAGCAGCCTCATTGGCATCTATTAAAATAAAAATGTTACACAATTCCATAGGTTTTACAGCAGGGCTCACTTATTTATCTGCTGCTGATAGAGGAAATCTATTAGGAAAATGAGCAGTAAAAAAGTCCAATGATAAATTTTTGCCATCCAAATCATTTCGTTATTTTATTTTGCACTTTATACTCCCTTACTTCCTCACGTGCTTACTCACTTGTTGGCTGCAGTCCATATTAAACAGTCCTTGTTAGTGCCTATACATCACAAAACGCATCACTCGCCATTAGGAGGCAATAACCTCATTGTGTCTGAAAGGCGCTAATTACCGTGTCATGTATCGCTTATCTCTGGCTGCTTCACAAAAGAGCGGCTCAACCGCCGGTCTCTTTATATGCTACACCAGACGACAGCCAACAACAGCATCCAACTCTCTGCTCCGAACCATATAACCTCCGTCTGGAGTTCCCGCAACGCACCGAGCTTAATTTGGAACTTTCTCGAGGTTCGGGAGCACATTGTTTCCACCGTCCTTTCAGCCAACGAGCCAGATTCACCCCCTACGACCACATCATCCAGCCATCTAACCCGAGTCCACTCGACCACACACACACCCACCCGCTTTGAAAACATCAGAGGAAATAAACCGCCATTCTCCTCACTCTCTCCGCTTTGTCTGCAATAACCTTCAGCTGGGGAATGACGTCTCACTAATCTGATTTCTATGAACATGAGGGTATGGATTATTGAGATGCTTTAAAGCTGTACTGAGGGTGTTTTGAGCCAAAGCTCCCTGAATGGTAATGTGGCAATGAGAGTAATGAAGCGTCCAACTCGCTCTTTCTTTCAGTTCGTCTCAAAGCAAAACACTAAAAGCTTTGAAAATCACAGACTGAAAATGATCCATAAGCAAAGAGGGACGAAAAAAAGGAGAAGAGAAAGAAGGAATTTGGGACAGAAAGCGAAAGAAAGCTAGGAGAGATGAAGATAAGGACAAACAAAAGAAGGGCAAGAATTCCTATATGCTTGAAAGGGAAATGCTTTGTGTGTGTGTGTGTGTGTGTGTGTGTGTGTGTGTGTGTGTGTGTGTGTGTGTGTGTGTGTGTGTGTGTGTGAGTGAGAGAGAGAGAGAGAGAGAGAGAGAGAGAGAGAGAGAGACGTGTCACAGCACACTCACACTTTCTGAGTTTCTTTTCATTACACTGCATTCTATAAAGATTATCAGTGTAAGTAGAATACACATCCTTACTGCATCAAAACTCATTCGGCCCTAAAGCTTGTGCGAAACGCAGAGGGAATTAGACTGCACTCAAATATTTCATCAGTCAGTCCGTGAGACACACACAGGGTGAAACCTTCTAACTTAAAACCTCATTTTCACCCTCATTATTCCAAATACAGCTTCTCGATCGGTTCTGAGAAATCAGCCAAAATTTATACGTATAACAAATGTATAGTCAGGAAGTGTGATTCCACATCTGATTAAATTAACAATGGAAACTGCAGAAGTGAGAAATAAACATGGTGTGTGTGTGTGTGTGTTTTACCACTTCACGAGGCAGGAAGGCATCCTCCTGTCGGACGACCAGAAGGCTAACAGTGCCTCCCATTGGAGTGGAGCGGAGGAGAGACACCACCTCTTCCTGAGACTTCCCGTTCAGATCCACGCCGTTCACCTAAACACACACACACACACACACACACACACACTTTACTGCATTTCCACATACCAAAAATATATCACTTCTTCCTTCTTTTCATTTATACAGTTGTGTGAAAAAGTGTTTGCCCTCTTACTAATTTCCTATTTTTTTGCATGTTTTTCGTCATGCACGTCATGCAGTTTTTAAATGAAAGTTTTAATATTAAGGGAAATCAAAATCCAAAACTACAGTACATAGCCCAGTGTGAAAAAGTATTTGCCCACGCCTGTTAATACACCCAGGCCTGATTACTGCCACACCAGTTCACAATCAAGAAATCAAAAGTTCAAATACAAATTGGAAAGAAACAAACACTTTAACATCACTGTGTAGAGAAAATGTTTGATCTTACATGGTACATCACATGTCGATTGTAATATATTGTGATCATAATGTGCGGGAATATAACCACTGTATGGACTTGTTAATGGTATTCTTTACAATAGAGCGTTGATTCATTTCTACATTAATACCGCTTCAACCGGTATACAGCATCACTTTGACCCTATCCCAGGAAACTTAGGGCCCGAGGTGGGGTATACCCTGGATAGGGTGCCAATCCATCGCAGGGCACACACATACAGTACACACACTACAGGCAATTTGGGAACACCATTTAGCCTAAAATGCGTGTCTTTGGACTGTGGGAGGAAACCCACCAAGCACGGGAAGAACATGCAAACTCCATGCACACAGCGGCAGGAATCGAACCTGGTCGGGAATCGAACTCAGACCCTGGACTATATTACCTCTCGAGCAGAGCTTTTCTTAAAAAAAAAAACTCGCAGTACTCTTAGTGCGTGATCTAGTAATAATTTATTGCCCGGGACATTAAAGTGCATTAAGGGTGTTTAGCAAATGTCTTAAATGTAAAATCTATTGCGTAGTCCTGCTGGGAACCATTCGAATCAAATATCTCAAGCGTATTAGAGAATAGTTCTAGAGGAAACAATAAGAGAAATAGTTGCTTTCGGAAAAGCAAACAATAAAATTTTTAAGACGGTTGAAAATTGAAACCTTTGGGACACGACATAATTAAAAACACATGTGACCTAAATAACAACATGAACCATTTTTTTTTTCGCATTTTAAATTAAGGATCAACAAACAGTTTGGACACAAGGACAGAAGTAGTGCAAGTTAACTTCAGCCCTTATTCGTCACATATACATTACTGCACAGTCAAATCCTTTATTCTTGGCTTCTCGTTAGTAGGCCAACACATCGAACTGAGGAAGTGTACAGAAGTGGAACCTGAGATGATCATCTTACGTTGCCGAGTTCAATATGTTTTGAATTCTAAGATGGATGTCTTCACCATGCTAATAGTGTGGTTTTGTGACTTTGTCAGTTTGTTCTCAGATCTGCCGTTTTCTTTTTTCCATCTTGACCCTAAATTCACGCATTGCGGTCACATCATTGCTTCTTGCAATATCACATGAAAATAAGGTGCACATGTGTTCCTATTAAACTGGCGTCCATAATATCTTCTATCATTTTTTCTCCCTGACACAATTGCATATACTTTATATGTCCAACTGTCTGATTCTTCCCTAAGCGACAATCCATCTTAAAATGAGTTAAAAGCATATTAAACCACCACACACCCCTTTAAAGAATAATAAAAGGCATTTGGATATTAAAGAACAGAAAAGGCAAAACGCTTCACTCCTGCATCTGGGAAGTCAACCTGCTGATAGTGAACACGCCCAAACATGGTTACAGACACGGTGTAAGTGTGGGTTCTGACTGGTCTAATTTACACACCAGCGTGACCGTGGCGATGCTGACGCAGGGTGAGTGTGTGCACAGCGGTGAGTGTGTGCACAGCGGTGAGTTGATGGAGCCAGGTGAGTGTGTGACTGGAGGCCGGTGAGATCTGAGTCAGCCTCTGCAGAAGGCATGGCTTCAGGCTCGAGCTCCAGCACTGACACAGGAACATGCAGGTGTGCCACTTTATTACTAAATTAAACGGCCACCTTTAAAATTACTTCTTTTAACCTCTTAAAAATACCTTAGTAACAAAATTAACTTATATAACTTTTTCCATTGTTTTGCATCTGTACTCCAGACGTAACTCATCATATCTTTAAGCTCTAACATGGTAAATAGTCAAAAAGAGTTAAAAGTAGCCCTGAAACACCGTCACTGAAAGGAGGAATCATTACAAATAATCAGGAATAGTTAAAAAAAAAATAGTTGGAATATTTTTAATTGGAATATTTAAAATTCTTTCATCAAACCACATGTCGATATCCAATTTAATCAATTTAATCAGCACTTTTTAAAAAATGATCTCCTTGCTTTTATGTGCTACCTGTGAGACTTTTCACATGGACATCTTCGGTCTTTGCTTTTTCTTCCTTTTTTTTTTTTTTTTTTTAAAAAAAAGGCCAAGACTATGAGCAAAGACCGACTCTTCACTTCAGAAATTCCAGCCTGAGATTCGAGAAGCATGAAACAGAAAGTGAGAGTATGACTAAGGAAAAGCCACAGGTACAGTTTAAACCCATGCAAGAAGCTCCTCTGCCATAAGAAACACAAAGTTCTTTGGAGCGATAACAGCTGCTACATTTTCTTCTTCTCACCTCCAGCAGACGGTCGCCGGCTTTCAGGCGGCCGTCTTGAATGGCGGCTCCACGGGGAAGGATGTTCTTGACGTAGATCGGGGCGGAGTCGCCTATGGGGACGTCGCGTGACGTGATGCTGAAGCCGAGTCCCTCCGGACCTGAGAAAAGCAGATGATTATCAGACAAAGTAAAACATCAAGCTCACATCTCAACACAAAAACGCTTTACAATGTTAACAGACTGTATCTGGAACAGTGCAGTCTAACTACTCATGCACATATACCGTAAAAGGTGTGTCTTGCTTCCGAAAATGGTGATTCCTGAAAACGCTTTGATATAAACACGCATACAGTATGCACACATGCTATGACTCAACCACCGAAACCACTGCAGAAGGCATTATATTGGCCGCAGTAAAATTACAGCCCAGGCTAAAGCCTGAAAGCTACTGTATCTAATAACCAATCAGAGTCCATCAGCAGGGCTATTTTCAAAAGCTTCAGGCAAGTGGAAAAAAGCAGGTTGCTGTGTGCTCCATTAGAGCAGAACTGGCCATATGTGAACGCACATATCAAAACCTACCACGCTCTAAACATATGACCAAACTGCAACCCCTAATGAAATGTTCAAGGCCCATCTGTGATGAGCACGGCAGATTTAGCTCTGTCTGAAGCGATGAGACATGAAGCGCTCACGAGTATAACAGGATGGTGACAGCGTATATCCGAGTCTCGGAGTCAGACGAGTCGAGCGCAGGAAGTACAAGACGCTCGTTACAAGGCCAAGGTAATGCGGCCTCTTTTTGATGGCGCTTGATGCACTGAAGCATCAGGCAAATTGAGCTTTACAGCTTGCCACAGACGCTACTAAATCCTAGGGAAATGTTGTTAAGGGTTCAGGCATGGGGTCTCTAAAGCAATTTGCTCACCATCCACAAAGCGACCTTTTTGGGAGAGGCAAATGAATATAAATGGGTCGGCTGAGTGAAGCCGGAGAGCGCTATAGAGCAGGTCGGAGCAGGGAGCGTACGGCGGCACTGACCTTATCACCAGAGCGGCCCTGCATTACTCAGAGAGCGCAGACGGGCGAGCGAGACGATGCAAAGAGCGATAGGAGCACTGGGATATGTGTATCTTCATTTTAAGTCACATTTATAGCCATCAAGTCAGGCTACTTGGACTATTTGGGCCACTCAGAAAGCACCGCTCTCGGACTTCTCAACCCAGGGGAAGAGTAAACACGCGGCACTAAAACATACAGCGGCCTCGTTCGGATCCATCTTCGCTGTTCATGGGTCTAATTTTAGACTTTGTGTTGCAGAGAAGAGGCAATCAGAGTCAACAAGATTGGCCTGAGAGGTTATTAGAGATAATCCAATGTGCTTTTTCCAAGTCTTAGGACATTAGGAGAGTCCAGCGCTAATGGTGCTCAATCAGGTAATTAGAGCGATGCCTCTTCAACAGCCGGCTAATTATTCACTGATGTCTTCACTTCCTTTTATTTGTCCCGGGAACGTGAATTTAAATCGATGGTGGAGGAAAAAATGTTTTTCTTTCCAAATTAGGCAAAAAAAAAGTCCTGATTTTAAACAATGAAGTTAACTACTGGTTAGAAGGCAAAAAGGGCCGTTATGACCGAGGTGAAAATTGGGTTCTGCCTGGTCCGTTATTTGATTAGGACAGAATGATTAATAAAGGAAAATAAAGAAAGCCCTAGCCATTACAGATCCTGTTTAACAACAAGAGGAAAAAAAAAATCTAAATAAATTACCAAAATGAGTCTCGTTTAGAAAAAGCCCAAATTGGCCATTTCACTGGCCTTCCAGAAACCAGCCATGGAGGAAAAAACAAACATGGCCTGCTACAGAAATCTGAACGTTTTAAAGAGCTTAGGCTGTAAAACTGGAATTTCAAAAACAAACACAAAAAGCTGAGCAGACATGAAGGAAAAAGCGACCTAGAGTAATTCTCCCCGAATGGTGAAAGCCTTGCTGTTGGTTAGACTGTAAATAAAGGCGCAGCCGGCGGGAGGTTCACTGGAGCAGAACCGGGTCAGAGCTGGCAGACTGTACAGTTTATATGAGAATCAGGTCTGCGTTTACGGGGTCAATCTCACCATCTCCACTATAAATGAGAGGACTGTGGATAAGCAGCTGTTTGCTGTGAGGCCGGCAGAAGGGCCGAGGTGTGTAGCGGTTGTTTAGCTGGAGTCGGCATGCGATGACTCCCTGCGATTAGCCCGCAACACCGTCCTCTCGTGTTAGAGCTGCCTTCAGCAGCACCTCCCGCCAGCTCTGATAAAGCCTCGCGCCAAATCGTCAGCTCTCAGGATCTCCTGCATCAGGATCGGACATGCCGACAGGCACGCGGTTATACAAGCTCCCTCTCCCTCTCTGTCTCTCTCTTCTCGTTAAGTTAAATCTTAAAAAGACGAAATGAGGAGGACACGATGGTGTGCGTTTTCCAGTTCAACCAAGAAGAATTCAGGGAAAATATTCAAGGTTGCTTCTGTGAGGTCTGAGAGAGTAACGCCTTAGACAAAACAATGACCATGATTTATTTAAGGAGGAAACCAGGACTAAGCAAAAACGAAGGATGTTACAGTCTGTGCAAAGAACTTGTGTTAAAAATAATACTTCGCAAACCTCAGGAGGATCACACGTTCAAATCTCAATAACGCCACGGCCTATTCATGGCCTGGAGTCCAAGAGAGCAAAAGTACTGTAGACATGCCTTTTGTGTGGAAGTGATGACTTGTATACTTTCACTCGGTCAGGCAGAGTAGAGCGAGACAAACTAATAGTAGCTGTTTGTGAGCTCATGCATGCGAAAGACGGAAGATACAGTAAGCCGTCTTTCGAGTTGTTCAGCTGCCATGCGACACAGCATTAGAAACAGCATGAACAAACCCGGTGACTTTATACAGTACAATACATGTACAAAGCCAGTGACTTATCAGGGGATGAAAGTGTACTCTGTCACCCTACCATGGGGTAAAAACAGGGTAGAATCCTTCAAATCAGTTGTAGATGTAACACACGCATTTTCAAATCCTTCGAACGAGAGTTTTAACCCAAAGTGACTACTTGATGTACACTGTTACGACACCTGAGCCAGATGGTGTAAGTTTATCATCATAGTGTGGATGTTTATTCTCGGGTGCATAGCAGAAATTCCTAGTGGAAATATGTGCTTTTATATAAGCGCTGTCCAAAATGTACTTTATGGTTCAGAGAAATTACAGGCGCTTGCATTTATAACTTCATGAGTTAGCAAGCTAGTTTGGCAATTAAATGCATTAACCACTAGATGTGACACATGGCAACAAAAACCTCATGTCCTATGTCAATGTGATACCTTACTAAATCACCACAAGTAGTAATGCTAACTAGGATTGATTTTTTTAAAACTACTTAAGTAATGCCTCATGTATTTTCCGTCGGGCACACACACAATCATTACCGTGGGAACCAAAAAAAAAAAAGCACACAGACACAAAAACTGCGCCGTTCCCATTTACCACACAGGGCAGTGCATGACAAGCGTGTATCGTAATCGTGGCTAAAGCTAACAATCCTCTCCCTGCCTGCAGCTGTCTTTTCAATTAAAGCAGCCGATGTGCATGACCTCGGAATATTTCTCCCAGTGGGACAGGTTGCCGGGGGTTTGTTGTTTGTTGTCAGGGGAGTAATTGCGTCTCCGCTGCTCTTCTCTCTTACTGTGCGTCCAACCTGCTGACAAAAAGGCCTTTTAATCTTCGCCTTTATTTAAACACGCTGAAATGTGTGATTACAGCATATGAGGAATTATACCGGGCGGGGTCTTAATCTCGCCGTCTGTTTCCGCACGTCCTTTTGAAACCTGCTGTCAGAGCCTTGCTACGACACACAACACGGTCTTCTGAGATTACACGCGTATTTACGCGTTTTGTAGTCGCTTGGACGAATAATTAAGACTTGTCCTCATACTGATGTTCTGAAAGAAGACGACGTGAGGTTTTCATGCACCCTGAGATAGATTTGCAGGATCTAGAGCAGGAGGTCAGGCTGACAGTAAGCGTGAGCTTCACAATCGCTCACCATGCCCGCTATAGTGCTTTGAAGTGCTAATTATATTAGTTACACACAGACAATCCCTGCACTGACAAAACAGATATCATCAGC
This sequence comes from Clarias gariepinus, assembly GCF_024256425.1. Taxonomy (NCBI): domain Eukaryota; kingdom Metazoa; phylum Chordata; class Actinopteri; order Siluriformes; family Clariidae; genus Clarias; species Clarias gariepinus. Next base: position 33,223,035 of record NC_071103.1, read on the forward strand.
CATTAATAGGGGGTGAAATCGAACCCGGCTTTACAGAAACTGCTTCTTACAGCGGAAAATAATCGGCGGCGATCGCTTTCAATGCATTACAGGACGCCCGCGGAACGCTGCTTATACATTTGGGCTCGGATGACGTTCAGCTAGGATGTTAGATAGCAAGAAAAAAAAAGTTCAACAATTAATGAGAAGACTCTCTAAACTATAAAAGTTTGAAATGGGTTTAAAAAAAAAAAAGGTGCTTCACATGTCCATTTTTAAGCTAAAGGAAAAACCCCCAGACACACAAAAAAAAGCTACGTACGGTACAAAATAAAGAAATTTTCTAGTCCTTTGATCAGGGGTCTTAGCCCCAAGTGATGACACGATGTACAGTGTGTGTACACACAAGCGAGATGGCGTGAGGTTATTACACTTCGGGTGTTTACACAGTTATAACTTCCATATAGTGAAGTTTCCTACTGGAAAGATTTGTTTTTATAATGTTAAAATAAAGCCAAGTGCTGTCCAAAATGTACTTTATGGTTCTGATAAATTAAAGGCGCTTACATTTATAACTTTATGAGTTATCAAGCTACAGTAGTTACTAGTTGTTTGGCAAATAAATGCATTAACCACTGAAGAACCCAACTGTTTAGTATACAACACAACACAAATCTTAAACGGAGGTCTGGATTCAAATGTTTAAAACCGACTGACAGATTAGTGCGCGATCGTTTTGCTTTGCATTATAACTGCTGGACTTTGGCTTGTAAATGACTCCAACACTGGGATAATATAAAATCTAATTACATGCACAATGTTATATCCTAATATTTAAAAATACAAATGAAAATCTCTGTGATACTATATAACAGACCACGTTTACACTTTCTCAGTGTCTCCAGGATATTGCCTCATGTTTATGATTAGCACATGTTAATACCTCCTACTCATCACTATACCGAGGCCACGGGGTCGTTTCAGGTTCTCACCTTTTCTGAGCTGGACGTTGAACTTGCGGCCGATCTTCTTGGTGAAGCCTGTGGGGGTCGTGCTCTTGTTGGCTGGGCTGATGATGGACGTTGATCCGGGATAAGGTTCCACTTGGGAAGACACGTTCTGGTGATTGATGTTAGAATGAGGTCCGCTCTTGGACATTCTTTTAGGACTGTAATCGATGCCCCCGACCACCACGCTGCCCCGCTCGCCTGGTTTGGATTCGGGAGTTAGTCGGCTAGGACTGGGAGCAGATTTGGGATGCGGCGGGAGCTGTCTGAGACCAGGACCTCCAGGGGGTGGAATTCCAGGACCGGGGCCAGGACCAGGGCCAGGCTGGACACTCAGCTCAGTCTGAGAGAACTGCTCATACTGTAGTTTCCTCGCTGCTGGAACCACATGGAAGAGGATGAACTGGGAACGCATGGCCTGCCTGAATAATTCCTGTGCTCTAGAGAAGTGAAAAAAAACGAACAAACAGGTATATAGTGGTGAAAAATTAAAACTACATTACAAACAAAAAGGCAATGTGAAATGTCCTGATGCACTGATATTCAGACAGATGGATCAAATTATTTACTTTCACAGATATTTGAGGCAAACATCAGTTTCCTTGTAGTGGAGTCACTTGTCCAGTTAAGAGGATGACACAGTAAAAGGTCAGCAAATCAGCATTACTAATCGCGGGCTAATTGCACCGCTGCAGCTGGAAACAAGGCTAATTCACATATTACATTATCGACCATTTACATAATCACAGAGCCGTGGGGAGTAAGCAGGGATGCATTAGAGCTCAAGGCCAGTATCTATGTCCACACAGAGAGGGGCGCTGCGTATAATCGAATCGAACCCTTCAGACACCGTGAGTGGTGATTACACAAATTCTTAACGGTTAACTTTTGGGGGAAGCGAGAAAGTGTGTGTAAAGATCAATTGCACGAATACTGTAACGTATTAGGGTGAGCAAACCCAGCTCAACTTTCTCAAAGCCTGTACTTTCAGATGAAGAAGTAGGTACATGCAATGTGGCGCACAAACGCTTTCACAATATTTGGCACTGCACGGCATTGGCAGCTCAGTGGTAGGCTTCTCACCTGCCATGTGGAAAGCCTGAGTTCGATTTCCAGCCAAATGCCCCAAAACCCAGAGACTGGATGCAGGGCACCCTTTGTGCTGGTCCCAAGCCCAGACGAAAACGGGAGGGTTAGCTTCAGGAAGCGCGTCCAGCGTAAAAACCTGTGCCGAGGTGAGTATACCGATCGGCTGGTCCGTGAGGCAAACCCTTAGCCGAAAGAACAACAGGTCGCGTTATACAGCACGTCTCTTCACATTCTGCAGGATGTTAATGAAATCTCGTCTTAGAGGAGCTTCTAAAAATGAACTAATAACATTGAACCATTCAGTGCCCATGTTTTACGCTACCACCATTCGAGCTGCATGTTTTGGAGATGTCAACAGGGCGCCGTCTTTAGTTCACTCTCTTTGGATTTTACATTTCAAAACAGCTATCTTCATTTAGAAGATACTGTTCCACATGCTATGGAGTCTACGTTATGGCCGATCCATTTGTGCCAGTTTTCTTGTCATCCAATTACTAGAGAAGATTTGGACTTTTTACACACAGTTTAAAAAAATCCTAGGTACACATGTATATTTAAGGCCGTAAGATCCGTACCTTTACGATTACAAGCCACCAGCACGAAGGATTATAAGGAATGGCGTCACGCGTGCGTGAACGTGAGTGTGTGCATGTGACAGGCACTTCTGTAATAAGCTCTTCATTTAGTGTAGTCTCTGCATATAGAGAGTAACGGCGCCTCACCGAGAGACCTCTCTCTCCATTCTTATGCTAATCTACCCTTCCGAAATCAAGTAAACAACCGCGTGCGTGCGCGAGCGCGGGCACGCGTGTTAACGAGCAGAGCCACGGCACGCGGCTAATCACACAGCTCCCCGCCTCTGATTGAATAATAAACGACTCCATCAATGCATCATTACACCGAGTTAGATTAAGCAGCACTAAATATTTATCCATGCAAAACAATCCAATAAAGATTAGAATATCTCTTTGAATTGAAACTCTGCATGACACCCAGTCAGAGAAAAAAAAAAAAGAAAAGAGATAGATGAAGGGATGAAAGAAGTTAGTAAGGAAATGACAGAGGAGGCGAGAAGAAAAGAGGGGCAGAGATAGAATCTGTTTTTTTTTTTTGTCTTTTCTTTCCTTTTGATCTTGGGGTTATCAGCATCTCGCTCTGTTTACTGCGAAGAGAATCGCTGGCTGAAACTAAAGAATTGTTCAGGTGCAGATTTGGGCTGTAAATTGTGTCTGGCCTTCGCCCAGGCCGGAGCACCCTACACAGACAGTTCCCAGATAAATGATATTAAAGATGAGAAATTGTAAAATAAACACAGGATTTTTTTCCCCTGTGAGTGTGCTAACTTGAACTGAAATGTTTCTGGGAGAAAATCCTGTTGTTCTGGATTATGCGTGTAGTTCCTTCACACGGTGTGTAGAATTAGTTAGACGTTACTGTCCGTTCAGTTCTCTGTGTCCTATTGGACACTATTACGCTTTGGCAGCGCCAGCATGACCGGAGCACTCCGAGGAAATGGAGAGAAATAGGACCTGGTGTGAGAGATACGGAGGAGGAATAATGGCTTTGATCCTCTCACTAAAAATAGTGATGTCATGTAATTGTATATGCTATTAATTTCTCTAAAAAGGACAAAAACTATATATATCCCATTTACACTACCACCACTACTACTGATGATGGATATAAAAAAAAGATCATTGAGTTTGTCCATCATCATCTCTCTTTCTTTTTTTTTTAATGCCATGCCAGCTTTAATCATGGCGAGAGTCATTTTTGTTATTCAATATTAAAACTAGATAAGATGTGTAAAATAATTTTTTTCTAAGAACTTTAAACCACATTTGGATTCACTTGTTTAAAAACAAGTTGTTCTTTTTTAAAGTGTCAACAGAATAAAACAAGTTCCTTAAAGGAGTGAAAGAGTTACAGCCAAAGAAAATATGTTTAAAGGACAACTGGGTTCTGCATGATCAACATTGTGGTGGATTTTCTCACGTCTCCTCATAATTATGTGTTTTGATCACACACATGGTGGCTTAGGCAGTGGTTAGCACTGTGGCCTTGCACCGCCAGGGTCAGGTTCGAATCCCACCTCGGTGTCTGTGTGCGTGGAGTTTGCATGTTCTCCCCGTGATTGGTGGGTTTCCTCAGGGTACTCCGGTTTCCTCCCACAGTCCAAAGACATGCAGATTAACTGATGTTCCCAATATATGGTATATAGTAATATATATAGTAGAGAGAGAGAGAGAGGGGATAAACAACAGACATAAATAAAAAATACACCGCACAAAAAGTAGAAGGGCATCTCTGATACTGCGGGCAGGACTAAAGAGAAAATGCAGCTGTAGCTGAACATACCCAGAGCAGACAGGGTGTTACAGAGACAGAGAAGAGAGGAGCGGGAACATAACTCCAGCCCAGACGGTGTTTTAAAAGGCTTACTGTTCAAATCGGATGTTTCGCAGGTCTTCATCATTAATGCGCACGATGCAGTCGTTTTCCTGAAACAGAGCCTCGCGCTCGGCCTTTCCTCCCCTCTCCAGCCTCTTCACCAGCAGCCCCAGAGTCCTGCACGATCACAGCATGTGTTATTGACGTGCAGCGCAGTACTTAACATTACACGTGATATATATATATATATATACAGTATTACACACACACACAAACGCATAACACAAGGCATGCTACGATAATAATACAACCTGGTGTCATTTTTTCTTTAATCCTGGCAGTTTATCAATATCCATCTGCTCACTATTGCATTCTTTCATCAAGGCAACATTAAAGGTCACAGCGAGTAAGAATTCGATCACCTATACTTATCTATGTTTAATGGAACTTTGACTTTGAATGACAGTTTTATTAAAGGCCTCATATTTTTATTATTTAACACAGGTCTCGAAGATCCTGCAAAGCGTGTATCCGTTGGTGCTCCAGCACTAATCCCATTCAGATAATGCTTTATTCCACCAATACATTACAAACTCCCTTTATTTATAACTCCTCCTCCAAATGGGCCACTTCAGCGAAGGTGTAAATGAGCTACTGGTGAACAATGCAGAGGGTATTTTCTTATATGAGGTCACAATAGGGTGAAAAGTAAATAAACACACATGCGTGTGTATATATATATATATATATATATATATATATATATATTTTTTTTTTTTTTTTTTTGAACTTGACCATTTATACAGTATGAATAATAATTTACTCAAACTTGACATTAAATATTCTTATATTTTGAGATACTTGATTTTTGATTTTCATGAGCTTTTCATGAGCTGTGAGATGTATACATCAAAAAAAAAAAATTTATACATTCATTAAACTCATCTTGTAAAGTGATTGGGCTTGGGGCTGAGGGTAGTTGTGATATTATGCATCAATACAACATCAAACCTATAGTTATTTTTAATTTTCTGATAATATGCTACGGTGAAACTATCATACACCAAGTGAACACACACTAAAACAAACAAACAAATAATAATAATTATAATAATCCATCATCATCATCATCATCATCATCATGAATGGCTAGAGAAGCGTGCACTCTGGGTCCACAGACCTGACGGGCGGAGAACAGACAGGAAACAGTCTGTGCCTTCATGCTTTGGTAAAGCAGGCAGAAGATGCACTGAAGAGATGGCGAATTTATACGGTAAAGCTTCAAACTTTATTAGGAAGGAAGCAGAGGTGATATGAAGGTGATGTTCCACTGTGAATATGAGTGAGATTGAATATATCTCGGCCAAACTATATTCCGCTGAGCTGCTCAGAGGCTTAGCCATGAATCTTCACACATCAAAACTGACACTAGAAACTGGAGCTGAGGTCTGACATATAGAAAGTCTCTCAACTGCTGTGGTGTCAGATTCTCGGCTGCGCGTTGTGAAGGGCACTGTCGCGAGTAATCCGCAAACCCTGAGATGCCATCGTTTCCAGGCAGCTGCATCGCACCGTCACATTTGACAAGTTTAAAAAGTGAACAGGAAAAAAAAGAGCAGGTCTTAAGAAGACACATGCATGGTCTGAAGCGCATCAGTATTCCTTTCCGACACTCTATCTTTCACTTCAAATGGTAAAAATAATCAGATGCTTTTCTCGGGTTTCTGATGTGTACGTGTGTGTTTGTGTGTAAGGGTAAATGAAAGATATCATGTGCTTGCAGACAGTCGACCTCTGCTGTAAGTTTAAAGCGGATATTTAGATGCAGAGGCTGAGCACTATCTTTTAATACGCTTAAAAAAAAAAAACACGAATTATACTGTGTCGTCACCAACAGCTCCACGTTTGCAGAAAGCTGACGGATGATTTAGTGAGGATAACGAATAAATCGGCACAAAACGCCAAAGCAACATCGATGTTTCTTGGCCTTTTAAACATCTCTGGAAATGTACTGGAGCGATAAGCACTGTTATTCAATTGGGATGATGATGATGATGATTATGATGATGGTGGTGAAAGAATGGTCTAAAACGCCACCCTTAAATTGTACTTAGGTGTTAAACAGGGTTGTGTTTAAGGTCCTCACTATGACATGTACGTCCAAAGGGCAGGTCAGAGATAAAGTTGGCCTGGCATGTCACCATTTAACCGCTTTGGCTGAGAGGCCCTACAAGAGGAAATAAATTTATAATTGCTGTATTTCTGCTACTGGCACGGTGGCATAGTTGTTAGCACTGTTGCCTCGCACCTCTAAGGCTGAGGGTTCAAGTCCCTCCTCGTATGTGCGTGAAGTTTGCATGTTCTCCCCGCTTGGTGGGTTTCCTCCCACAGTCCAAAGACATGCAGATTAGACTAATGGGCGTTCCCAAATTAGCTGTAAATATGTGATGCCCTGTGATGGATTGCCACCCTGTCTAGGGTGTTCTCCGCCTCATGCCCAAAGTCTCCTGGGATAGGCTCCAGGGCCCCCGTGACCCTGTACAGGATAAGTGGTATAGAAGATGAATGAAGGAAATAAAGTGATGTAAAGTGGTGCCCTTCATCATGTGACACTATGATAAAAACTCTATGGTTTTAATTCCATTAATCTGAAATGTTAAGAATAAAACTCATTGTAAGACATGAGCAAAACAGACACAGGCCAAGTATTTGCATGAACAAATGAATGAATAAATGAATGACAAATTAATCCGACTACTGTAACTAAAATATGCAAGGTGATCAGATATACGAAGATATTAGTCATGAATATAAATGTAGACATGGACATGAATACTGTACAGAGGAAGACATGGAGGAAGGAAGGCTAAGATGAAGAGAAATAAAAACTGGATATCTAAAAATAAACAAATGTTCTCCCCAAAAAGTGATCACAGATGATAAGTCCACTGTTCTGTACGAGTGAAGCCACACATGCTTTATCTTCATAAAGTAGACAATGACTGACCAGGAGTGTGAGCTAAACTCCCACAGGACCGATCTGGGATCTGCTGTGCTTTATTATTCATAAGCTATTAATGTTGGATTGAAGTGAGAGAAGATTGGAGTGACCCTGCTCGGCCCGGCATTCCAGCCTCTTGTTTGATTAAAATTATTTCGGCACTAACAAACGGAATAAGAGCGAGGCTTCTCAGTCAGTGTAGCGGGATCTTAATCTGGAGCTGTCCCAGCTGCAGTCATTACGGGACCCTCAGACGTGACTGGCTGAATCTGCAGCTCCATCATTATCCGATCGGTGGCAGAGCCGCCCGCCGCTTGAGTGATGGCCCAGAATGCTTAGCGAGAGGGAGACCACCTGTTCTCCTCCGCTGCCTTTAATTGAATAATAATGCAATCAGAATCCATTTATGCGCCGCAATTACACCGCTGGTTGTTTACAGTTCACACTGGTCACGGGATGAGATCTCATTATTGGAATAATGTATTCACTATCCTTGGAGTGAGCATGCACGTGTGCGTGTGTGTGTGTGTGTGTGTGTGTACACATGCATATTTATCTTAACAGCAGATGCTTGGTTCCAGTCTCAGAGTGAAGATAGCATCTTTTGGTTTGAACCCTCTGGTCTCTGTCCGAATGCTAATGGAAAACAGCAGTCTGAGGGACACTGCTACAGGCCCTAATGAAGCTATTAGCAGGATGTGATGCACAGCTGAGTGCTCTGGTTCGAGATATTTGTTAGTTTGACACTGATTATAGGACGAACAGGAGTTTAGCAGCATCCGAAGACACACTTCAGGCAGTGAAGGACAAGATGAAATCACTTTTATTTAGTCCTGGAAGGTACGTGATGCAATAATGTGATGTTAAGACTTCTGGGCGCTGATGCGAGTGGCAGCACATTCAGTCGCTCTGAAGTCTCTAGTCTTTTCTTTTTAAGTTTCTTTTGGTTTCACTTTTTTCTCAGTAGTTTTTTTTAAGTCTGTCCTTAAATTTCCTTCGGGATCAATAAAGCATGCATGCATCCATCTATCTATGCATCTGTCTGTCTTTCTGCCTATCCATATGTCCACCTATCCATCTATCTATTCGTCCATCAATCCATCTATTTATCCATCCATCCATTAATCCATTTATTCATCCATCCATTCGTCAATCTAACTATCCATTCATCTACCCATCCGTATATCTATCTACTGTACCCATCCCTTATCTATCTACCCATCATATTCATCTATGTATCCATCTATCTAATAATCTATTCATCCATTCAACTACCCATCCATCTACCCATTCATCCATCCATTCATCTAACTATCCATCCATCTACAGTACCCATCCATCTATCTATACTTCCATATATCCATCTACCCATCTAACTATCCATTTATCTACCCATCCATCTATCTAGTAATCTAGTCAACCATTCAACTACCCATCCATGTATCTTTCCATCTAACTATCCATTCATCCATCCATCCAACTATCCATTCATCCATCCATCCAACTATCCATTCATCTATCTAGTAATCTATTCAACCATTCAACTACCCATCCATTTATCTATCCATCTAACTATCCATTCATCCATCCATCCATCCCATCCAACTATCCATTTATCTACCCATCCATCCATCTATACTTCCATTTATTCATTGACCCATTCATATATCAATCTACTTATCCGTCCATCTATCTAGTAATCTGTTCAACCATTCAACTACCCATCCATTTATCTATCCATCTACCCATCCATCCATCCAACTATCCATTCATCTAACGATCCATCAATCTATGCTTTTATCTGTTTATTTATCCCTTTACCCATCCATATATTCATCTACCCATCCATCCATTCATTTAACTATTCATTCATCTACCTATCCATCTATCTAGTAATCTATTCATACACTCAACTACCCATCCATATATCCATCTATTCATCCATCAATCTTCCATCTACCTGCTTATCTATCTATCCATCAATGTATCCTACCATCTATTTATCCATTCATCTATCTATTCATCATATCTTTTAATCTCTTATAAAGAGACATTATCTTTATAATATCGCTTTAAGACTTAGTTCCTTTTTTTGTTTTGTTTTTAAAAGCTTTATTAAATTAATGGCATTAATCTGTATTGGTTAAAGGTCAACTATGTATAGCCTCAATCCAAAGCTCCTGAAACACCATGAAAAAAATCCTTTTAGGATACGTAACAGGGACATCCGATGACGAAGCAGACTTTCCTTCATTTGTTAGTGAATTTTCAAGGCGACCTTGGACGAACACAGGGTCGTTACTAAAGAAGCCACTGTCATCGTTTCGTGATGAGCTTTTACCCTGATTGGGTCTGGCGCTTTAGCTGGATTGGCTTGGCCGTGTTCCGCGCCCCTCTTCGACCGTAAAAACTGCGTCTCCTCTTGCGCATTGAGTCCTGTGTCCCCTCCTGCAGCCTGTAGAGGGATGCAGAATCATTCCTGCCACCCTGAGTGAACTCTCTCAAGACCCCAGCCATTGAATCTTCAATTTATTATTCAGTGCGAGCTCTGGAAGGGAGCCATGGAAAATGGCATGCGCAGTCAAGGAGAAATCGCACATGTTTCAGGGGTGCATTGTTGAGGAGGAGAGAGAATGTGCCTCGCATTGTTGGAGAAAGGCAAATCCTTTGATAAGATAGGTTATGCAGACAAACTGAACGAACGCAGAACAATGTCAGTCACTGTCAAAAACTCAAGGGGAGCTGTGAGAAAGAGAAAAAAGAAAAGAAAGCGAGATGGTCGAGGACAACATGGAGCGATGTGGCTAACATGGGAACGCTCTCAGCATTCAATTACAGCGTGAAAAGAAAGAAAGATGGATAATAAAGTTGAAGAAAAGACCACATGTGGTTTCGGCTAATGAGCTAACGAAAGGTTGCTGCATTGAACTTCGGTTTACCTTCTGTCTCTGGAGCTGAACGGCACAACGTGGATTCCCAGCGGCCCGCCAACATTCGACACTTCCACCGGATGGAGCAGGTCACTGCGAGACAACCACGGAGAGCAGATAAACAAAAAAACAAACAAACAGGGACACAACAAAAGACAAGAGAAGTGAACAGGATAACGTAGCAGTTTTTCTAGGTGGGAGGCTGAAAAGGCTTTCAGTTATGCACTTCGACTAGTCTGGATCTCTTTCTATACCGGGCCATCTATAATCCAGACAGCCATTAAGACATGTGGGTCGATGAGGAACCCAAATAGACACCTCAATTAAGTGATTACAATCAGACTCAGGCCTGCAGCAGACTGCATGTACGTGTGTGTATGTGTGCGTTTTGGTAAAAAGCAGCCCTGGAGTCAGATCCTCGCACAGGAGACTCACTGTGAAGAGAACAGCATGCTCCAATAACCTAAAGACAATTTTATTAGCCCCGTGCTGCATTTGTTTGTATTGAATCTGAAATTAATCAAACTGCATGCCATAAATGCTTTCTACTCCGGCTGACGGCTAACAGAGTCTCTGCATTAGACTGGAGAATGGAGATTAAAATGCTCCTTTATAATGCCTCATTATGCAGCCCTGGCTTTTCAGCTTACTCCAGAGAAATGGAGTCCGCCCGGCCCACCGGCTCTATCCGTCCGTTCTTGCCTTCGTCTCTGCCCCTCTCTTCCTCCTCTTCGTCCTGTGGAAAGAAGGGGGAAAAAAAATAGAAAGTAAGGTGCATCTCCGTGACCTGACTTGATATTCACTGTATTTATTCTGCAAGAATGCAGAAGTTTCTTGGTTTGTCCCTCGAGATGCAAAACCAAATCACATAGGATACCAAGTAGAACCCATAACTATATATCTATTTTATTATTATGATTTTTTTTTGGTATGGTACCTTGCGTTTGGTTTTAGCAAACCCTTTACACATTTGTGTGCATGGACGGACGTAATGAAGGTGCACTAATCACAAATAACCTTTTTACTGGATTTTCAAGCTAGCAAGATGTCCAACTCTATTTCAATTCTACTTTTATTTGTCACGTAGACAACCATACTCGGTTAAAGTAAACCATTAGAAATAAGAGTATTTCTATTGTAGACATAATATTGTAGGCTATGGTTCGAAAGGTCCCAGGTTCAAATCCCATGACCAACAAGTTGTCCCTGTTGGGCCCTAGAGGAGGGTCCTTAACCCCCAACTGCCCAGATGTATAATAAGCAGTGTTGGGTGTAACGTGTTACAAAGTAACGTTGGAGTACTTGGATTACTTTTTTGATGTAACAAGTAATCCAACACGTTAGGTCCGCCATTTATAATGTAATTCATTAAAAATGTAATTCATTATTCAGACAAGTTACGTAATCCGTGAGCCAGACAGCAGTGATTCCATTAGTGTGTGAGAAAGTCGTCCTACAAGTATAATGTAAATGTTAAAAGTAAAAAATCCAGATTATAAGCAGTTACATCAGGTAAACAGAACATACGTCTTCTAGCTCTACCAATCCTAGTTTCCAAACACTGCAGCTTCCCCTCTACAGTATGTTAGCAAATATATGGCATGCCAAGGAACGCCTGTGGGAAATCTAATCTGCAGAAATAATAGTCAAAATGCTAGAAAATAACGTTGTGTAGTGGATTACGGATACGCAGACGAGGAAGTGTGTGCAATGTCTTCAAACAGCAGTCAGACGGGGGATTTCCATCAGGCAGCATTATGCATGCTGAACACAGCTTGAGTAGGCAGCACAGGTTACTTTTCTGAAACACACTCCTGGTTTCGCTCCCTCTCTCTCGCTCTATTCTAATTTAGTAAGACATAAGAGGAGTGACTCAGTATTTCACTGAGCAAAAGTAGAACGAAAAATGTCTGAAATCGATTCCTCCCATCAATCAGCTCGAGTTCTCCAGGGTTTGCCTTAACAGTTAATACGATATAATAAACGGGTGTTTTTATACTCAAGTTCTTCTTCTTCTTCATGTTTTTTTTACTCTGAACATCTTTACCGCTACACCGCCGGAGGTTTAGGCGACAAAGCTGCCGCATCAGACGTCACGTGCAAACGCTTACTGGTTGTGTTTGCTTATGCCTTGTTCTGTTCCTTGGAGAACAAGAAGGAGGCTTAACGCGCAATCAAGCGCTCCGGAATTAAATGAGGAAATATCTGCATAATGACGAGTGAATTTCCCCTCTCTAATTCCACTCGAGTCCTTGACTGGAGATCATTTCCAAGGCCGAACGCGCAACCCAGACGCTAAGCGACACCCAGCGCTGGTTTGTTAGCCACGTATATTAATATTCCGCCAGTCTCACCCTTAACCTTCGCCTCCCGCCGAAATGTCAAGCACAGCTAAATAAGCGCTTCGCCGTCTTTATATGGAAATGCATTCAGCCTTTTCAGACAATCATCCTCTACAAAGTGCGTCCCGCAGCCCGGAGGAGAGACTGTCTCTCCTATTCTGTCTCCTCTGCTTTCTTCCTCTTCATCACCATCTCTCCCTTCCTCCTTCCGCTCACTTTTGCTTTTTTCTTTCCGTCACTCCTTTGTCGAAAGGATTAGGTCGTGAAAATTCTATCGAAAAGAAAAAAAAAGGAAAAACAGTATCCCATCGCCTGTAAAAACGAGTCAATCACCTCTGTCTCCAAACACACCCCTACTGTCAGAGCCTTAATTACATGTCATCCAAACATTAATTTATATGAAAAGTAGCTGAAAATAACAGACTTGTCCCGACAACGATCTCTCGCGCAAACCTGTTTCACGATTTTCAATTCAGACTTGATTCCGATCTTGGAGCGAATGGCCCACTTCACTCAATAAGAGTCAAACACTGATTTAAATTGCATACGTACATTTACAAGAAAACACGGGCCACTTCATCCATCACAAGTCACACATATTGTGTTTCAGAATTCAGCAGACAATCACAAGTCAGTAAAAATATATTTTGGGGGGGGTTGACAAACAGAGGGAGGATGTCTTGGGGAGAACACTAAGGGCAGATCGTTGGTGACTGAAACACACGCTTGCGTTGTTTGTGACAGCTCTAAGATGGCGTGGAGGAGCTGGGCGGCTTCACATTCATCACCACTGACACTGACAAGTCATTAACTCCAGTAACAGAAGCTGCTTAAGGCGTAGAAAGAGAGAAAAAGTGAGAGAGAGAGAGAGAGAGAGAGAGAGAGAGAGAGAGAGAGGATCTCCCAGCTTCATTGTTTGTAAAGCGAAAAAGATTATGTGATGAGAATGAGTTTGGTTTAACTGGATTTTTGTTTTTGTTTTTTAAAGGTGCGACAGGAGTGTGTGATTTAAAGGTTCAAGTTCAGATTTACAGAAGCGAGTTGTTTGGTGAAACCATCCTTTGGAGCTTCATTCCCAAAGCCTGGACTAAAAGCACGATCCATCGCAAAGTTCAAGTGGAAAACATGGTGGCCTCCCAAAGCTTGGGTGTGAGGCTCCAAGGTTTAAGGGAACACACAACACCCACCCAAAATCTGGTTAGAAAGATAAATGTACAGGATTGTATCTTTTTAAATTCTGGATGTAAAATATATCTCCTATTCAAAGTATGCTGTCTACGTGGAAAACAAAGTATCTACCTCAAGTCCAAATAAAATTAAAAAAAAAGCATGGCCCCTTCCCAAATTTAAAGTATCTCTGCAAATTCTGAGTGGTACATTCTTTAGGTTTGATGAGAAAAGGCAGCACCCTTCCGAAATGTGGTTGGAAAGCATGGTACCGTTCCAAAATTTAGGTGGAAAGCATGGTGCACTCCCAGAACTCAGGTATAAAGCTACAAAGTCTAAATAAGAAAAAAAAACTAATTCTGGTTAAAATGATTACCGAAGTTTAGGACGAACGCATTGTATATTCTTAAATTATGGGTACAAGGCACGGCTCTTGTTCAAACTATGTTGTCTTCTCAAGGTCCAAGGTGCCCATATTTAAAGAGTTGAAATCACTGTATGTCTGCAAATCCAGACTGGAAAGCCTGGCATGTTCTTATAGTTTTGGCAGAAAGCAAGGTTTCTGTGAAAAATTCAGATAGAAAGTCGGCCTTTAAAGCATGGTACCTTCCCAAGATCCTTTGTGCAGAAAGAGAACTACCAGGTACTGTCTGTCCCTGAAGGCAACAAGTCAATCAGAGAGAGAAGAGAGCAGAGATAGTTTAAGAGGGACAAGATGGCTGGCAGGCATTATATTGTTCACTTCTGACCACCTGCCAAACCGGAGACACTTAGACAAGGTGACAGACCAGCATCACGGAAAGCCTTCATCATTTTATTTTATTTTTTTTCCCAATGAGTTCTGCTTGTCCTACACGATCAGAGGTCGTTTTCACCCAAAGGGGACAGGATTTCCTCACTTTCATTTACTGAGTCCTTTACCACCAGCTTATGGGTGTCAGCAGGGCACATCTGCTGACACACTTAGGCCTTGTGCAGTGTGTGTGAAAAAAGTATGAGTTAGAGAGAAAGAGAAAGAGAGAAAGAAGGAGACAGAGAAATGGCAATGGAAGAACCTGAAATAAACAACAATTAAAAAGTTCCTAGTTTTAGGTCATTTTATTCCCCCCCAAAAAAGACATCGAGGGACCAGCAACCAGACAATTACTAGACAATTCCAAATGTCCTAGATGATTTCATGACTTCGGGCTGTCTGGGTTCATGAGTCAGACGGTGACATCGTACAAGTCAAGCGGTCACATTAATACCCAGAACAATGGTCCTAAACAAACCACACGGCAGCTCGACCTGACACGGGAAGATAGCGATAATGGCTGGTCTTTATCTCCGCGGATCTAACTGCAGTCAGCATTTAAAGTATATCTCAAAATCATTAACCAAACACCAAGCTCTGGAATTCCCTTTCCACACTGGCCTCGGCATCTGTTTTTACATGCAACATAAGGAGCTCGTAAATGAGCCGTGGAAGAACAGAAGGAAGAAGGTGATTTTTGTGCAGACTCTGAAACAATGACTGTTGAAATGTCTACAAAGAGCCCAGTCATGCTCCGGACTGAAAATATAAAGTGGCAATTAGTACACATGGTGCACCTCCTAAAAAAAGACACCGAGAGGGACGGAGACACAGAGAGAAGGTGCCAAAGGAAACCACTGTGTGTGAAGTCATTCATGCAAAACTTGAGAGGTAAAAGGGTGACAAAACATTTGGATTCTGTTCTATTTAAATAAAAGATATGATAATGCATTTCTATTTAAATCTTTTCAATACACACTCTGATTTATGATACACGAGAGGCCATGAGAAGGTCATGTTCAGGCAAGTAGACTGGTGCACTTTGTCCAGTGTAATCTAATGAGTGATAGGGACGCAGCCCTGTCCAGATGGGTTCACCTAAAATGAGGCTTTTAGGAAGGACAGAGGGTCAAAAATCAGGGTATTGTACTGTAACTACGAGCATAGTGGCATGTACGGCACGGTACGTTCACACAAAATCCAAAAAGATCACATGTTGAGAATGCATCGTTCTAAGTTATACTATATAATGATCTTTAGATCAGCCTTCAAAATGCTATAATAAGGTTCTACACTCTTTGCTAAGAATCGTTCGGATCACACTTCAGTGTGGGCGCAGCAGATCTTCGACCAAACCATCGAAGGTTATTTATGATCCATTCAACAACTTTCCATCCAAACTGTCAAACTGGATAATATTTCCAAACAGCTGGGACACGCCGACAAGGCCGCGCACTCGAGGCCGTATCAAACCCAAATAGAAACGGGCACGTCCATTCCTGACAAAGACCCATTATAATACAGCTGTCCCTTAAAGCCAACTTCCATTATCCCAATTAAAGCTTTAGGGAGAAAACTTGATTCAATTGGACTTGACTTGTAGCCTCACATTAACCCTTTCAACCCTCAGAGCTTCATCTTCATCGCCTATTTCAATGACCCCTATTACAGCAGTCTATTTATCACACTGCTCAGCAGTTCTCAGACATTTATATGCATTTATGCCGGACCAACATTCGGTAAAAAAAAAAAAAAACGGACACTAAGAGGGCCTGAGTAATCCAATCTAGAGGCATGAATACCGTACGACTGTGCCTGAATGGACCTGGATGAGACGTAAAGCATATCTCGTGTCAGTAAGGAACACATCATTTTGACTGTTATGCGATTTTAACAGACGATCTGAGCAATCAGCTTTGTTAATGCCTCAAATCATGTTCAATCCCGGCTCCGTCGCCTTCTGTATCGATCGAATCGCTCGTCAACCTACCCGGTTATCATTCTGCAGCCTGTCTGACATTACGAGAAAGGCTGGATGACAAAAAGAGCAAGGTATATGCCAAGTCGATACCGTGCGTCGATCAATAATATCTTCCAACAGATGCACGTGTTGCAAATTACACAGCAGCGCCTGAGCTACATTTTTCAGGAGCGAAGATGGCTCATCAATAAAAGTAATGCGGTCCTGACCTATGAGACTACGCGAGAGTAATTAAGCCGAGAAGTATTTCAGGTTTAAAAACAAAGACCAAAAAAAAAAAAAAAGGAACAATAAATTAGTAATATGGACCTATAACGTGAATTAATCTTAATGCATTAAGCTACACTAACTTGCTTCCTATATAGGCGCATTATTTATTTAACAATAACGATTGATGTACATATTAAGCAGCGCTATCAGGGGTTCGTCCCACTACTATCGTCTCACGATTACTTTTATGCACTTAAAATATTTGTCTCCGAAATCTATGCAAGACGCTATTATAGCTGAAATCACAACTTTTCTAAGTTCTTTGAACTTTTTTTTTCTAGTTATTCAATTTCATTCTTCTTATATTTTCAATAAGATCTGTCTTAATCAATATACATATTCAGTTTTAATAAATTGAGACCCGAAAGCAACCATACATAAAGATCAAAAGAATCTTAAGTGCTCATAAAAGAATCCGATTTGTTTGTTTTTGTAACTATTAAAAAAAATATGGCGGTGGCTGGAGTTTCCTGTAAGTGCTCGCTCCACTTTTATTCACCTTGACTTCGTTTCCATGCCATTCTTAATTCCTTCTGCTTTAATCAACAGAGACATGGCACCGCTTAAATCTGTCTGCATTTCGTTTCCTGAGACACTGCTAATGGCGTATAAAAGTTGGGCTATGACGTGAATTACTTAAAGAAAATTAAAGCTGAACAGGTTTTTTAATGCTATTAGTTAAATTAAATCAGAAACGTGAGCTGGTCGCATTTGTCCAGATCATGAGTCGGGAGAGGGGAAGTGAGGGGACGCTGAGCGGCATTGCTAAGCAGGACCACGGGAACGGATTTCTCCTCCGCTCCCCCACAGTCAATGCAACGCATCTGCGCCAAATACATCATCTGTCAACTGCGATTTCGTACGCGCGCGGGCGTATCTATCAATGCCAGGGCATGCTTTGGTGGGGCGGCTGTATCGTTAAATTGCACTTTAATTAAATTAGGCTGCCTAATTATGAGGGTTTAAATCAATCACTTAGTCAATAACGAAAACCTAAAGCCTGTCGTGCCTAAAACTCTCAGGCGCTCATCAATAACCACAGACAGGAACGCTTTCTCATACCACACGGAGCTTTGAGAGGGTATGAATTATTGAAAATCAAGTTACTGCAATTTGCTTTTGTCCAAGGCCGCTCTGACATGATCCCTGACGGCCGGGGATCAGACAAGGGCCTGGTGGGGAGCATGCTGGGAAATCATAAGGGTTTTAGCTTGGTTTCTTTAATCATTTATGAAACACGTGCAACTGAAACAAAAGGAAATTAAGCATGGTGACAAATGAGAGTTTAACGCATGACGCGGTCACCGTCATCCTCGACAGAGGTAACGATACACATTCAAAATTCAATTCTCATTTTAAATTGATTTTTTTTTTTTTTTTTTTTTTAGCAAGAATGAGTGAAAAGCCACATTTGTTCACTTAACTCATTGTTGGGCTGAAATGAAACGATGACTTACGGCATCCTCACCAAAAAAAAAAAAAGGCAACGGACACTTGAATATGTCTTCACTTGAGCGTTAAGTGAGCTTATGGCTGCCATTCCTTAATTAATCACCATTTCGAAGTGATTAAGAGGGAGGACAATTTCTCTACCCACAATTGAAGTGATTAATCCAGCTTTATGCTGTGAAGGTCACTGAATGTGTGTGTGCATGTGTGACTACGTATGAAAAGAACACAAACTGAAATGCAAACGGAATAAAAATGAAATGCAATACCTGAGAGTGTGCAGTAAACCCCATAGCATTTGAGTTACATATCAGGTTTCAAATAGTCTTTCGTTGCTATCAGAAAAAAAAAAATGGTGTGGGCAAACGGTGGCATTTTTTCAAAGCTAACAAGCTCAGTTTCTGCAGGTAAGATATCAATATTAGGGTCATCAGTGATAATGAGCTTGCTGAAGAGCTATCTACATCTCTTCTCGGCTATAAATGAGGTGTTTCTGACTGCAGACACTTCATAGCACGCTATGAATAATTTAGCAGGGTGTAAAGCCGGGGTAGAGCCAGCGCGGGGGCTGATTACCGACTCAGTGACCGGTGTAAGGGACTGACACTTGGCTCTCTGGTCTCATGACTTCATTCTCTTGACCATTTTGAAGCTTGATGGCCAGGCTAGGGGACATGGGGCTGAATCCCGTGCATGGAAAACGTCACTCATTCAGACATACAGATTTGTGCATGTGTGTTTATTTTGTATGGGGCATGAAAAAAAAAAAAAGTAAATTAGGCCAAGCAAAGAAATAAGTGCACAAAGCGTTTCCTAAATAATTATTGTAATATTAACGACCTACCTCGACCTTCGCAAAGAACACCATGCAGATAAACACAAGCACATGTTTATTCGTGCAACGTACTAAAGTACAGTATTATCATTTTATTGCTCAAGGAAAACGAGCCAGATGTTGTCCTTTCACTGAACTTCCCGAGCCCGATCTCACCTGCTTTGACCAGCCCCCCCCTCCACCCATATCCAACCGGTACGATTCGGCAGCACAGGATGTCAGACTTCCCATAATGCTTATCACTCACAGGAAAGCAGATCCGTGTGTCAACACTTAAGCGGACCAGTCTCAAACACAACGTTTAATGGATTCCCTCTTTGACGGGTAGCTTTTATTCCACAACACAATACAGAATAAAATCTGTTCGCGCCATGGAAGCCTGTTTACATGCAGACAAGATTTATAGCTCGAAAACAAAAGCAGGAAACCAGAGAGCTGTAACCGTACAGCTAGACGCATTTCGATCCACTGAGACAAAATATTAGGAAAGCGTCGCCCACCCCCCTTCCTGTCTGATGCAGACCTTGGCTGAACAGCCAACACTCTGAGCGCATTGATTTATTAATATGTGGAAACGCAGCATTGTTCCTTTTTTCACACAAAATATGTCTCCGTGAAACGCTGACTCAGGGAAAGTGTCAACGTGACCGAATTTCACTTTTTGGGACTAATGAACCTCCTCCTGAACTTGAGTGTGTTCATTTGCACAGAAAAATGCGTCGCTTCAATGATGCGGCAGGAAGCTTCTGTTACAGTTATAATGTGAAACATAACTGTTGTACCTAAATCTGTACTAATTTAAAGTCCGCATTTATACATTTCCTAAATAGAAATCACCAAAGTGCTCGGCCTGCGCAAATACAATTACACAAAAGTTGGCCAATAGAAAAAAAAAAAAGGTCCTGTACAGTTATAAACCTCAGCAATGTTGGATTCTCGGTTTTAAAAATCTCAAATTGAAGGTCTCAGCAGTTCTGGCAATAATATCGCCTGCCAGCGTTATATTAAAGTGTCTATAGTGAAAAGATATGAGGCTAGAATTCAAGCCCAATAACAGACACATTCATGCATTCACTGTGCTTAATCTGCAAAGAAACCGTGCAATGGGTTCCTCTGATGGCCAGACCTCTCAGCCAACAGGGGGAAAACACCAGCTCCTCATGCGTCCCGAGACAATCCGCTTCCCACGGCATCGGAGGCCATTCACCCTCTTCTTCTCCGTCCCTGCGTGTCACAATACAAACCCTTCCCGACTGACTGCTTTCGCATTTCTTTCCCACTCATGCAAATGTAAAGAGGCTGTCTCAGGTTTAAATGGGTCTCTTTCAGTCTTAGATGGGATGCTGATGCCCTCCCGGTGCTTTGGATATTACACTGCCGAGGCGAATCAAAAAGCATCGCACTGTAATGGACCCAAATAAAAGCAGAAAGAGAATCGAAGACGCTCACCGAGAAAGACGTCGGTGCGGGAACATAGGGACAGCCACGAAAACGCGGAACGAACCAACTTGAATCGATATATGGTGCGTTCGGCAAGTTTGGGCTGTTTTCCCAGCCCCAACTTGAATACGTCTAGGTATTTAGTCTAATAGGTGTAGAAAAGTACAGACTCGTTGGGTGGCATGCTGTATACTTGCCGCATTTTCCATGCGTGTCGATCACGGCCGACGGGGCACCTGCAATCTCCTCGCGACAATTTCTGAGCATGTAATTTTAAGCAGGTGTGGATCACTCAACACAGAAACGGGAAGGTACAGAAAAACACACGGCTTAACTCTAAAGTGCTTTTTTAAAGGAGCTTTTATGGCCTGATGGATGTTAATGCTTTTAAGCATGGCTACTCCAGCACACGGTCAACAAAAGAACCTGAACTCTGTTGCAAAGGCAAATCAAAAGGTTTCTCAAGGTCAATGTACTTCATTCAAACAAACACACACACAAACCAAAAGGTACACGACACACACCCACACTGCTTCATGGCAATCTTTTATGGTCTGACCATGCGTAAATAAGACTTCCCTGAGCAGAATGGTCATGTTTTGTTGCACACTGCATGTCCCTTGTTTTGACTCCACCGTACTGAGAGTTTTCACCACAGTGGGAGTCCAAATTCCCCAAAGTCATTATTGTCTCCTGTTAAGGTGCCCTGGCTCACCATGATCTGTGGGTAATGAGCTGGCACCCGGGCCTAGGTTCAATTATTCTCACTGACGGAGTGATTTCTCACTCGAAGGAGCCGGGCACGGTGCGTACTCGCTAATTCCAATCAGGACTTAACACTCTCATAATCACCTGTCTTGGAAAAACAAAGAGCGACAGAGAAAAATAGAAGAGAGAGGGGGAAAAAATAATGAGGAAGACTACACCAATCAGCCATGACATTAAATCCTTTTGCCTAAATTTGTGCAGGTCCCCCATGTGCCACCAAAAACAGCTCTGAACCACTGAGGCATGGACTCCACTAGATTTCTGAGGGTGTGCTGTGGTATCTGGCTCGAGCAGCAGATTCTTTAAGTCCTGGGAGTTGCAAGGAGCATAGATCGAACTCATTTCCAGCACATTCTGCGGACGCTCAATCGGATTAAGTCCTGGAGAATTTGGAGGCCAAGTCAACACCTTGAAATCATAGTTGTGTTCCTCAAACCATTTTTGTGTGCGTGTCAGGACGCATTATCCTGCTGAAATGGGCCACTGCCATCAGGGAATACTGTTACCATGAAGAGGTGAGGGTCCTGAGCCAAGGATTCCCAGCAGAATGTTGTTTAAAGCATCAAACTGCGTCCACCTGCTTGCCTTCTTTCTCAAGTACATTCTGGTGCCATCTCCTTCTCAGATAAGCAACCGGCACACGACGTACACCCGGCCATCCACATGATGGAAAAGAAAACATGACTCATTTGAACGGGAGTCCTTCTTCCATTGCTCCCTGGTCCAGTTCTGATGCTTCACATGCCCATTGTAGGGCCATATTTCAACAATGGGTCTACATGGGTACCCTGACGAGTCTGCAGCTACGCAGCCTGATACAAGGCCCGAAAGGTGCTGAATTGAAGTTTTAAAAAGAAGAGATGGACATTTGGATGGACATGGAGCTTAGTCATCTTTACTTTTTCCCTATTCTTACCCCCCCTGGACATTCTTTGGACACATAGGAAAAGTGGGTGGGTGGGGGGGATAAGAATAGAGAAAACGTGAAGGTGATGAGACGAGCAAATAAGATTCATGGAATGAGATGCAAGAAAAAGATGATGGATGAGGAGGAGAGGAAGAGAGAATGATCAAGGGGGATAGGAAGAAAATTAGACTCTTATTATACTCTGATAGAGCGCTAAAGCCCTTGCACCACAATCATTCTAAAGGAAAATGAGGTAGTGCAAAAGCGGTAATCTCACAAGGAGAAATAAAGTGGAGAACGCAGGACGAAAGGAGACGAAAAAAAAAAGGAAAAAGCCGACCATGGATTAAGAAGGCAAACATTCCAGTACCGTACGGGTGCCTTCATTAATGGAGTGTATGTTTATCCTTCAGTTCAGTTCGACAGGTATGAGCGCGGTATCAACACTCGGGTGCGAGTCCTCATCGACCCGACTATAGCAGGTTAAGCAGGCACGCCAATATTGTGGGTTGTAGCAGCAGCAGCAAGTTTTGAAGATATGAGCTGCTAAACTGAGCTAACAAACAAAAGAAGGAAATAAATACTGGATGTCAAACAAAAGTGTGTGTTTAATTTCCAATCATTTATTTATCACCAGGGCCGTGTTCTCCATGCTCGGATGCCTTTTGTGATTCTCTCCCTGCGTTTGGCAAAGGTTTGTTTACTTTCCTGATCGATGAAGGAAAGTGTTTTACAAGGACGTTTTTAGCCCTGCATGCTTATTCCGTTCTTTAATTAAGTGCGGTATAAAAGCTCTATGACTATAGGAAATCTGATCTTCGAAAGATCCTTTACATGACGGTACGGTGGCGTAGTGGTT
Source organism: Clarias gariepinus (assembly GCF_024256425.1). Lineage (NCBI taxonomy): Eukaryota > Metazoa > Chordata > Actinopteri > Siluriformes > Clariidae > Clarias > Clarias gariepinus. The sequence continues at coordinate 33,246,243 of NC_071103.1, forward strand.
AGAACTGTGGCCTCGCACGTCCGGGGTCGAGGGTCGGATTCCCGCCTCGTGGTCTGTGTGTGTGGAAGTGGCATGTTCTCCCCGTGCTTGGTGGGTTTCCTCCGGTGTCCTCCCAAAGTCCGAAAACATACAGACTGCGATGTGCCCTGCGATGGATTGGCACCTTGTCCTCTCCTGGGATAGGCTCCAGGAAGAGACGGTGAGTGGGTGAGAACTTCCACAAACTGTAGCTCATGCATTGGCAAGACTCGGATGAGAAAAGCAGCACATCATTTAATATCATGCTAAAATCTATTTTAGAAAAAAAAAAGAAATTAAGGGGAGACATAACCATTTAAAAATACCATGATAAATAATATCTTTTATATATAGCTTTTATCATGATGATGATTTTCCCCTGCAGTTTATCCATGCTAAAACGCAATGACGCACTTCACTTTACCTTCGCATATTAAACCTGAACCATTTCCATGGTCTAAAGGTCAATCCTAGCTATCTGTCTATGTACATGTCTGTCACTCATTCCCTTTATCTACTCTTCCCTGAGCCCTACCCGTCCCTTCGCTCTGGATTTTTCCCGCTCCCCGGTCTCTCGCTGCACTTCTGCTTTTTCTCTCCGGCTTTCTCGTTGTATCTCGCTCCCTCTATCTCTCAGAGCAGAATAAATGAAGCCGGGCCTCACAGGAAAATTAAGCCTTGAGAGAACCCGGTCAGTCCTTCTGCTGTGCTAATGAGATAAGAGACGAACTCGGTCCACCTCGAGAACTAGAGAGAAAAATAAAGCCATGTTCCCAGAACGGGGGGGCACGGGGGACGTTACTTGATATAATTGTGCAGTTCTGCATTGTGTTTAGTTCAACTGACGAAAAGTTCCACAGCAGATTTTTATAGTCCGAAAGGTGATAATTATAGCAATTTAAAAGACAAGACTACAGAAACTGACTGAATTACAACATTTGCTCCAGAGTTTTTTTGCTGTTTTTTCCCCTCTCCCTTCAATTAAAGAGAAACTCATTTATGCATAGGATAATTAAGGACACTTTTTTTCTTCAACAAGTTTCAACAAGCTAGACATCATTAATGTTGTGTTTGAAGTGAAAACCAACATAGCTTTATGTACATGTATGTGAGTCTGAAATTACCTGTAGTCTGTATTACCTGTATCCCCCTCCATACTCTGGCATTTACTGTCAGACTAGTAGTGATGAATCCGTGTCTCGTCACCAGTAATGATTCTCTTTAAGACACTTCCACTTCCTCAGAGTAGCGGACCAAATTTAGTTTGTAGATATTCAAATACTTCTATTTATGCTCTTCCGTCAATTGTTTCAGCACCAGGTACACCCTTAGACTACAAAATGAACGTACCCGGGGTGCAGATAATTTTTGACTCAACCTTGTAGACAGACGTGAATCCCGGAAGTCAAATATCTAATAAGTGATTTAGGTGCAACATGCAAGTCTTATACACATTTTGAGTGTGAAAACGCAGATGCTTTGTAATTAGGGGGTATACCTTGAGTTTAAATTTATGCGGGTGATGAAATAGGAGGAACTCAATATCTGCCTGTAGGTTAATTTGATTAATCCGCTTGTCCCAAACATTCCCTTTAAACGCACTTTATGCATCATCCTACGCTGATACAGTTTTTGCTACTTGGTTGTAGGAAAGGCACACGAAGAAAATACTGTTGCTCAAAAATCCGTTCATATCTGAAACCCGGAAGGGGTCACATGACGCACTCTAGAGAGATCCCAAAGTGACCTCTAGAATGAGGTCAGCCACAGTGTCAGGTACCGGCACAAAAGACTCTGGGTCAAAGGTCACATCACTAGAACATGCAGTCAGTCATATGGAAAGGTAGCAACACTTCGGTTCACGCTAGTCTTTATACTGAACGTATGACACAAGTACACACATGCACGTGTGCGTAAAGGTTTAGAGGTCAGCTAAGACGACCAGGCTGCGTAAAAGGCACTGGCAGCTCAGCGGAGCAGAACAGCTCCTGTTTACCACTTCCTGTCATACTCTCTTTCTCACACAGGTGCAAGAGGGATGGGGGTCAGGCGTGCACTACATACTGTGACCCCAGACACACATGATGGTGCAGTAGGAGAGGGGTGACGGAGGATGAAAAAAGCAGACACGGGAGCAAAGGGAAGCCAGACACAGAGTTGAGCTCGTCTGTTTAACACAGAATCGCCCCAAATTAAGTCTACAGGGCGTCCAAAAAGTCAAGACACAACAGGATGAGACCAGATTACAAATCATTACGGTACCGTACAGGCATGTAGAGAATAGAGTAGTAGCGGTATCTGTGATGAAAGGATGCACCAACAGCGAATTAATGACCTCGAATAAGAATAAGAGAGTAAATAAACTTGATTTAAAATACATGTATGCGAACACATGATGGGTGAATCATGAATCTTATGTCCAGAAAATAAGATGCCTGCAAGATGCGATATGCACTCCAATTGGTAGTGGCATTGCAGTCAGCAGGCACACCAAAAATGACAAAGTTTCCAGTAGAAGTTCTGCGACCAGGTCTGGAATTACCCCTGCTTGTATAATGTAGCTCCACCGTTTCGTCAAATATGCATGTCGAAGCAGTTGCCAGGACACAAGTACAAATCTTAAATTCGTTCCAACATAGAAACCAAACTCATTGGTAGTCCAACATGTTTGTTTACTTCATGCAAAACTGTCTGAAAAAACTCTCTAGTGTGCCCCCTACTGGGAATCTTAGGCATTGAGAATTGGTAATAAAGTCCATACTTCTAATACAAACTTATTAAAACAAAGTGTACCTGTACTTTATTAATGTCAACGTAGGCACTGGTGGCGTCAACCAGTTTTCTCAAATGGCCAGAGATGGAATGAACAGTCTCCTGAAGGAATTCATTTGGGATATTGCTGAGAACCTCCTGAATCTGTGCCACGAAGACCTCCATGTGTCCTCCAGCATTTTAAAGGACGTTGGCTGGGACAATGTGGACCTCATGAATGGCCTCCTACCTGTGGGACTACGCAAAGCAGGAGATGTACAGGACTAAGCCTCGCACACTGGAGGACTTGGAGACAGTACACTTGTACAATTTGTCCCTCTTGCCTACGGGACCTCATGATAGGATCAATGAAGATCAAAAAAAGTCTTCAGTACGCAGGAGAAATTATATAGTATGGAGGCAGTACAGACATGGGCAGATTTGGAAAGCAGAAAGCTTTGAGATTTACAATATGGCATTTGGCAGATGCCCTTATCCAGAGCGAATTACATTTTTATCTCATTATACATTTGAGCAGTTGAGGGTTAAGATGGCAGCTTGGCGAGGTTTGAACCTGGGATCTCCTGATCAGTAGTCCCAGGCCTTAACCACTGAGCTACCCCTTCAAATATCAAAGGAAGTAATGCAGAAGATCAGGTGGAACAAGCGATGGAAAAAGTCAGATTAATTTACCATTTCAACATAAGAAAAAAAACATCTTGCTACAAACTCCTGAAAATACTTTCCTAATTCTTCATCAGTATTTTTTTTATAAAGATCAAAGCAAGCTGCGAGAGCAACGTTAATCAGCAACAATAATTCTAAGAATTTCAATGCCAGTCATATATCCTTTACTCGAATATTTCACTCAACACCGGAATGAGGGACAGTAAGGAGGTAAAATAGTTTTCTTCAACACGTCGACTCAGCGCATCAGTCTGTTACACTGCTGGTGTAGAAGTAACGTCACTATTTCGCACTGGATTATGTTCTTTGGTAGTTGTTAATACCTGGTACACAGCGAGTCTCTCCTGAAGCGCTGCTACTGCCGATGTGTGGACAAAATGAAAAATAATGAGATAAATTGGGAGAAAGGGTGAGAAAAATTAAGCGGCGAAGAAGAAGAAGAAGAGAAAGATTTAGTGGAGTGTTTGTGTGGAAGCTGGCCGACATCTTTTAAACACTCGCCAGTGTACTTCCACAAAAACAAACTGCAAACGTAATTGGGTTCAGTCATTTACAAGGATAAATGGGGGGGAATTGGAGTGTGAGTGTGTGTGTGTGTGTGTAGGCTTGCTAGCAGCGAAAAAAACAAAGCAGCTAGTTAATTAAGGGAAGCAAAGCCGGGCTTCGGCACAGGCTGCTCTGAGGGAGCTTCTCTCTAGTGGGCTGCCATTTGCACTGTGAATAATCACGTGTGTGTGAGCACGTGTGTGTGTGTGTGTGTGTGGAAGTCTTTAAGTGGAGTATAGAAACAGGATTTGGAGTGGAGTATAGAAAAATAATTTATTGCCATTTATTTGTTTGGTCAGGTATATGGAGAGACGGGACAGCAGAGACGGATAAGAGACGACGCTTTAACAGGAAAAGTTGAAACTACTATTCCAAGGTTCGCCTTCCTAATCCAGAGCGAGATCTTCAAACATGTACATTTTACCTTATGAGCCTTTTTCAATAAGTTTCAGCTTATTAACCTGTCTTATAGGAAAGTTAGCTGGTCATGTGACCCAATCAAACTGTAAGCCATGTCGCTTTGCACATTCAGGGTCCCGGGTTACGATTCCCGCCTCGAGGTCCGTGTGCGTAAAGTTTGCATGTTCTCCCTGCACTTGGTGGGTTTCCTCCGCGTGCTCCCGTTAGCTCACACAGTCCAAAGACATGCGGATAAGGCTAATTGGTGTTTCCAAATTGTATGTAGTGTGTTAAATGAGCGTGTGAGTGTTGAGCAGAAGATATAAAAGGGAAATAGATGGGATGGGATGGGATGGGGAGGGATGGGATGGGATAGGGATGGATGGATGAATGGATGGATGTAGCCTTGTAAATGTTGCCACGGCAAAACTCATTGCATGAACTAACATAGCATGTTTACGATTGCTGAAAAAACTATTTTAGCTACGAGACATCACAATCACTATGTAACTTATAGGACAAATAAGGACGTAAAGAAAGTCTGCTCCTTTTTATTCTATATATATATTTTCCCACATTTTGCATAAGCACTTGTTAGGTACTATGATTAGTCATCTCGATTGGCTAAGGTTATACATCATTTTGTGTTATCGTAAAAAGGAAAAAACAAAAATGTTAAAGCATCACAGTGTTTTCAGAAATGGAGCTCTTGACAGAACATGCATTTTTTTCCCCTGCTGTTTTTTTTTAAATAATGCAAACAAAGCATTTCTCTTTTTACGTGGTTTAGTGTGTATGCGATTGTGTGCATTTGAATGAATGAGGTGTGTTCCTTTGTGTTTGTGTGTTAGAGCCTACAGACCTCATTACACTTGACTGGGCAGTTACAGCCTGCAGCATGCCAATGGCCCTCTGCCTGTGTGGCCCAGACAGCCAGACTGCCAGCCAGCCAACCCACCTGCTGGACATCTCAACCCCCCCAATACACCTTTTTTATAAAGAGAGAGTATAATCAGACGTTTTAAGTGACACCATGAAATCGGCCACTGAAATCCCCCCTGACATCTCTTTCCATTTCTAGGATTAAAATAAATGAATAAATCCATTTTGGTTCGTCTTTCATGTTGGAAAGCAAAGCAGCACCGGACTCCTTGCAGCCTGGCGTTCTGTTTTCATCAAGATAATTAAGGCTTGGACAAGGTGCTCAATTCATGGACAAAACCCAGGACTGGTTTCTTTTTCCGCATACCTCCCTCAGCTCTGTGCATTTACAACTCTGTTCTCTAAATAATAAAAAGCCCAGCCGAGGGGGGGAAAAAAACTAAAAAATGACCACCTTTCTTCTCTGAGCACTTCAGCCTGAGACTGCGGCCAATCAGAAGATCAGAAAACAAGGAAAAAATGGTGCTCACTGGGCAATCAGGATGATTGACAGCACTGCCACTTTAGTGCCTTGATTAACAGAGTCGCCACATTCCTGTCCGCTGAAGTAAACTTTATATAATGGATTGCTTGAGCAGAGCAGACCGCAGCATCCAGGTCAATGTCTAGCGAAGCTATGTGTTTAAGTAATGACTGTTCTGGCACTCTGCGTTCAATGAATAAGGCTTTTTAACTGCGCTGTTACAACTCAAGGTGAACAGGCGTTCGGAGCACTTCAGTCAAGGCCAGAATGCGCCGCTTAGTATCGACTACGAGCCCACACGCAAACGTCAATACACATCCACCACGCTCGCGGTGTGCTGTAACACGCGGCTGTCATTCAACACTTTTAACACCTTTACCAAAAAAATCAAAAATCAAAATGGACAAAAACCCAGGGAGAGGTTGAACACCATGCTATCAGAACACCAGAGCTGAACCTCAAAAGTCCTTAATATAATCGAGGGGTTATTTTATCGAAACGGAGCGTGAGTTTATTTGTGCACCCTCTTCTTAAGAGCGACATGAATCCTAGGGCTATGTCTCAAATCAGAGGCAATTAGAGCCACAAATACTCTGATTTTTGCTTTGGAGCTCACACTTGCACTATTTTCCATCGGACACGAACGAGCAAAGACGACGGTTTGTTTAAAACGGGTCAAGTTAAATACTGTAGCTGTGACCAGGAGGAAACACTCACTCACTCATCGTCTATACCGCTTCACCTGTATTCAGGGTCACGGGGGGCCTGGAGCCTATGCCAGGAGACTTGGGGTACGAGGACAGGGTGCTAATCCATCACACATACAGCACACACACACACACACACACACACACACACTCGATTTGGGCAATTGGGGAATAGCAATTAGCCTACTCTGCATGTCTCTGGACTGTGGGAGGAAACCGGAGTATCCGGATGAAACCCACCAAGCACGGGGAGAACATGCAAACTCCATGCACACAGAGACGGGAATCGAACCTGGCCTCCTAGAATCAAACTCAGACCCTGCACGGCGACAGTGCTAACCTCTACACCGCCGTGCTACCCAAGAGGAAACAACACCTAAATAAGACTAAAGTAAATACGAACAAAACTTTCACGCAAAAAACTTGCATCGATCATCTTAATCATTATGTCTAAGGATTTGAGTTTTGACTGGGATTATTTCTGCCTTTGGGGGATTTTTTTTTTTCCAATCAAAACCACGGAAGTTTTTATTTCTTTATTATTACTGTATTATTATAAATTTTTTTTTTACATGTGAAACAGAAAGCTCTCACATCCAATACATCAATAGGTGTTTGCGTTTGGATATAAGTTGTGTATTACCCCTGGGATTTTATATCTATATGTAAATCTAGAGACAGCGGCTCAGACATGAGAGACTGTTGTGCCTCCAGGTGTTTTGGAAGCTTTTACTCTGACAGACTGTACAAAATGTTCTTAGGAGGCATCTCGGTGCGGAAAAATGCAGAATGGAAGAAATCGTGGTGGCATTTAAAGCAGTTTTGTGTCACTTTTTATGGCATATTTTGCTTTATAATATGGCAAATGAATTATGTGCATTTATCTGATCCATGTTCCATCTGACCTTGATCAAAACATTCTCTTCTTCATTTCAGCATGTGCAAATCGTATTCAAAAGCTCACCCTTGGAATTGAAAAACTCTTACTGTAAATGCGTTAAAAAAGTACTTTTTACTTTTACTCTGCTTAAATATACAGCAAATATCTGCACTTTTACTTGACTCTACCTTTCTCTCGGAATCTCGCCACCTGCTGACTGTTATGCGGAATTGCGTGGTTTGCCTTTCCTTCCAGACACGCCTAATCATGTAACAGGTGTTTGAAATCAGAAGATGAGCTGGTTGTGAGCTCATACTACCCTGGATTTACACTTAGGTAAATCTGTTGAGTTGAGTATTTCTGTACTTTTATACTCAGATAGACAAGTAAATGAAGAACTTCTACTCGACTACTATTTTCCCTAGCGAACCTCTACTTTTACTCAAGCACAAGATTTGAGTACTTTGCACACCTCCTTCCGTATGCAAGAGGATTATAAACCGTATACACACTTTTTACACTCTTTTTCCCTGCACGGCAAAATATAATCACACAAACTTTATCCTTTTTACACACACACACACACACACACACACAGACATGATTCAGAGCCTGCAGTTGCAAATGACCCAGAAGCTTGACTGCCTGCTCCCTTCACGGTCAACCTATGTCCATTACACACTCATTACACACAGTGTCCTTAGGCTTTTCTCTCTCTCTCCCCCTCTCTTATAGAAGCTGCTGTATTGCAGCATGGCCCTATTCCTCCTTACATCACTCTATTCAACAGGTTTGAAACTGTTTTTTGTTACATTACCGGGTGTGATGTACATGCACACTGTATTAAACTCTCATGCGTAGACAACCTTAACCTGACCTTGAATGCACACACACACACACACAAAAAAGCTATGTATTAAGTGCAAAGCTGGTATTTACACACACACACACTGTGTGTATACATTTACAATATATAGTACGCACTAGATGATGAAAAATGCCCTAAAAAATGTGTATGCATGTGTATTTGCTAGTCCCCTAGGTGCAGAATGTTGCGTCGTGATCGTTGCTTTGCATTTTATAACCAGGTGCACAGTTCTCCTTCCTTTATCTATCTGCATTTGCTGACGCAAACTGTTTTTATTCCTTTCTTTCAATACTGCCTGTCCCTTCATACGCACTATTCTGAGATGAGAACCGTCATGATAGAAACTCGGCGATGATGTCCATTTTCCATAAGTTGAAATCGGCAATAAGGAAAACGTGAAGAGGTTATACAGAATACAGAATAGTTTATCATCACACTATCTCCTCCTTCGATCCGGAGCTTTTTGACAGTTCGATTGCTGAGCATTTACACCGCTCTACAGTGATAATTTGCACCTCACTCCAAGTGCGTTTAACAGGCCTGAACCAGACCTCGGGTTGATTATGACACTGTTTATTCCGCACCTATAAACCGGAGCTAAAATCTGAACGATGCTCAGTGTGTGCAGTGTGGAGTGATACGGCCCGATGTCATAGGTTCCAGATCAGATACCTTACAGCCAGTGAGTTCTAAAGGAGACGAAAGAAATACTGTACTGTGTCTTGGACAGAATAAGAGGAAGTCGGAGAATAAAATACAGAAATCACTGAATAAAGGAGTCGTTAAGAAGAAAGGGGTGAGATAATTACATTCATTCCACTGCAAAGGCATAGAATGTACACATGGTGTGTGTATGTGTGTGTAACCTTTAATTACCCCACCAATATGAAAATATTTCATCTAGGATCGATTCGAACGTCAACACCTTCTAACCGAACAATCACATGCTAAATCAGACCCTCTCTCACTTTACATCAGGCTTCAGGAGATCCTTCAAATCATGGTTCATCTCTTCCACGTCATTCTTCTCTCCTCCACTTAAAACGGCTCTCGCACTGTACATGAAACGTGTACAACAGGAAGCGAGAAGATAGAGCCATTGACTTAATGAGGCGGCTTATTCAAAACCTATAAAACAGGCTACAACATTATGTCAATAGAATTAAGTGGCAATTAAAGGTCTGTGAGAAATCAGCGGAGAAACATCGAACTGGAGCATCTCGCTCAAGTGGAAAGGGGCCGGGTCGCTCTCTCTCCCTCTCCATGAGCCGACTGTAAAACGGTAATGGCACATTAAACCGTAGACGGCATTAAAATCGCAATCGCTCATAAACGTGAGACAAAGCCGAGAGGGACGAGAGGGACGGCGCGCGCGAGCCGGTCTCCGCCTTGAATCTTAAAAAGCCGATTTGCCTAAGTGGGAAAGCGAAACGGAGAAGGACGGGAAATTCCGCGCGAGAGATTGAGACGCAGATCCAGACTCAAACACAGAGCGAGAGGTGTGTGTTTGGGGTCAGGCTGTTCTGTAACAGAGCATGGCTGAAATAAATTACACTGTCAGCTCCAGCCCGGGCCTTGACTGACTGCTTCTCCAAATCGAGCAACCAGCCGGCAGCAGCGTCGGCTTCGCATCCAGCCAGGACCCTCTGCGCGCCGTGCCACAGCCTTAATGATGATGCACGACGTCGAACAGAGCTTCTTCTACCGCAATATACACACACACACGCACACATGCGCTCAGCCAATGCAGCCAGGTGAGAGTGTAAGAGTGTGTGTATAGGAGAGCAGGAGAACGAGAGGGTGAAATGGATCGTGGCAGCTCGAGAAAATCGATTGTGAAAATTAATAAGTGAATTCCCTCCAGCGTGCTCCGCGCTTCCAACGACTCAATCTCCTTTTTCGCACCTCTCCCATTTCATTCCGCTCCTTTATGCGTTTCCAACGCCGCCCACACACCTCGAGACGGCTCTGCTGAAGGACTGACGGGGCCGAGAGCAAGTGTGTGTCGAGAGCCAGAGAGACGGGTATTAGATGGGTTGAACGAGTCAAAACCAGTAGAGTGCGGCGCTCTCGTACAAGGTCGGACGAATCGTTCCCTGTACTTCAGGAGTCTTTGTCTCATTATTGTTTTTTGCTGTGTTGTTTTGTTCGGTGTATCTAATCTCCATTCTCCCGCTGACTTCGTGAAGAGCTTGGAGTGCTATTTTATGCTACCTAGCGTTGAAAACAGTCATTCGTGGAGATGTTTCAAAGCTGAACGGCTTGGAGATGCATTGTGGGAGTCGGGATTGGTTAAGACTTCAGTACCTGCTCTTGGCGCTCTAGCCAGCGGTCCACCATGGGATGGTTGGCACTGAGGGATGAGCGAGCACCCTCTCTGTGAAACTGGTTGGCCCAAGCTGTTGTGTCACGGGGAAGACTGCGATACCCTGCCGGTCCCTTAACCTGGAGAAACACCCACACACACGCACACAAAATAATTAAAAGTTGTCTAGAGTAAATCAACCATCATATCTCTAAATGACATTCTGCATTGAGCCTTATTCTAATTAACTAGTTCCCAGATATTTCAAATTAATATTTCCGCCGCTGTGCTGAAATTATCTGTATTTGATAAACCATAATAAATATGCAATACAGTAATGCCACCCGTGGTTAAGAGAGACACTCGCCACGCTGAGCCGTTATTAGCAATGTTATGATTGGCACGCCGAGGAAGCTTGTTTTGGACCCGAGCCCTACAAAGATGCGTTCATTCCAGCCGGGTCTCCGACATGCACTCATTCCTTCCCTTGCTAATTAACTCCATTACACGCTGCTAATTCACACCGTGGCTATAATGTTATTTCATCTGGAGGTGAAATCAAACGCCCTGAAGCACGGCCACTTGAATCGAATCTCCTATTTCTGGCTGTATGGAGCAAACAGACATAAAGCAGGTTAGTTTCACACGTCGGGGGCCTCGGCCTAGAAAACCTGCCGAGCAGAGCGGCTCGTGGCTACAGACATCTCTGCGTTAAAAAAAACCGGCTCCGGTTATAGAATCAGACGGTGCGCATGAGGAGATTTGCACAAAGCGGAGGAAAAGTGATCCATATGGTTAACTGGGGCACGTGGTAATGAAAAGCAGACAGGAATGTAAAGGAACGGGTCATCATGGCCGCTGATCATCTTCCCAGTCCTTCTCGGAGTTCGGGATCATAAAAGACGCCTGCTTATTAATTTTTATGACATGGTAAATGACATGGCACAGAGAATATAAATCAGCGGAAAAGGAGGGTGGATCTGCTATCCACCGTCTCTGCTTCCAGCACTCGAACCGAGAAAAAGGGCTTTCATAAGTCTAGCCTTATTAAGGAAGACAGGGTCCAGACACGTGTCCGTTACATAAATACGTTGGCAGATCTGAGAGATGGCATCCAAACTCCTATTTCATTCTGTTCAAACAGTCCTGAGCCCGACTGGAAAAGATCCAGGAAAACATGGACCTTACTAGTGCTGATCAGAACGATGCTATTATGCATGGAAGGCCAGTCAGCTGGCCAAAAACCGGGCCAGGATAAGCCAGCACAAAAATACCTCCTGAAATAGAGCACATCTGGATTTTTATGCAAAATATGCGACTGAGGTATAGATCCAGGAAATCCCATAGAGCCGTAAAGATATAGTAGACCATACCGGCTCAATCATAAAGACATCAGGAGCACATTAGAGGAATTCTAATTCGAATTCAAGTGCACATTTTTTTACTTGGAATTTTTTTTCCATTAAAGCACTTTGCTAAAGGCCAGTGTCGATACACTTCAATAATTATCGACCCCGAACACACCTTCAAACACATCCCTAAGTTTGCCTCAAAGTGCAAAACATCTCCAGTCTTAGGCAAATGATCGCACGGTGCAGGATTACGGAGACCCCGACAAGCGGAGTGCTTTTAAATAGGATTATGAGCCGAAACAGCGAGACGCGCTAATCTCGTCGCGAGCTGCCGAGTCACATTCAGGGTACAGCATCCGCCCTCTCCGCCTTCTCTTCCACCCTTTTATTCGCCATATTACCATTTCCAAGGCACTGAAGAGTTGTCATCGCTGAGAAAGAAGGGCCATTTTGAGAGAATAATTGGCCTCTTCTTCACTCGTTGCCATGGGGTGGCCAGGGGAGAGGAGAGTGAAGGAGCATCTCTATGATTCATTAGGAGCCAAAGGCACCGACCTCCAAAGTGAGCCACACAACAAAGCAAACGTTAGCACTACAAAGGAGCTCTCTGCATTCTGCGTAGCACAGAGAAACCCTTTAAATAATGGAATCCGCCATAAGACGACAAGTTGCAGGACTACAGTCCAAAGCAAGCAGGGGTTTCGTGAGGAATAGTGGAGAAAGAGTGCAGATGTTCACCGTAAGCAATGATATAAAGTACAAACATACATATGTATATACTGTAGGTGGAGTAAAACAAAGAAAATATTCCATGTGCAAAGAATCTTTGGTTATCTTCCGTCCAGTAAAGCCACATTTGAAGGTGACCTTTAATGCAAAATTCACTTTTTAGTCATTTTTAGAAATTCCATGGTCTGCAGGAACAGACAGAAAACAGAAGACAAAAAAAAAAAGTATTACCTGTCGTTTGTCCTGTATTTATGTTTGTTTTGGCCAGGGCTTTAACAGGCAAATCAGATTTTCTTCCTACTGTGACCTCATACTGTACCAAGAGAGCCTCAATGCCAACCTGTATTTCTCCTCTTATCTTATTAGTCATAAATGCAGGTAGGAAAAGCCTGGGAATTGCTTGGTAAGTCCTGAACATGGGAGGTTTTTGATCCCTGCGTTTGGACTCGCTGGGAAAATACACATCCTCATATGGGTGCAATTTATTTAAAGCTACAGACACTAAAATAGAAAGCAATGCATAAAACGGATACTGTACAGCGCGACGATGCTTTGTTTCTGCTGGAAAATTTACGGACCCATTTTGGAGATCTCTGAGTCTTATGCAAATCTGTCTATAAAGGAGTTTAATATGTGACCTTTAATGTAAAAATAAATAAATAAACAAACAAACATACATTACTAAAACTTTGCAGGCGAGTTACGATGACGCAGTGCGTCAGTGTGTGAAAAGAGACAAAAATTTTTGAGGGATGCCAGTGTGACAAAAATGCTTTATGTTAAAAAAGCAAATAAAGGGGGTGAAGACTTTATGGTTCGTTTGTCTAACTTACACATATGCATATTAACACTAACTTGTTGCATACGACTCTGTTCAAATGCATCATATGGTCCACTATGGATGGGGATGGATGTTTTTATTATTATTATTATTATTATTATTATTGTTATAAAAAATTAATTAATTAATGAATTAATTGGTTGGGTTTTTTTGGGAGGGGCAGGGGGGTTTGGGGGTCTTACCTTTCTCTCCAAGCTGTTGGTTCCGCTAGAGACATTAGGTTTGAGGAAACCAGCCGTGGTGGACCAGCGTGTCGGGTTCTTCCTGGACGGCTCTTCTGGTTGGAGTGGGGTCTCTGGCAGAACCACAAGAGCCGGATCACTACTGCGCCTCACTTGCAGATGCATGTCTGCGGCAGAAACGGAGAGAGAGAGAGAGACACAAAGAGGATTAATATCACATTCTTCCTTCTAATATGTAGCTGTCTCACCGCACAATAGGAACCCTATTCAGGCGAGAAGAGCAGCACGTGTCCTACAAGGCCGTGCTGATTCCACCCACTGCTCTTCAGCTCGGCGGTTTTGTTTCCTGCAGATAGCCCATTTCAGTTCTGCGCTCAAACAGGATGACAAAGCAGCAGTATTCTCATGTCCGACACAAAGCCTGGCCTCTTGCAGCTTAAAGAAAGAAGAAAAATAATAGCCTCGGCAATGATGATCTCTGAGCCGTGCTTTAGCCTGTTACCCTGCACAGAGAGACCCAGACTAGGACGGAGACAGTGGATAAGAATAAAGACTGAGAGACATGCCTCTGAAGTGGTAAGGTGTAATGGACTTGAACTACAGGTCGGGTTAGAGAGTTCCAGCCAGGCACTGAGACTGATGTGCTGCTCTTAACACAAAAGCCTTCTATTTCACAAGAGGAAACTGCTTACTACTGTACATCTCCGTGAGGGTCAGCGGGAATGAGATAAAGCTTTTTAATTAGGCTGGATTTAAACTTAAACGCAGGTCATAAACCTATAGTCATAAATACCTTATGCAGAGAGCTTATATACCCAGAGGTAATAACTGGTTTCATTTTAATATCAGAATTGACTTTTTTTTATTTTTTATTTTTATTTATGCAACCTGATTCGATGTTTACACTATCATAACCGATTTACAGCAAACGGAATCAAATCACTTTCTTCTTTGTATTCCCAAGAGGCACTGTACTTGTTAGTTGTGTCCTTGCTTGATTTTTTGGCAAATCTGATGTTTTTTAGATTGGATTTGAGCCACTTTCGTATGTGGTCCGAAATCAGATATATGTATTTGACACGCGACATGAATAAGAATGATCAGATCGGAGTTCATGCGACTTTTCACCTCCGTGCACGTCTAGGGTGTTGACATCATCAGTCAGCACCGGCAGCACGGGGATTTCATAGCAGTGCAAGCAAGAGTTGCTGAAACATCTCAAGCGATACATCTGGCTTTTTTTTCTTTTCTGAACCTCAACAAATACAGCCGATGAAACCCTTGCCCTCGTCCAGAGCAAAATCCCAAGCATATTTATTTTTTGTTTCTTTGCCTAAAATTGCATCCGTTTGAAATGAATGAGCGGTCCCACAACTCATGCCGTGTTTTCACCAGATGGCGTGATCAAAGGACGTATGGATGTACACATGCGTGCCGTTTCAGAGGACAGACGTGTTGAACATTAGAGTCAGATAAAAGTCACGTGTAATTATAAATAAGAACCTTGAACAAGGCTTTTAACCCTCCACTTCTCAAATTCGAAATGAAATAATTTGAAAAAGTAAATGGGTCTGGATAAGGGTGTCTGCCAAATACTATAATGTAAATGTCACCTCAGCCTCTGATTTTTTAAGCAGGACAGCCTTTAATCTTCCGGTCGATAAATGCTTCCTATATAACAGCTGCATTTCAAATGAATCTTGGGTAGTTATGATTTTTTTGACGGTATTAGCAGCCATTAGTACTGGCACATTAGCCTGGTTCGCACCGTACGGCTGAATAATTACAGCAGCTGCATTGGGCTGGGTGGGGAGCATGGTTATGTTTAATTTGCCTGTATTACATTATAATATACAGTACAGTACCGTGCAAAACTCTTGGCACATGCAAATAACCGCTGGAGCAGTGAACAAGAATTTCTCAAAAATTTATAAATTTTCTACTAAACAGTAATTAATGAAGTCAATTAGGTAAATTTATTTTAAGCCTTTGCTTAAAATATAGTCTATATTTTCTATGGTATATATAAAAATTTTGATTTACATTTTGTCAGTTTAATAAGAAAATGAGCTGCTTAGTTTTACTGAAAAACCAGCTACAGTCTGAGAACTTTGTCGCACCTGCTTCCTTTTTGTCAAACCCATGCGCTTTCTTTTATTGTATTTCTTTTTTGTCTGAAAGGTGGTCTGTACCTTAATACATATGCAGGTGGTCTGTACCACCTGCATACTGTAATATGCTGCTTTCTTTTCCAGCCTACAGACATTTTAATGTTAGATATATAACTATTTAATATACACAGTACTGTCCAAAAGTCTTGGCACCATATCATATGCTGTACCAATTTTGTTATATATGTTTATCGTGTCAGCATAATTATGTAGAAAATCATTCAGTATTTCCAAAAAAAACTCAAAAATTACAAAAGAATATATGCATGGCTTTAAAGAAAGAAATATATAGTACCAGACAGTACTATATATATATATATATATATATATATATATATATATATATTTTTTTTTTTTTTTTCCCCTGGAATACTAATGTTTTTTACACTGACAAAATAATCGAGTCATAAAATAAACATGTATAATAAAGTTTGTACACAGTGTCTAAAACCTTTGCCCTAGGAGTCTAAATGTCGACATTCGCAGTATATCAAACGATTTATTTAATAATGCTGTCTAGTCTAGTTAAATTAATAATACTGTTCCGTTTTTTGTTTTTTTGGTTTTTTTTTAAGTCAGGACAGAAAAGAAGAAGAAAAAAAAAAAAAGACAGCATTACGGGCTTAACCGTGCTCAAATGGAAATTCCATCTAAACAGTTTCTCTCCTCGCTCAGAACCATTTGGCTATACATTGGAAAATAGGCTCTTCTTACTCTCACACACCAGCTTAGAGCAGGACTAATCCACGGTCCGTGAGCACTGCTGGACCGAGACTGGGGGGGGGTTACGGTTAGGATTAGGTAACAGTTGGTGTCTGATAAGTCTTTGGAAGAGGGTTTGCAGATGATAAGGATCCGGGTTATGACAAGCCCAGAAGTACTGCTGGTACATCTACTCATTATGCAAACTCTGGAGCAAACCACCTGCTGTCTTTCAGTGTTTACGGCCGTTGTTTTCTGTTTGACTCAAGAACGCACCCATGTGCTGCCATACTCAATCACATAAAACCCTCATGAACCCTTATTGAAGGAGCAGCATGCGTATCCCTGGGAGCTGCCTAAAAACCATGACACCCGGTGGGCCGTGGCATCCTGAGCTTATAATTAGCCTGAAATGACTTCCAGAACAGCGTAACGATTTTTGCATATGCTCTCCTCCGTCTGTGGTCAGCTCACGTCCAGTTCACATCTAGGTGACAGTCCTCTGAGGCAGCAAGACCTACACTTTAACTGCCTCCCACATGTTAGATTAGGCTCAGGGGTCAAAGCAAAACAGCCAACACAAACACAAAAATATGACTTGGCAGGAAAGGAAAAAAAAAAAGATCAAATTGCACATAATCACGTGCACTGACCGCGGTAAGCGTCGTTACAAACCCCTAATACCAGGCACGTAATAACAAGGCCTGGCATGAATTGTATATGAGAATGGAGATAATAGTTTTGGGATGGTGTTGAGAAAGGGGAGAGAACACATCCCACTAAACATTAACGAGAGGAGATGGATGGTTTGGACGAAGCCGCATCTGCGAAATGCCTTCAAATTCCGTCCAGAGATTTTTTTTTCCCCCCACCCCATCCCTTTTAACGCAAGGCCGGTCAAAAGCCGTTTCTGTACCGAAGCGAATCTGGCTGGAAAGTCCAGCAGAGACACAGGAAACACTCAAACTTTCAGCAGATGTGCCAGAGCCAGCTACAGATCCTGGCTGAACGATATGCAAAAAAAAAAAGGAAAGAAAAAGAAAACACCCACTCTTCCTCAACCTCCTTTTCATCTTGCTCCTTTTTATCTCGACGGGCCCTGAGCGAGCACAAAATATTAAATTTAGGGCGCAAATCGACTCGCGGACGCCTTTGAATGTTCCCTTGAACAGGTGGCAATGTTCAGAAGGAGCTTGTGTCTCGTTTTTTTGTTGTTGTTGTTTAGAATTTCATTTTTAAACCAGATCAAAGCTTCTAAGTGAATTAATCGGTATATGATCACCTGCAGCATTTGGTGTTTTTCCATGCCCATTTTTACTCCTTTTGTTATGGAATAACCGATAAACGAATGATCTCCCTACAAACCCATGGCGTTCATTCTCACATCAGAGGGTCATTACGCAAGGTTAAAAAAAAAACCCGCCATGATGAGATTTTACACATGAAATGCATCAGGCATGAACACAAGGTTATGATCTGGAGACTCCATTATGCTAAATATTCACCTGAATGCGAGTACACCCTGACCCACATACAAACCCTTTCGCTAAACTAAACTCTCTCTTCCCTTTCCCGTCTTTCTCCAATATAAACTCCTAATGTGTGATCGGATTAGCTCTTCGCCGCGCAGAAATTGGCTTCCCCTGCCTTTAATAACCCGGACGACCACTTAAAGCTCCTCAGCCATCAATCTCAGGTGTGTTGGGGGACATCCATGGCCCCTAACGAGATGGAAGGGCAATTTCAGCCCCAGCGTGAGCGCTTTAAAAAGTCTACCACCCCCATACACTGGAGACTAGGTTCAACTCACAGGAGCACCACAAAGCTCATATTTACATCACTAATCTACTGCCTCGGGCTCTAGCCAGTGTGTGTGTGTGGTGTTAGATAGTCTACGAAAGGGGGGTTCGTCTGTAATTAACACAAGGAGTGCAAATGTCTAGAAATGATATAGAAAAATCTATTTAATTGCATTACATTGTGTTAAGCAAAAAAAATATATATATATATCATAAAAATGCGAACAGGTGGGAAAAGAAAAGTCGCACCTTAAATACTCTCCCACTCATCGTCTATACTGTTTTTATTCTGTACAGTATACAGGGTCACAAGGCACGAGGCAGGGTACACTAAGGGCAATTTGGGATTACGGGCAATTAGCATAACCTGCATGTCTTTGGACTGTGGGAGGAAACCGAAATACCCGGAGGAAACCCCACTAAGCATGTGGAGAACACCCATGCACGCAGACCCGAGGCGGCAATCGAACCCAAACCCTGGTGGTGCGAGGCCACAGTGCTAACCACTACAACACCGTGCCACCCTGCCCTAAACACTTCTGACTCGATGGGTTTTACAACTTCTCCATCATAACCCGTGGACCAGTTATTCATACCCAGAGAAAATCTAAGAAACACTCACGACCCCAGTGGGTCCGCAGAATACTTTTCCTATGAATACAGTATTAGCAAAGAAAGATTAAGAGAACGCGAAGCAGCCCGATACGTCTGAGTGACGTCTGAGCGACGGCTTCCGCGGTAAGCTCTCGCTGGTGGTGTCGGCTTTGGAATTCGTTTCATCCACATTCAGTAATAATCACAAGTCCATAAATGAACTCAATGTCGTTAGGATAAAAGTTTCCACCTGGCTGGGCAACACTACTGGCGCATTGCTCGAGTCTGCCTTTTCAAACACAGGTCGCTCTAATATATTACTGCGTGCCTCCAGTCATTTAAATTGGCCGAGTGTCCATTTTGTCCTTGTGGCCTGTTAGTTGCCAAAGGAAAGCGTCCCTGACTGGCTGCCAGCAGCAGCCCGTCACACAGCGGAATACAGATCAGGTTCGGCCAGAGGACAGGCGAGAAGAAGAAAAAAAAAAAGAAAGTGATGAGCGGCACGGAGGCCAGCGCACTAATTCCATTTCACTCCATCACTCGCTTCTTTCACTATCTCTCCTTTTCTTTATGCAAATATGGCGAGCGGATAAATTGGGCACAGTTTTATGGATTCAGTATGATATCAAGAACATGACCTTGGAATTCTAATGGAAAAAAAAATCAGTTTTTTTTTCTTTTGGACCTGGAAATACAGAGTTGTATAGGTCTAGTAAAATGAATAAAATATGAAAATGTCTTTGATGGGAATTTTTTTTTTTTTTTTTTTTTTTTTAAAGAGCCAAGTGTCAATGCTCTGTCCATAATGATGTCCCTGGAGATTAAAGCATGGGACATCTTCAAAAGTAAAAAAAAAAAAAAGTGTCTAACATTTGCATTTGTCTTAAGAGAAGAAAAAGTTTTCCAAAAGAAAAAAAAGGCAGGAAAACTTTTTCCAGTGCATGGACTTTGCCGATCATGCGTGGCAGGAATTAAGGAACGTCCAGCAGACGTCTAGGACTTGGCATTAACCGGACATGGGAGTGAACGGCTTTGTGGGAGACGGGCTCCAAATATAGCACTAGCGGGGGAGTTTATCGGCGTGTGTAAACAGAGACCTGTGACCTGCCGAGAGGAGTGTGAAAGCTGAGCGGATCAGGGAGGCTCTCGAAGCATGGACCAGGATCTGCATGAGAAACTCCTCGCGACGACAGAGCAGGGAGGACATGAGAGGCTGGAAGATGCAGAACTAGAGCGGGAATAAAAATAGACATGGGACAGACAGATGGAGACAGTGAGCCAGCATGCACTGTACAGTGGGTGGGGTTTGAGGTGATGGGGTTTATCGGAGTGAAAAGCAGAACCGAAACAAAGCAAAAATGAGATGTATACACTACTCCGAAAAGGGTCCTGCTGGGTTGAGCGAGGCTTCCTGTCTGAGTCAGGGTACCATTTAGGACAGAGGCATCATGTTTCCCCTCGCTGTCTAATCACACAGCTTGGAGACAACAAACCACTTCGAGTCTCATATTTCAAAACACAATTTTATGAAGAAGTAGGATATAATGGAGCCGGGGCCTTTTAGTGATAAGAGCAGAGAGAAGCTGCCTGTTTCCCTAAACAAATGCAGTCTTCAAACAGCAGCACGGCTGAGATTAGCACAGGGACTGGGAGAATTTATCATCTGTCTGCTGGAACCGTGGCTTACAAGAACCAAGCTTGTAATAACAAAACGCAGACATTAATGCACGGACAGGATGATTGACAGGTATGCTTAGGAAATAGAAAGAAAAAGCGGCCTTTATATCCGTCTGTTATGAATTTTGATTTATAAAGATTGAGAAAAAACTATGACAGACTTTCACATATGACTAATAATAATAACAATAATAATAATAATAATAATAATAATAATAATAATAATAATAATAAGCATCATAATAATCATTATTATTATTATTATTATTATTATTTCTGAAAAGGAAAACTATACACAATATAATATATAATATTGATATATACAGTCATATATTTATACTCCTAATATAGGCTGGAAATAAAGACTCAGCTAAAACAGATGCATAAATAATTGCATCATAGCATGATGAACAGAAACTTTACTGAAGTGTGAAGTGCCCAGAGATTCCCACTCCTATTCCCCCAGCGATACGAGTAAGGAGGGGGAAAAAACGTTAGGACTCTCCGAAATAAAACTCGCCTCGGGGAGGATAATTAATGCAGCACTCAGGAATGCCACCCCGACATCCAGAGCAGGCCAGCTGAGCCGAATATACTCCCTAAATATCGGTACTCCCCGAAGGAGTCGTAATCAGCTAAGCAAACATCTCCGCGCGGCTTCGGCGCTCAGTGTAAATACCACAGCACTATTCGTCCCCCAGACAAGGACCTCGCCGGATAAGCAACATAAAGATAAAAGCCATAAATCTAGTCTTTGCTGTCAGTCATAATCAGCAATGTCACCCCGTTTCAAAGCGAGCTGTCTGGATCGGGGCCACGAGTCACGTCACTGGAGCTCCTCACTGAAAGGCAGGGTGACGTGAAAGGAAAAGTTTCGGGAACACGCAAAGCAAAGCAAAGCAAGGCGAAGCAAAACACAGAAAATTAAACCGGAATGCGTGCTGAAGTTAATACTGATTGAAGAGATTATAATGGTTTATATAACGGTTATAGTGGTTTACATGGTGAATTTCTCGCTATCTTATTTCACGGGAGAACAGTAGTTCCATTATTCACGTTTAAACATTATTATCTACCATCATCCTTAAAACCATACATGAAAATAAATAAGACTTCCGATTACATTTTTATTACATTAACATCTGCACCACTTATTGCTTTATAAATTTATGTTGAGGACCTCCACCCTTATAATGCACTTACTCTCAAACATGTGTGTGTATATATACAGTACATTACCAATCCAAAGTTTGGACACGTCTGCTCCATGGAATTTTCTTATTTTTCTTTCTTTCTACAATGTAAAAATACTGACGGCATTCAAAAGTTACAATAATGTCTTTTAAACAGTTGATGTTGAGATGTATCTGATACTTGTGCTCTGTAAAGCCTTCATAATCCTTCATGGATGGATGGATGGATGGTCCTCATGTGATGTACATTATTTCTCTTAATGTCTTTTTTATGAAATTCCAGTCACTCCTGATATAAACATTAATACTGGGAGCACACACTGGTTTCCCTTGCACGGACGAATTATAGAATACACTTTTAATCTGATGATTATAATAAAAAAAAGAAAATTAACAGATTAAATCTGATGCGAAATGATTCACCCGGTTAACAAACTCCGTCCGGGGACGTACGGTTAGGTTAGAGAAAAGAAAAAGCTGATTTATTTTAGACCGTCTGCCTTTGCCTTGATGAGCGGACATTGCCGTGCAGGGTGGTGGAACTCTACGATCTACTCCACGGTGAGCTTTCATCTCTGATCAAACCAGAAAGAACGGTTCCACTTCAAAGGCAACGATGCAGCACACAAAGAGGGGTCTGTGGCAGGAGAAAGAATTTGGCAGGACAAAAACTGCACCATGCCGAGACAACATCCAGCACTGTCAGTGTGTAGTCCTGAGAAGGCTACTATAAATGGAGATGGAAGCTATCAGTTTTGTTTTTTCCCCACTCTGAGGCATTACAGCAGTCACATAACTGTACAAAATGTACAAAAGGTATATCCATGAAAGCACCAAATCAGAAAAATAAATAAATAAATAAAAAGGACAGCTTTATTTCTGAGAGAGTAGATGTACAGGAGAACATGGAAGTGAAGCATGTTTGCTTCAGAAGGTCCTGCTGATCAACGGATGTGCTACTGTTTTTCTGGGTTATATTTTCACGAAACCATTTCAATCTCAGACCCACGAGTCTGAAGAGCAGATCAATACCAAACCAATCAGAGCTTCATGGTGGGTGTAGTTGGGCTCTGCCATAGAAGGCCAGTCGGTTCAGGAGGGTACAGCGACACCCTCCGTTTGTCCGAACCCCGCTGCAGTGTCATGACTATTCCGAAAACCCGCGGTGGTATCACTGGGATCGAGAACCCCCATGCGGTGATGTCATCAGGCTCCCGAAACCAAGCTGTGATGTCATCAGGAACCAATTTCTGCTGCTCTAATTTGCGCTCATCAAAAGTGATGACTGTTGTCACGGCATAATTAAACCCCTACCGGTTCTGTTGTGATTCAGTGTGCCGGGATCAACACGGAACAACAGGGAGCTCGCAATTTAAGGAGAGAGTAGGGGACTAATGCCAGCTCAAGATGCACCATCATATTCAACCATTTTTCTGCAGCAGGCATGCCGCTTATAACAGATTAAAGACCTTCAGGGAGGGAGACGAGTATAACGAATAACCAGAAAACTATAAAATCCACACAAACAAATGCAAGGGTTATGAACAGTAAAGCGTTTGAATTAACACAGTGAAAAACATTAGTCATAGTTGTGTTACTAATTTACTAAGGTGATAAAGCAACCCGGGTTACTTCTTAAAGCCCAAGTCTGTCAAACCATCTCGGGTCCTGAATAGGACACAGGCATGTACTGGGAATCGGGCTGACGGAGCCAAAGTACTAAAACAACAACATTAAAAATGGCAAGAAAAATGTTTTCTCAAGATCAAAGACATGGTCTTAGGGCCAAAACAGCACTTGGCTTAATTACTTGGACTTGTTTTTACACTCAATGAAAAATTTGGGCTATTTATAACGTCCAGACCTACCCAGTCTGTGTAATGTTAAAAAATGGGTGGGATAGCGAAGACAGAAGAAAAAAAAAATAGCACCCGAGAGAGGCCGGATCAACATCACTATCAGCAAATTCCAGCAGACTTTCCCATGTCTCCTCCTGCCATGCCCTTTCTGCCCTCAAACCTTTACCCGAGAGAATAAAAATAGCCTTTTTCCTTACTGAAGCATTTTCATGAAAAATGCAGCACACATGCAAAGTAAACTGCAGCCAACACTTGGTCTGCATACTGTGTTAGAGCTCATACACAGCTTCAGAAATTCACCATAAACTGAATCTCTTGAGATTGTGACAGTTGATATTGAGACGTGTCTGCTACTTATGCTCTGTCGTTATGCTCTTTATAACGACTCTAACCCGAGGTGCTGTTTGTTAATTGGTGATTTCTGAGGCTGGTAAGTTTTTAATCTTGCTTTCCTGGGAAGGTCTTCATGGGAGCCAGGTTCATCATGGTGCTTAATGGGTTTTGCAAATGCATTTCACGATACTGTTCTTGCAAATACTATTCCAGAAGAGATGATCTACATGTCTTAAAATTAGGGATGCACCGAAATGAAAATTCTGGGCCGAAAACGAAACCGAAATTTTTGGATGCACTTGGCCGAAAACCGATACCGAAACCGAAAATGGCTTCATTAAAAACATGTTTAAAATATTTTCTTTTTGTTTGTATTAAAAAAATGTTGCATATTGCAACTTTGCTGTCCTCATCTGAAACTTTGAAGTGCGTCCAAACCGCCGACATACTCCGTGTTTGATGCGTAATGACAGCGCGAACGAGACGGGAGGATGGGAGAGGCGTGGCGACAATTTCGGCTTTTATTTTCGGCGCTTTCTTACGTTTCGGCCGAAACCGATAATGCTATTTCGGCCGAAAATTTTCGGCGGCCGAAATTTCGGTGCATCCCTACTTAAAATAAACACTCATTGTTGTCTAATGGCATGTGTATTCTATCATTTTGAAATCTCCCGTATTCTTCTAGAAGGTAAAAAATAAATCACTAAACAAAAAAAAAAAAAACATTGAATAAGACAGTGTGTGACTGATACTGTACAAATGAAAGAGGCCTTTATTAGGCTAAAAATAAAGACCTATTAGTGCGATAGCAAAAAACACGTGTGTTAGATACTGTAAGGCCTAATAATACAGCGGAATGGAGGAAATTCAGCACATTATGGTGTTCATGGGTTCCAGACTCCAACTGGGGTTTGGATTAAAGCATTAAAAATTATACTTATGTCCATTATTTTTATTTTGTCCGATTACTCTTGAGCTTGTGAAAATACATTCACTTTGCAAATAAAAAAAGCCCCTTGAACAAAAGCTGAAAGTCTTCGTGACATCTTGTTAACTGTATTTCAAATCCATTGTGGTGGTGTACAGAAGACAAAAATACGAAAAAAAATGTATGTATATATATAAAATATTGATGAAAAATATTAATGCACTTGCAGCTCATTCAGGAGCATGATGAGAGATTTGAACTGACTGAGCCCCAGTTAGACCTACTGTACTGTAAAGTCTGCAACACGAAACACAACAAAGTAACCAGGTTAGCAGTGACGGGGGTGTCAGCAAGGAGTCGAACTAATTCCAAAGTTGTGCCGACTAACCTGAACGCCTCGCAGGCAAATATCACGTGGGCGTGTTTGTACCGGGGCCCACTGGGACCGACGGGGGCGAGGACGTGGATCAGATCTCGCGCCTTCGCTGCGTTCGTGAAGCAGCTGCCTCAGAAGGAGGAGAAGCTTTGTAGTCGGAGCTTTGAATTAGGGAGCCTGAAAGGCATTGCGTCTGTTGAATGGCAATGACTGGGTGACACCGTTAATGATCCTAACACGGCTATACCCCTGTTGAAGAAAAGCTCGAGAGGGCGCGACAGGCCTGCAGCTCTGTTTCAGCTCACACTATGCAGGGTTCGCAAGTGTAGTTTTGAGACTTTGCACATTTTTTTTTTTTTTTTGAGAAGTGCATTGATTTCAGCTCGTCAGGGTGAGGATGATGAAGGGTTAGAGGAGCCTGCAGGTGATCTAGAGGATTCTACATGACCTGCGATCGCACTAAATCAATGCACTACGACAGAGACTTTAAAATCTGTTGAAAAGGAGCAGGAAGAACTCAGACGCTGTTCTGACACTGCATGAATTTGTCTCAGGGCAAATAAGGGGCTTTAACCCTTTCACCGTGCTTCGCGTCAGACAGCCTTTTCTAACATTTACACACACTTTCGTCGGTGCTCAGGGCCATTTTATCCATCTGCGTGCTTCGCACTTCATTACTGGATCAGTTCTTTACCCATTTAACAGTGTCAACGGCTACAACAATTAGCTCTAATAAGCTTTAGATTAAACTGTGGCACATTTATAGTTTTATGACTAATAGTTGGAATTAGATGAGCCTGCAGCCCACACACGCCATGAAGCCCAAGCCCGAGCCGAGTCTCTCCCCGTGTTCCTCTCTATCTTTATCTGTCTCCATGTGTGCTCATTCATGCTGAGCTTCTAATGGAAGAAGCCTAGATGATTAAGAGATGCCATAACCAATAAACCCCGGCTCTAACTCACTCCTGCAAAGACCCTTTCAATGTCAGATAAGGCTGGCTGGGGCGGAGAGCACGAGCCCGGGTGCCGATGTTTGAGCCTGCGTTTATGAGACCACGTTTTCATTTTAGCCGGGGGGAGCTGTCAATAAAGACATCCTGAGAGCCCAAACTTTTAATCCCATGAGCGCAGTCAAATTAAAATACTCCAGCCTCAGCTATGCTCAGGCATATGAGATATGTTGACGATTGCCGACGTTATATTTGCCGATGGTATTGCAGAGCTCGGCCCTGGAAGGCAGGACTGAAGATGATAACAATAAAGGCGAGACGATGATGGAGACAGAACTGACTGAGAAATACTTAGACACACACCAGTGAGTGATAACTAAAAGCTAACGCCATTTTTAGAAGGTATTCAAGAGATAGCGCAAATGATCTTAACCACCTGCACTTTAGTGTTTTTCGTGCCATTTCCTGGTGGATCAATGCCAGAAATGAAAAAAGCGTGCGGAGACGGCAAACCCATCCATGTCCTTTAAGGCTCCGATCCGGGAGGGATAGACGGGGGGGGGTCGGAGGTGCTGAGAGGGGGGGGAAGTGATAGAGAGAGAGAGAGAGAGAGAGAGAGAGACGTCCCAGCAGTGAGCCACAAGGCAAATTGATTGGCCAAATGGCAGCTGATCCATAGGTGTCCACAATTTTCTCTGCAGGCAATCCCCTAATGGTCCAGTCGAATGAGTGTGAGCAGCATGACGCCCCCGGGCTCCCCCCTCTACCCATACTTCCTGTAGGGAAGTGGCCCCCCACAGGTACTGTGATGGCAAAATGCTAAGCTAACTACAAAACCACAGAGAGATCAAATCCATGCCAGCAGGAACACTATCACCAGACAACAGAACACTTTTAGGCTGTTAACCAGTTGCAATGTGGGGAAGGAAAAAAAAATTTTGGGGTTACTCATCACGGCTAACCATTTACCATTGACAGCGTTGGATCAGTGGTTACCGCTTTGGGCTACTGGTGGAAAAGTGGGGTTCTCTCACTGCCAAGCTGCCACCGTGGGTCCTTCATCAAGGCACACTCAGCATCCTTTCTATGAGTAAATGTAAATCTTTAGGTTTGATGAAAAGACTGAAAAGAATCAGCTGCGGGGCATAATGGGACGCGTTCCGTGCACGCCATGCAGAGGAAGATGAGTGCGGGGAACAGACTGAAGAGAGCCAGGGGAAGCATTAGTGTGGGAGCACAGGAGCGCCAGAACGCCTGGGGGCAAGGTGCCTCAGAGCTGCACTCTCCTCTCCTAATGAGCACCTCTGATTCCCTTAAGGCCACTTGAAACCTGTAGAACTCGAACACACTCGCCTGGTGCGCGGCGCACACAGACTTACGAACGTCACGCAGTCCAGCATTCAGCTAAATTAATGTCACAGGGATAATATGGCAAATGGACCTCAGCTATGTTCACACTGCGAGGAAAAATGTGTCACGTGATACAAAAAGGTGCACTTACCTGTCCACTTTCATTCTGCTGTGCACTGTTTAGCTTTCCTTCGCCTATGGCTAAGTCCGGCTGCTATTAAAGTTTAATCGCCCTATTTGTTTGTTGTTGTTGTTTGTTTTTTTGTAGGTAAAAGCTTTACTAATGCTTGTATAGAGATTACACCTGGATCGTCTGGACATTATTATTATAAAAGGGTGTGGCATTGTTCCAGCACTATATCATTATCTCACTCTCCTGCCACTAAAATCATTCTTCTCTCTCTTCTTCCATCTTTCCTAGAGAGAAGTTGAGACGAGTATCTTCTTGAATTGACGTCAAAGTCGCGTGAAATCTGATTTGACTGTTCAGACCGAGATCGTATTGCGGAAAAAATTAGATCTGTATCTGATTTAAGACCACATATGGACGCGGTCCAACTCAGAATTGAAAAGATCAGGTTTCATGTGATTTGTGATGTTCACACTGGCATTACGGGGTAAAAAAAATATCTGATTTATGTATGAGCAAAAAAAAAAAAGGAAAGAAAAAGATTTGGTCTATTCTGGCAGCCAGTGTGAACGCAGTATTGGACGATTCATTTCATCTCATTAACTTTTATTGAAACTTGCATGGCTGGACAACAATCGGGAAGCGGTATGAACCAGAAATCCAAAATCTTTGAGTCCAGCATTCGTTTTTTTTCCAGCTCAAATTCCACCTCCTGAGCTATGATTAGAAGTGGACTATATTAGAATTGGCTCACAGGAGTCTGCCAATTGACTGTGAAGCCAGATTATGGAAAATGGTGGAAGAAGTCAAGCAAAGCAGGTATTATTTTGGTCCTGAAAATAGGACAGCGTTAGTCCAGGTTCTATTAACAACCTACATTTCAGTGATGGCTACGGTTACTATGTGAACAACATCTCGAATGTCGGATTCGCAGACAGTGTTATGACTAATGCCTGCTACAAACTGGGAAGTCAAGAAAGTTTTTTAATGATTCAATGCTAAACAAGCTCGCGTGCACTGTTACCCAAGAGAAATTAAGTTTTTTTGTTGTTGTTGTTTTTTCCCCTTAGAACTGCAATCAAGCTTGGGTTTACACTCATTAAGATTCAATACCAGATGAAAATATTGTAGCATATTAAAAGTTTTCTTTTTCTCCTCTCCCCAAGACAAGAGTTGCATGTGCGGCAAGTCAAAGCGTGCCTCGATTCCACATAATTACAAGCAAATTACATTCATTACTGCAATTTACATCTCATCTCCAATTCGATTATTAGTTGCTTGACCTCATCTGCATGTTTTTTAATAATCAGTCGTGTGCAGAGAGAGAAGAGGAAGAACAATCACAGGATATCTGGGCCCTGATGAGTTTGAATAGCTGTGATTGTGCAGTGGGGCGAGCGAGTTCGAGGGGCGGCGCTGGTGCAATCGCGGCGCTGATTCCAGATATTGCTGCTGCTAATGTGCTCGTCTCTCCTCCTGGGGTCGGCTTCATAAACCCATCACAAACAACCCAGACGTTTTAATCATGCAAACACGCACACACACACACACCAAAAACAGATGAGAAACAGAGGAGAGGGAGGGAGAAGGACTGAGCCGGGTGGCTGTGATTAAATTGGCAATTGCGGCAAAGCTCTGTAAATTAGTAACACACCCAACATTTGGAGCCAGAGCTCTAACACCTGGGCTTCTGGATCGTGTGTTTCTCTGTGTATGTATGTGTGTGTGTGTGTGTGTGTGTGTGTGTGTGTGTGTGAGTGAGATTCATGCTGTCAATTCAGATTACTGTGGACTGGGGTAAGAACAATGAGCAATGACCAGTGGTGGCTAAAAGGCAATTCTAGGGTCTTAGTTTTTGCACAGTGTCGAGCCAGAAGCAGAAATATAATCAATATATCACGTCATGTTTTATCTAATCAAAATATTAAGAGCTGTATATGAACACGAACCTGTCTAAAAGAATATCGTGGTGAAAACTAGGGGCATGCAACTACTGGGAATCCCTTCCACATGGCCAACCTGTCATGTTAGCAATTGGTGTAGAGGGGACTCGGAGGCAAAAACATGCCACAGCTTATTATGGAACTTTGTCTTTACCTGGAGAAAATGTCAACAGTTGCTAAGATTACCCATCTACATTTGACTCTTAGTGACATCAGGTTGTAATCATTCAATGATATACAATGAATACGACAGTTATTCTAGCTATTGCACAAAGGCAGGTATCTACTCTGAAGCAGTCTTTTAGTGTTTCCAGGAAGAAACTGTTTTTATTGGGAGGAAATCTCATTCTAATGTGCCCGAACTTATCCTCCATTCATTATTTGTGGTGCCATTCAGAATGTCGCATTGTCCATAGGCAGCATACAATTCGAGGCGAATCTTCCAGGTACTATCACAATGGACTTCAGAGTCACCACAACTGTGACCAGAGTTGAAAAAGAATGAACGAATATACATTCCCCCTTTATACAACGCTGTACAGTAAGTCCCCTGCATATAAACATTCAAGTTACAAAAAATTTTGATTGAACTGATCATGCATATGTTCGTATCTTCAAAAGTTTGTAACTCAAATGTTCTTATGTAGGGGACTTAATGTACAGTAACTACTATACAGTTAATACTGGAAGATCACATGCTCACCGTACATCGTCACGTGCATGCAGGGTGCATCCCAGAATGTCTAGAAGCAAGCGTAAAAGGTACGATGATCGAGCTGGTACTGCTAAGAAGTGCCAAGCAATAACGACGGAGACAAAAGTAAAAATAATTGAGAGAATGGAACAAGGTGAAAAGATAGCAGATATTGCTCTTTTTTTTTTTTTTAACATGAATCGTTTAACGACCTGCAAGATTCTAAAAAACAATGAGAAGATCATGGAACATGTTAGTTTTATACTGCGTATAACCAGTTGTGTTAGTATCCTAGTACCTAAACAATGTTTGTTGGACTTACAAACAAATTGGACTTACGAACTCGTTCTTATGTTGGAAACTTACTTTATTATTCCACTGGGCCCAAAGAATTGCTGATTCAAAAGGGTCAAACTGGGTATGAACAGTATGAAGTCTCAAAGGACTGGGACTAAACATGACTGTGTGGCCATAAGAAAACCACTTGCTACTGAGACCAATCATAAACAAAGGCTTTAGATGTAGTAGAGAGGATAAAGATTGGACTTTGGAGCAACTACAAAGAGGTCATGTGGTCTGACGAGACCGTATTCCAGAGGGATGGGGGCATAGGGTGAGAAGGGAAGTGCATGAAGTTATGCACCCATCATGGAGAGTGGCCATTGTACAAGCCTCTAGTGGCAGTGTTATGATCTGGGGTTGCTTCAGTTGCTTAGGTCTAGACTCAGCAATAATTAAGTGGCAATAAAATGAAGTCAGCTGACAACCTGAATGCACTAAATAACCAGGTTAACCATTAGGAGTTTCCCTTCCCTAAAGGCATGTGCTTATTCCATGACTCAAATTGTGAAAGAGTGGTTCTTGAGGAACCATTTTCACGCATGAACTCGCCACAACATTGTGTTTTTTTTTTTCGAGAAGCGTATTACCAATAGTGTACTATAAATCTAGTGTACACTACTTCTGCATTAAAATTGCGATGCATATCTCTTTTAACTTGACATTTAATTAAAAATCAAAGACATTTAACAAACACTCAAGCCAACTTCTGTGTGTAAATGGTGCAGTTCATGCAGAAAAAAATCTGTTTTTATTGTGGTTTTGGGTTGCTGGGTAAATCGCAATGACATGCATCTTAAGAACTAGTGTTCTCTGGCGTCAGACTGAAGTCACTTTTTTACTGCCTCATATATATTGCTCTACATAAAAAAGTCTAAATAGCAGTAAATAGTTAAGGAGTTTGTGAGAGGCCAATTTCAGACTGTTACTAAACTAGAGTCGTGTAGGCACAACAGATGCATCACCGGTTCCCTGGTTTTGGTTAATTAATACATTTTTGGTGAATTTGGCTGACTTAGAGCCTTGATCGTATTCTGATCGAGGACATAGTCCAGGCAAATAAATCACTAACCAAGCTCGCTAGGGAAGTGGTTGAGATGTTGAACTTCTGATCAGAGGGTTACGAGTTCAAATCGAGCTTTGCCAAGCTGCCAATCCTTGCCCCAACCTTCGACTGCGCAGTTACAATCAGTAGTCACCGCGTGATAAGACTAGAAGTGGTTATATGGGATCAGACCACCAACCAGCTCCACACTGAGGATTCAGCACACAAGGCTATTCACTGCTCATGAAAAATAGTCCTAGAGAAAGTTGCTCATATTTATTTTCTTGGTAGTGAGAATAGGAGCATGCACACACACACACGCACACACACACAGAGTGAAGAATAAGTGCCCCGCTGATAGTTCTCACATCACAGAGTGAATGCACAGACTTAGTGTACTGTGCTGTAGTTCAGCCCTCCCTCTGTGCTGGCTTTGAGAGAGAAATAATGACTCAAATCAATGGTCCCATAGCCCGGTAACATGTCCAAACCTCAGCTTTCATTATTGTGTACATGTTTGTCTGAGAAGGAGAAGAAGAAGAGAGAGAGAAAGCTTATTTTCTTTTAGTTATCAAACTTCAAACATTCATCATTCGTTTATTTTCTGTCCCGCTTATCCTGTGTATGGTTGGGGGGCCTGGAGCCAATCCCAGGAAGCTTAGGGGGACATCCTGGATAGGGTGCCAACCCAGCTTAGGACACAAACACACGCATTCACACACTACAGGCAAAATGGAAACAAGGATTAGCCTACCGCACTCGTCTTTAGACTGTGGGATGAAACCAGAGTACCCAGAGGAAACCCACCAAGCACGAGAATATCCTTAAGACTGAATTATTTGTCACAGCAAAGGGATTGCATGTTTTTTTTTTTGCATATCCCAGGTAAGAATCTGGGGACAGAGCACAGGGTCAGCAAGAATACAGTGAGAGGCTTAAGGTCCTAGCTCAAGGGCTTAACAGTGGCAAGTTGAACCCCCTCCTTTCCAATCAGTAACCCAGACCATTAACCATTTGTGCCACCACTGCCCTTGCAAACTCCATTACCGCAAACCGGAGATGAGATCCCAACCCGCAATCGTTGAGGTGCGAGACCACAGTGCTCCTAGGGTTGGGTACCAAAACCCGGTCTAGGTACCTAAATAACCAGTATGTACTAGAATACCATTGGCACTGTTATTGTAAAAAACACAAACGATACCCAACCCCAAGTGCTGCATAAAAATAGAATCTTCTCCATCAAAAAACAAAAAACTTTCCTCCACAAGTCAATGTGTTCCTAATGTATTCCCATCCAAACCCAAAAGAGAAGTATGCTCACAGATACTGCATGTATCATCCTTTCTATCTGTCTTCGCTCGAGTGAGCACATTTCTGTGTTTCTTTGCTCTCTGGCATCTCTCCCCCTGTGACTTCACCTGCCTACTCCTTTTAGTGTGTGCCTGTCCATCCAGCATCTTACACAACTCCTTACACACTCCTACTTCTCCTGCCTGATGCGTGTGCATGTGAGAGACTCACTGGCGCGGAGGGCCATTGGCGTGACCTCGATCTCGCTGCTGTTCTGGTATGGCTGGAAGGCAGATGGTGTGCCAGAGCTGATCTCTCCTCTGCTGAACACGTCCGGACTCTGGCTGCCCGTAGAGCTCGCGCTCGTTCCGTCTCCTCCATGATGAGGGTCCTGCTCATCATACACCGCCACCAGCTACAAACACACACACAGAGCATGGGTTAAGCTTTGGGAAATCTTATTCTAATCAAACATTTGAGTTATTAGCAAATATGAAACCAGCTAGGCAATCAAAAGGCCATTTCCACCCCCCACCAAAAGTCGCTCAGAGAGCTCCCTAGACAATCACGCACCTTCTCAACCGAGCACTAACATTTCTGCTCCAGTACATCTGTCATCTGCAAATCTATTATCTCTGACAGCTATTTCCTACTGACATTTCATACCACTGACATTTCAGCTTATCTTAAAACAAATCTGCTAAGTCGTTGGCTTGCCATAAAGTTAAAGGCAACTCTCTTTGTTTAATATGAACACGAAGGCACTAAGTGGAATGGAACAGTGTGCTAGAGGTCAGCTGAAATATTCAAGAAATATTGGACAGTAATGCCAGACATCGCTGTATAAATATTTATTTTTCGTCAACAAATGTCTTCCCCAAGAGTCATAAGTCAAAGAAGTCAGTAGTTTTCTTTTTTTTATATATATATATATATATATATATATATATTTTTTTTTTTTTTTTAATACACTTTATTCTAACACATGAATGATTTCTGTTTTTGTTTTTACAGTGGAAAAAAATTCCAAGAAGAAAAAAAGAGGAAAAAAACCCAAAACATTGCACTGAGAAAAATTACGAGGTGCGACATTACAAAAACAGCTAATGTTCCAGCTTGCTCTTAAGAAATCAAATAATGTTTTTTAATGCATTTCATTGTTTAAAGGTGTATCTTATAAACTTAATATTCCAAGAACCCCTTCTGCACCTTTTCTGAAACAGTAAGCTTTTCCACCTTCAGAACAGAACGTGCCATTCTTTTGCAGTTCATGCCAACAAGACGGTCCTGCCAAGATCTCACACACACAGCACCAGAGCGAGCAATTTATTCCACTGTCCCACCTGCTGCTGCTGCCTCTACCCATGCCAAATACTGATACCAGTGTAGCACTCGTATATACTGTATATGTCGCGCATGATAAAAAGCATACACACGATGCGCTGAAATTTAGACCAAAGAAAGAAAGAAATTAAAATCGTAAGGGGGCAGGGTGATGGAGGTGTCACACACACACAGCTCAGCTCACTGCACACATGGTCACACACTCATCGGGTGATTAGCGGGCGTTCCTGGCTGCGCGTGTAAACAGTGTACTCTATAATCCTGCCACGCACAGACAAAAGTGGAAAATTGCAATGAGAAGTTAGAAGGCGAGTATCCGTCTACGTCTGCGCTCCCCTCGTTCAGACAAATTCAGAGACGAGTGTGCAAGCGACCGGGCCAGAGCAGGAAGCCGCACTGACAGCCACGGTGTGTGTGTTTGTGTGTTTCTCGATGGCGGAGACAGAAAGACCTGCGTTTTTCTACTTAAACAACCAGAGCCACAAAAACACTGACTGTAAATCATACAGAATCTTTCTCCTTTCCTTTCCTCTCTCGTCTCTAATGCAAAGTGACAAGCCATTTGTTTCTAAAGGCCTAGTCGAGGAGTTCAAGTATATACACTAAAGATGATTGCTTGCTTTGATTGGTGCTTTCCTGAGCTTCTGTACAGTACGTAGGACGCAGAAACCCTTCATTTAATTCATTTTTATCCTTTTGAATTACTCCAAAGAAACATTTTCCAGCACATTGGAGAAATATTTCTATTTCCGAATCCCCTTTAATGTTTTGTATGGTTTCATCTTTAGTTGATTAACCTTGACCGCAGCGGTACACGTTCTGTCCTGCTTCTCCTGTTTATGTGCCGGTCTATACTGTACTGTATGTACTGTATTGTGTGTGTAGTATGTGCATTCCCATTCAGAAATATATTGAAATGCAGGTTGGATTATTTTAGGGTGGCGAGTCAGGGATGGAAGAAGTAAAGCCTTAGGGCACACATTTAATTACATTTCATTTCAAACAAATAAACAAACAAACACAAATAATTGATATGATTTTGCAAAATATATATATATATATATAAAAAATTTATATAGTGTTACAACTCGTCCTGCACACCAAATGCATTATCGATAAACATATTACAGTAACCACGTGATATATTTTCTAAAGCATCACATGGCCCGTAAGGCATCAAAGAAATTTTTAAATATTATCGTTAGTAATGTAAGAAGGAGCTCTGACTAAGTCTCCATTGTCAGGTGATTATAAATAAATAATCGGGATGGGTATTACCGGAAACGCGCAATTCGCGTTGCCTAGGTGACAATTAAATTTGTATTGCAATTCAGTGATTATCACATTATCATTTTGTTACAATTCTAAACAAACTTGGCTCCAACCACACAGAACGCTTTTGTGCCAGCCAAAGTGTGAACAGGTTAGAGCACACCACCTGTAGGATTGTAGAGGAACTGCGATGTTTCACCACCCCAAATGCACAAACATTCTTTCAGCTGGCACACAACAAACAGGTTTTACGCTGAATGCCCTTACTGACGTAACCCTCCCATTATTCTAATCGGGCTCGGGACCGGCACCGCATGCAGTGGTTGGGAAGTATGGGGTGTGACAACCACTGACAGCGGGGTTCGAACCTGGATCCTCAGATCCTCAAATCTACAACCTAGAGTCTAAGCCGCCTGAAACCAATGTACACATACTGTATATAATTAATTATAAATACAAAAAAATAATTAATTAATTAATTTTGGAGTGTGTGGTGATGCATGAGTTGGCAATTTTTTTCTCCAAGAAATAATCAGATTATTATAATATTTTACTCTGTGCATAGTTAAGATGAGTCATACTGTTAAATAAAAGCCCACAAAAAAAGTTTCCTACTTTAAAAAGTGCATAAAAACTACAAAAGCATTTACATATGTACTCTAGCTTCGCATTGTCCAAGTTCGGTTTTCAAAACTTATTACATGTCGCATTTACAATAAAGAAAATGTAAATAATTATTCTCAGTATAATTCTCAAAAGCAGTAGTTGAAGAATCCCAGAAAACTGCAGTAAGGCATAAACCAAGTGAACAGCCGGACTGTTGCTGTAGTAACACTTAAGACAGACTGTGCGAGGCCATATGGGGAGGTTAAAGAGCTTCATCTGCTCTCTGATTCCTCACTCTTGCATCCACATGAGCATTCAATCATGTTTAACTGAGCACAAATAAAGGGGACTCATTTTCATAAAGACAAGCTGTTGATAAAATAAATAAATAAATAAATAAAAGGCCTTTTCCCGAGGCTGATGCGAGCACCTATGCCATACAGGATGCTGTGCTGCCTGCCAATGTAGGAATAGTTTAGTGTGCACCCCCTGCAGGATAAAAGAGGAACTGCACCATTTTTCCACCTTCAATGCAAACATAATGTAAACAAGTTAAAAACTATTTTTTTTTTAAAAACGATCACATAACTGCATTGGCTTTTCCCCCATCCATCTCTAGCAAAGATCTTTGCATGATAAGGATCAGGAATGATTAAGGCATCCAATCATTTCGGGACTGACTGACACAGGAATTTAGCACTGGATAGAAATGCCCACTTACAATCCATCCATCTAGCAGGCCAACAGTGACCATTGTATTTATTGCCAATAAAACCTTTTTTTTTTTGTATTTATGATTGTGGTAGGACTGCCGTTCAACAATCAGCCACGCCGGAAACCAGAGTACGCAGAGGAAACCAACCAAGCACATGCAAACTTCATGCACACAGATCCTGGTGGTGCAACATGACATTTTTAATTTGACAAAGACCATTTTGTGTTTTCATGATCTACACATAAAATTTAAATATATATTATAAAAATATGATTCAGCACATTATTTTTTCCTGCCTACCTCCGAAATAAATAAATAAATGAATAAATAAATAAAGCGATCCTGTTCAACCCAATTCACTGATTAAATCTGGACCTCTATTTCTGAAGAGTACACAAAAAAATATCTCTCCATTTAGCACTTGAACCATAAGAGCTGCGGGCAGCACAAATAGTAAGCCTTAGTTGCTATGGCAGCATATCCTCCGTTCAGGTTCTTGCTAATGGGCGCATGATGTTAAAAACGTATCTACCAACTGGGTCTTCTAAAAACCATAATAATTTTTAGTATTTAGGAAAAAAAAAATAATCAGTACATTTCACAGGCTCTTAGATATGTGCAGGACTTGTTTACGTGCTTCACAAATGCGGTGTGAGGAAAACACATTTCTGTAATAAAAAGAGAGTGTGGAAAGTTCGAACTTTCTTCTACATTGCTTCTTTTTTTTCCCTTATGGTCAAAAAGAAATAATATTCGGCAGTGGATCTGGGTAAAAGTGCAGATTTCTCATCAGTGAAACACACACACGTACACGCAAACACACTCTTGGAGAGTCTGCAAATTGGACACGGACCCTCAAAACTCTTGACGATTTTCAATTCCATTTCCCATCATCTCAGGAAGCACATACATCTAAACAGAAGGAGGAGTAGGAGATAAGAGCCGAGTCGCTGGATGCTCTTCTGCTGTGATGACCTTAAAGGAGAAACCCACCACAAATAACTTTATTATTATTATTATTATTATTATTATTATTATTATGATTATTATTATTAACATATATCTTTAAAATGCAGCCAATACATATTTTATAAATAAATTGAGATTTTTTTTTTTTTTTGGTTTAGTTGTTTCTTGTTGTCTAGTTTCACTTTAGTTACTAATAGTTTGGTTAATGGTTTCCTAAGTTACCCACAATGCTGTTCGAATATCAGTTGGTGGCACTGCAGAGATTGATCCCTTGTTTCATTTCCATCTTAAAAAGACTAATGCAGCCGCACTTCAGTCCTGTGATCTGTCTTTTTCTCGCTCATCCTCACATGTGCACCTCCCTCAAACCTTCAAATCTTATGCTAATATTTCTGCCAACGCAAGATCACTAACTAGCTTAACGGAGTTTCTGCTGAAATCGAGCAGAACCTTGGCCTGAACACTCCTCCTTTAGCTCACTGTGACACCTGTCCATTAGCCCTTATGTTTGATTGAATGGCATTGCATCATCACTATTGATAACATTTCATAAGTAATAAAGAAAATGAAGCACCAATCAACCAAACAAGACAAGATCCTTTAAGCACTAAACAAATCTTTCAATATATCTTGCAAAATGGTTTTGCTCAGCAGCATCCTCATTTCCCCTCTCGTCTCCTACAACCACTCAGGATTCAGCATCACAGGTATACTAATCACCAGTCTGATCATCACTCATCGTCTGCACCCGTTCCTCACCGGTTCATGGTAGCTTAAAAAACTAAACACATTCCTCTGAACCTGCTCAGGTACAGCGACTGGACTGAAAAATGAGAGGCAAAAAAAAGTCCTTCAGGAAGTCTGGAGAACTCTTCCTCAAGACGAGATTAAAAATACAAGAAAGTCTGGCTCTTTGGAAGCGAAATATGAAGAAATAAGGGGGTCAAGACTTTCACACAGCAGTGTATATACATATACAGTATATATTTATATAGCAGTGTACAGTATATGCTAAGCTTGACCCGACAGCAGAAGTGTAGGGAAGAAGGAAATACAGAAATAACCCAGATAGACACATGGAAAGGATAAGACACGGGGTGAATCTTGACGGTCTCTTTTATGCCGGCGTTGTTTGATCTCGCAGGCATTGGCGCGAAACACTGAGCCATTATAACAAGAGCCTGATGTTCAATCCTGTTCTATTAGACATCATGGCACAGAAGGCCTGTGATCTGCCTCATCACGCTGGCATACAGACTGGCACATCTAACTCCACTCAGACCTCCAAAACCAAGCGCCAACAGTGCCCGTTAGACAGACAACCCACTTCAGCTGCCAGTCTAATCCTGTAACACCCAGCAGAAGCAGCAATACTCCAAAACACTTCGTTTTTTTTTTTTTTTTTTTCATTCAGCCCAAACGGCTAAGTGAGGAAATTTCTGTTGTAGCAACTTCAATTACAGCTTGGGTGCTGGAGTCGCCTGCCTGCCAGGCTGTATTAAACGCCGCCCCACTGGCAAACTCAGAGAAAAAGGGATTAATGAAGTTTTATTTCACAGCACATTTTCACCCCCAGAACCACATCTCAGTGTTGGGCATGACCGATGTTTTATGACCGGGCCATGAAAGTGTCCACGCAGCCCTCAGAGCCGTGTAATAGTGTAAAAGTGTAATAACAGCATACAACAATAACAAGACACTTGGGTAAGAGTTGGGTAATATAGTAACATAACTATGTTGTTAAGTCTTTCGGCTGCTCCCGTCGAGCACAGGTTTTTACACCGGATGCCCTTCCTGATGCAACCCTCCCATGTTATCCAGACTTAGGATCGGCACTGTGGGTGGGATATGGCTGGGAATCGAACCAGGGCCTTCCACATGGTAGGCGAGAACCAAGTGCTCAATATAATAATATAACTATAAAAACAAATTCAGGACTTTTTTGTAGATCATTTTTTATTGCACTCCATAGCAAAATACTATTACAAATAAAGATCGCCAAACTTCCTTTCTTTAGCATAATTGAAGACCTATCCGGATTAAAACCAATCAAATAAAAAAATTATCACATACACAACTTTGATCTAAAATGAAAAGAATAGAATAGAATAGAATAGAAAAATTGTACTACAATAAAGGGAAAACTGCACCAGAAGAACACTTAAACTAAAGATAAAATCCAACCCCCCAAAATTAAAAAATAAATATGTATGTAAAAGTTGGTCACTATTATCCAGCCAGACCCAGATAAGAATCAACACTTCAACACCATCACACTTCTGTTCCATCAAGTTACACGCTCCCTTTTCTTCACGGCTCTGATTTCGTTTCATCGTTGCTCTTGATAGAATGGGGGCAAAAGAAGAAAAAGAACCAAGAAAGTGTGTTTTTCTTTAGAACAAGCCTTCTGACAGTCAGTCCTGGGGTGCTATTAGCAGCAGATAATGATATTCCATCCGTGAAATGTTAATGCTGACTGGGAAGGAATCTGTCACTAACTTTCTGTTAAACTTACAAATCTCACAGGCATAAAAATAAAACTTGACACGGGTCTGTGTGCACGGAGTTTGCACGTT
This sequence comes from Clarias gariepinus, assembly GCF_024256425.1. Classification (NCBI taxonomy): domain Eukaryota; kingdom Metazoa; phylum Chordata; class Actinopteri; order Siluriformes; family Clariidae; genus Clarias; species Clarias gariepinus. The sequence continues at coordinate 33,286,768 of NC_071103.1, forward strand.
CCCCTTGTGCTTTGTGGGTTTCCTCCGAGGAATCCGGTTTCCTCCCACAAGCCAAAGCCAGACAAGCACAGAAAGCCAATTGGCGTTTCCAAATTGCCCATAGTGTGTGAATGTGTGTGCTTGTGTGCCCTACAATGTATTGGCACTCCATCCGGGGTGGACCCTACACCTAGTGCTCCCTGGAATAGGCTCCAGATCCCTCCCGGTATAAAATAAACAGAAGAGAGAATGTGGGTGAAGTACGAATTAGAATTTTTACTTTGTTCTTGTTGAAACATTTCATTATGCGGTTTCGGTTTGCACTTACTATGTGTTCTGGCAAACCGAACATCCAGGTCACGCCTTAATCCTTTAGTGACATTTGTGCTGTTCTGCACGGCTTACTTCTGTGGCTTTTCCAGGTTGTCACAGACAATCAAATTGATGGGCTCCTAATCAATTAAGCTCGGCGGGAGCCGAAACCCACTCGTAATAGAGGGCCATCAGAGAGCATATGGCGTACCCTCAACAGCTAATAGTGTAACAGCAGTTGTTCTACCAGAGCAACAACTTAGTAGTGGGTCATAATTCTATTGGCCAAAGGGCTCTCCTCTACCAATAAAACCACTCTGCCAAATGACTCATGCGCTCTCCTTTTTCCTCTCTCATTCACTTTCCATTGACTCAACATGCATTATGGCAATTACCAATAACAGCACAAATCAGAGACAGACAGGTACCCGGCAGCAGCTACTCCGAATACTACCACTCTGCTAAGAAAATAACAGTGGAGTGCACGGAACAGAGGCCAATGCCTGTTCCTCAGCGGTGTGTCAAATACTTTTGTTAGATTTACGGCTGACGAAGGCTCTAAATATGAGCGTGCAGGCAAGCAAAAGTGTAGTTTAAAGTGGCATTACAGAATAACTGCGCTGAACTTTAACAAGGACCGCCTTTGCAGGTTTTGGTTTTATGGTTAACATAAGGTACGTTCCTCACACCTCCAGAGCTGGGGGTTCAAATCTTGCTATTCTGGGTACTTCATAGTACCTCCCCTGTATGAAAAGTTCCAAGTTGAAACTCTTTCCATGGACAACTCTAATAAAACTTATAAATATGCATGGAAATGTTAATTATAATTATAGAAATATAATTAATATATATATATATGTATAGAAATAACACAAGGACACCAATCTATACTTAAAGAAGGTGACTGAATTTGATGCTGTACCAACGTTGAGAAGCTCCATCAACAATTTTAGGAATGTTGCAACTAAAGAGAGCAAGCGCTTTCGATTGAATTCTAAAGCTCAATGTTCATCAGATGAAGAAAAATTGGCTAATCAGGTAGTGTAAAGGCTAGCACACACGGTCTCTAAGATCCATGAAGCCAAACACTCAAACTGCTGCTCATGCCGTAACAGGGCAGCGTAACACACTTGAAGAGACGTAAGTGAACAGATGTTCATGAATGTCTAGTGTTGATAAAAAAAAAACACAAAGGGAAAGAGAGAGTGTAACATCCCACATGACATGTTAAATCACAGTTATAGACTCCATGCAATAAAAATATGGCATCACAGAGAGACTGAATTCAATGCCAAGACCATCTATGGTCTCAGAGGGCGTTTTTTTTTCCCCTGTTGCGCCACTCTACTTGAGCGAGGCAAGTAAAAAATGCATTAAACGAGACCAAGCGTGATAACATGGAAGACCGAGACCTTTTCTGCATCCTTAAGAAACATGACACATCTAATTCAGGCATTCCTCAAATGGAAAAACGAAAAAAGTTTGAATAAATGCCAGCAATGAAGTTGAAATAATAATAATAAAAAAAAGAACCTTCTTTTGAAACCCTTAAAAATGCTCTCGGGGCTTTGAAAAAGATATTATTTCTTTAAAAATAAGAAAAATCCAGTGGTGAAAATTAAACCAGGGAAAGAAAAAAATCTCTCAAGTTTCCAAAATGTCGACTGCCTGGAAAATATGTAAAAGTTGTAATAATGGTCACTTCTTCATGGTTTATAATAAAACCCTGATCTCCAGCGACGTTCTAATTTAAACCGAAGTCACAACTGATTGTAATTGCACCCCGTAAAGTTGCTTACTTTATTCAAATCCTTGAAAAAAAGACATATATTGCAATAAAAAAAGTCTCATTTCAATATGCCTCTGTCCCTTTATCTTACACACACACTCCCTTTCTCTCTCTCTCACTCACACACTCAAGCTCATATTTATTCTGCTCAGTATTTGTCATTATTTATTCTGCAAGGGCATCCAATGCATCCAGGGATGAATAACATTTCATCTTCCTCAGCTTTGAAAAGTTGCAAAACCAGCTTAGCCCACTGCCTCCTCTTTCATTTCGGTATCCAAGACTGTCCTATTCATCCTTTAATCCGTCCCTCCTCACATCCATCTATGCTTCATGCATCCAACCTTTCATGCATGTCGCAAAACCTGAAATCTGTCTTAATTTGTCATAGTGCAGCTCGAGAGAGAGAGCGAGCCTTGACACAAAAATGAGGTCGTCGATTAGAGAAAACCTGGGTTTGTTTTCTTCTATTGTTTACTGTAATATCCCCCCAAAAATTTTTTTTTTAATGATATTCACCCAAAACACTGGAGCTAAGCCCTGCTTGGTCATGCTTTAGTGAACCTTTTCGTAACCACTGCTCTCATCACACTTCAGTCTTTAAATATTTCATTTTATTCATCTATTATTTCCATAGCACAGCCTCCACCGTGCACTAGCACTGAGAGCTTAGCGCTGTTCCAGTTCTTGTAAAAAGCATCAAATATTCAGCCCAACTGGCCAAATGCTTTCCCCACGTTTCCAAGGGATTTCATTTTCAAAAGGCTCGCCGTGAGGGAAGAGCCCGCTCCGAGACTCGAGTCATTCCCGGTAGCGACCATAAAGCCCTGAAGCACTGCAAAAAACAAACCGGAACCTCCAGAATCAAACGCCCAAGCAGTACGAAAAAATGTGACCGGTTGGCTCTAAAGGTGCATCAACTCATAATCTGAAGTACATCTTTAAAGGTCTGCTCTCACATCAAAAAGGTAGACTTACTGTATACAAAATATGTTGACCTATTTAACCAGGAGCATGACATCATCATTCTTTCCTCCATACACGCTTCCTTCTGAGTCACAAACATGGCTGATTTTTCCCAGTGATAAGGCTTGAAAAGATCCGGGGTTAGTTTAGGAGATGGAGAATGTGATGTGAAAATACACAGGGCAAGCCGAGTTTAAACAGATTAGGGGCTCATCCTTTGAAATCCACTTGGGTGAGAAGGTTTTTTTTTTCCTTCTATCCTCACCATACTTTGAAGTTTCTCTTGAGCTGCAGGAGACGAAGAAAAAAGAAATTGAAGTGAGGTTTCACAGGCGTGTACTGTATGGCTGCGACCTACGCGTTGCTGATGAAGTGGGAGAAACTCCAAACGCACTTATTCTCCTTGCATTAGACAATAAACCTTTGGTCATCTTCGTAACCCTCAGCTCTGTTCAAAGCAGGAATAAATAATAAAACGAGGCCTTTGGGATTGTTAGATGTTTTGGTGGTGCATGAGAATCTGTGTGGAACAAAGAGGAGGAAAACGACTGTACAAATCATTGGGGTGTGGAGGCAGCATAGCGTGAAACGGGATACAGATAAGGAAGAACGCTACTTGAAAATTCCCTTTAAATTTGACACGTTTCATCCCTCTATCTCGAGTCTGGTCTTTTGTAAATCCATTCAGATCATCTGTGCTCGTGATAACGCTGCAGCTGGTTCCTCTATTTAAGCACAACAGAACTTTATACCTGAAATGATATCACGAGGCCTGCGTATAGTCATATTTAGTGACAAAATGACCAATGTGGAAAAAACACCAACGTCAATAGATCGCCAACGTCAGCCGTTTTAAAAGGATGACTTCATACTGTATGTCCCCCAAAACTGTCCAGCGTTTTACTGTCTCAAATCGAACAATAATCATTTAAAATGCAAATGATTCATATGTATTCATTGGTGTAAGCTTCTTGAAGTATATGATCTGTTGCTTAAATTAAAGGATTCTGTGCAAAATCAAGGATCTTCCCCAAAACATATGTAGTGTCCGTAACCCTGTGAAATTCATGTTGCTAAATCCGAACAATTTAGCATTTTTGAACAATAAACTTTTTCAAGTTTATGTCTATCCATGTGAAATCTAAATTTACTTTTTTTTTTTAAAGTTACGGACACTACAGTACATAAAAGGGCATGAAATTGTATTTAGCAAATATTTTTATCTGAAAAATATCAATGTGTATGCATATTTACAACAAGAAAAAAACAAGCATGGATTGGGAGATGAGCATTAAGTATTATATAAACAAACATTTACTGTAAGATACTTTTTAGCACAAATACCATGTTTTGGCCAATGGATCCAAAATCTAAAAGCAAAATCTGAACAGCTTAAGCAAATCAGCATTACATACCCTGACTCCATGTGCACGCTCGCATACACAGGGAGGATTTTTTTTTTTTTTTTTTTTGAGTAGCCAATTCAACTCCTCGCATACGTGACATTTGCTTATCAGTATTTCAGGCTGCATTTAAATTAAAGCCAGTCTTATGAGTATAAATGGTTGGAGGACACAATCCCCTTGTTTGCATCAAATATATTGGAAGGCATAAGCAGGAATGCTCTAACAAGGACCTGGCCTTGGCTAACTAATGCATTGTTTATGATGCTCCCCATTGATTTCCTTTGTGTTGTAATTTATCAGGCTGTCCAAATATAACTAGGCCTATTTAAACTACAAGCAGGTGTTGTTCTTGTCGAGTGGCCTTTCGGAAATAAATCCCTCGTATAACTTTACCGTACACAAAGAAACAATTATATAAAGAAATTCATGCATTAAAAAAAAACACCCTTTCATACACATCTGTATCTCATAACTTTCTCATCCTTTTGGGGGGGAAAAAACTGCAGAAGAGAAAACATGCTCGTTCATTCCTGTGCATTAAACACACAAAAAACACGGTAATTAAGATCTTAACTGGCTGAAGGTGAGAGAGAGAGAGAGAGAGAGATGCTGTGAAAAAGAAAAAGAGGTTTCCAACAATGCGGACCTCACCCGTGGCGATGGCATTAGGCATAAGTGAATGTGAAAATCACTAAAAGACAAGAAAGCAACGATTTAATGATTTCTTGCTCTGTCCATCAAGCACACAGGACGACTGCCTCAGTGTTCTGCCACGGGCTTAACCGTCAGCTCCACTGCCTGACGAATTTGTACATCAAGAGGCAAAAAAGTGAGCAGCATGAAGAGCTCTGTGCTTCCCGTCGCAGCTGAATTTGCCCAACATACCCACAGACTTCCAACTGGACTTTAGTAATAGCAGCCGTGCCTCTTCTCATTAAAACATAGCTCGCTATGCAAGAAGTGACACAATACACACTTTAATATGGACAATTTTATTTCTTTTTTAACCAAACTGCTCCTTCAAGTGTTCATTAACTTAATAGTTAACGGTTCATTCCAGGGATGATATTCATCATCAAACGTATTTCTCCAAGACCGCAAACCTCTGACTCATCCTTGACTCAGTGCGATCATTAATGACTCAATAAACACTTCATCAGACATAAGTGAGCGATAAAGCAGCAACTCCGTGTCCCATCAGACACCATAAAATCTTTTTCTGGTCGTTATCGATGCAGGCCCGAGGTGGGTCGGAGGCTCCTCGGTGGTGAAATTGCGCAAACAGGTCCTGCTTAATTTCATCAGGAGCAGGGCTCTAGGGCAGAACCCCCTATTCCACTTTATCACCAGAGAATAGATAGTGGGAGTAAAAAAAAAGCAATATGGCTTAAATAAAAAAATAAAAAAAAGAGCAAAAAGGTCCATCAGTTATTGTTCTAAAGACTCATTGTGTAATTAATTGAAAGCAGTCAAACATTGCTGGTACCTCTAGTTATTTTTGCCCCGAGCCAGTAGTAGGTGGAACATGTCAATAACGGGTAATACCAATGAAACCATTTAAATTGCCTAAATTACTTAATTGGACTTGCAACTGTCAGGAGAAATCGTTCATTGATCAGCTATTCCGCTAAGAGAATCAGTACAGGAAAAGGGAAACAAAACCAAACACCCCTGTAAGCAGCTATACTTTACATTTGACACAGACGTTCAAAAAGACGCCGCACTCTCTACATGGCCGAAGCTTTCTTCACAACCGTGTTCTACATAAGTTGGAAGCATTCCAGACCTCTTCACTCCACATCAGTGCTTGACCTTACTAATGCTCTTTAGAGGGGAGCAATTTCATTGATCGTGTAATATAATCGATCTTTTGTCGGACGAGTCGCTTCTTTGAATCGGTGGGTCAGTTTTTCGAATCAGAATTGATTCACACTTTAAACTGTTTAAACCATTATGTAATATGGAGGAACTCCGTTAAACATATATACAGCAGCTTTTTAAGGAAATACAAACCGCTTTTGGCATGTAAAAATACTCGCATTTTATAAGTGTATAATGTCTTCTTTTGAGTTTATGGTGCAATACCGCCGCACGTTGGTCTGGAGTATGGAGCAAACAAATAGAAGGGGATAACAAACTTAGCACTATGTTACAAGGCATTTTAATACATATTGGGCAATTTTTTTATCATTCAAAACGTGTACAGTTTGTTCTGTAATGAAAGAGAATTTCCCCACGGGGATCAATAAAGTAATTCTAATTCTGATTCTGATAATATAGCTGCCTGAGACAAATCAAGCCTTAAACACTAATGCTTTTGAATCGTATCAAGTAGAAACCTGCAATGCTTAAAAATCAAATCAAATCAACACTACATTTCGTACTGTGTACGACTGTGTATGTGACAAATAAAATTTGAATTTGAATTTCAGTCTATATATGATTTACAAACTGGCAAAAAATCCTGTCCAGAACAATGGAGGCTCTTATAAACGCGTAGACTCTCGAAACAGAATGTTCAGCAAACAAATATGGGTCTGATGATCATGTACATCAGCTCGGTGTATCACAACCCTAGGAGATGCTTCTACCCCAAAATGCACCGAGACTGAACCAAAAGAAACCCGGCTTGCACAAATACCCAAAACTGGAAGCAGAACAGTCTATATCTTGACTGACGGGGCCTTAAGGGGAAGTTCTGTCATTATCGTTCAACTCCAGCCACAAAAGCCATCATCCACCGGGAGGGACACAAACCGAGTTAATAGACATTTCCACAAAATGGACATCCCGGTTAAAATTGTACGCTTCTGTTCAGTCGCTTTTATTTCCTTCTGGCAGGGATAATTAGTATAAATGTTGCCTTTCTGGATGTTCTTTCCATCCGTGCTTAGTGTTCTGTGGCCAGGACTTTAAATCTACTGAGCGCTAGTCTAGAAAAGACAGATCGAGACTGACGAAGCAAAAATATTTGGTAAGAACTAAAAGCCTGATACAGCGCCAGCGTTGGCCTCTGATGGGGATTTCCAGCACCCCACCAGTGTAGCAGAACAATTAACACACTCCCCGGGACTTAGCACACACATAAATCAGACCGCGCACTTAAGCAGACTCGGGAGAACGTGGGTCTGTGTGAAGTTCGGTTTTATGGGTCGGCGTGGGACAAGAGCACTGACAAAAATAAGAACAGTGCACTTGTGAGACGTACAGAGTTTGTGTGTGTGTGTGTGTGTGTGTGTGTGTGTGTGTGTGTGTGTGTGTGTGTGTGTGTTTGTGGTTAGAGTGACTTCTGAATTTTATTGTTTGGCCTGCCTGACTGAAGGCCAGTCTGGTTACTTAAGAGTAGAAACTCTCCAGACGTACTGAGTGATGGAAGAGTTTTATCCAAGCCTCAATGAAAAAAGCCTGAAGTGTTTGTCCACTTGTTGGCTGAGTGGTAGACAGATAAACACACTTGTCCTGGTGGCAATAAAGCGGTGTATCCTCCAGTAGATATCTTTAAGTATATGTGTTTAAAATATAAACAGTGACTAAGCAAGCAGGACAGGAACCACTTGCTGCATCACTGGACTCAGAAATGTTTAGATTTCAGATTTGGACCCAACAGTGTGGTTGTGCTGCATCAGATGGGGTTTGAAACAAAAGCCACTAGACTACAAAAAAAAGAGACGTTTGAACCTATGTTGATGCCACAGCCATCTATGAATGTACTGTAAGGACATGCTCTTAAGAGAGAGCGGCGTCCTACACTAGGTGTCATATGCTGTATGTCCAAATGTTTGTGGGCACCTTATCATCGTACCCATATGTGTCTCAGTGGTTCTAATAGTCAGGTCCACTCTTCTGAGGCTCCCCCCTAGATTTTGGAACGTGGCTGTAAAGATTTGTGATCTATTAACTATGAGCGCATTTTTGAGGAGGCCTGGGGTGGAATTAAGGGACCAGTTCATCCCAAAGGAGTTCACTGGGGTTGAGGTCAGCTCCGTCCAAGGACACTCAAGTTCTTACTATCCAACCTTGAATAATCATGTCTTCATGGCCGGGTGATGGCCGGGTGATTTTAGCCATAAACTATTTAGTGAAACACGCCTAGTCGATTTATGTGGTGGAGATGAAGGTGATATGATGATGATTTTACTAGATAATAGACGGTGTCCCAAAAGTATTGGGACATCCCGCATTTAATTTTTTGGTGACAGTCACCGCTCCCACTTTCTGTTAACTCTAAACCAATTTTAACTTTATATTTTATATATATATATGTCTTATACAGCATTATTCTAAAGGCTTTATTTATTTAAAGTAAAATAAAAAACAATCACTTTTTTTCCCCTGCATCTGAGTTGGACTTCTCAGGAGCAGTTTAGTTACTTCAGGCTCGACTTGGTTATTGCTGGTGAGATGATTTAACGAGTCAACAGGGACTTAAGAGATGCTGACTTGAGACTCAAGGATAAGTGGCTAGACTGCTGCCAGCACAAGAGTTACTAATTCTCTCTCTCTCTCCAGAGGAAGGAAGAATCTTCACTTCTTATTATTCTCCACGTCACTGGTCGAGTTCTCTCCAGTACTGGGAGAGGATGCCTTCAGGCCAGAGGTTGTAAACATATACATATCTACTGTGCCTTGTTGGTGGTGAATTTCAATCCTGGCAGCTTTTCATTCACTTAAGCCATCACAGAAAATGATTCTTGATCATCTGCTCCATCATAACTACCCACCCCATCTTCAGGGCTGTTACGCGCCTTTAAATGCACAGCGTAAGCTTCCTCTTTCCACTTCCCTGACCATCTGATTGATTTTTTTTTTTCTTTTTCGTTTGGGTTGTTAGTTTAGCCGTCACTGTCCTGTCTGTCTGCTCTAATGAGTAGCTCCAATCTGACAGCACCATGCATCAACTCAGGGCTCCAAACACCATGACAAAAACCGCACCTTGTTTCGTCAAAGACTGGAAAGATCCTGGACAGACATGGCAACAGAAAGGAAGTTGTTTAGACGTTGACAAGCCTGCTCAAATCCATCTTTCAGGGAATATATTTATATATACAAAAGGTTTATTTGTTCTTGTCATTCTGTTTTAAGTGCATTCATGAGGTTTGGACCATAAAAATGCTTTTACTCTACACATAAGCCAAGACCGCTTTTGTTGCTTGTAACATGTCCATTTGGGTTGAGTCTTGTTAATTGTTTGATAAAAAAAAAAAAAAAATCCTTTAAAGTTCAGCCATTTGAACAGTAGTGCTGAGCTGAGGACTGCTGAGAACTCTTACACATGCAGCTTGTGCCCTCTAGTGAAGCCCAGAAACACAGCCAGTCTCGTCTGAGGAAAACAGGGATCACGGGTAGGGTACCGGGCAGTTGCGGTTAGCAGGTAAACAAGAGGAAATCACGCACAGCAGTAAGAGCAGGGCTGGGGCGAGAGTCCACACCGCACTGTTACGCCAGCAGGATATGCACGCTCACATCTGATTAATGCAGGAGTGGAGAGAGGCGCGAACAAAGCTAAACAAGCATTCTTCATTCTTTAATTATCTGAATATGTGACATGCGGAGAGCGGAGAGGAGGGCGACTCGGAACGGCGGGGGATTCACACAGTGACTGTGACAGCACTGTAATAACCTCAATTATTCAGAATTAGGCCTGCCTTGATTTGCTGCTGGATCAGCTTACTCACTGCATCTCAGAAACGGGAGGCAGAAGGGGACAGAAGACGCTCCTGCCCCCAGGAAGAGCGACTAAGACTAGGTTTTCTAAAGGGGGAAAAATATATACAAGAGCATTAAGAAACTGGAACCGATCCTGGAAAAAAAGCTTGCTCTTCATTAATAAACTTGATGCTTGCAAGGTGTGTGATCCAAACCTGCTTCTTTTTTCTGTATTACAACCTCGCTCTCACACCCACACTTGGCCTTTAGTATTGGCCCGAGCCTGTTTCGAGAAATCAGCATGACATAAGGAGGAAAGGCTACAAGGTTCCCAGGGCTCCGTCCCATAACATGAAGCAATATTTATGGATTTTTTTTTTCTTGTTCAGGCAAAAAAAAAAAAAAAAAAACTGTCATGCCAGCTATGAATGTGAGATTCATTTCATGAGCATGTGGATTAATAATGTTTAAGTTGGCAGTAAAGGAGCAAGGGTTGTTCTGTGTACACGCCACCTACTGGGCCATCTCATCTGATTAAACGGTAAAATAACAAGCAGACATGACCTTGGCCTTTTCTTCCCTGGGAATCAAAACATTCTAAATAACAAAAGTCAGAGCTGTACTGTTAAGCAACTTAAGAGAAACCAGAAGGGTCGACTGTGAGATAATTGGATAAGAAGCAGTAAAAGAAGAGATGGCAGACAACGACGACAAAATAACAGCCGATGATTCAATTCAATTTTATTTGTATAGCGCTTTTAACAATTGACATTGTCGCAAAGCAGCTTTACACGATCAAAAGAATCATTCAAGTTTGTACGAAATGTAAATGTGTATGAATCAAAATGATGAGTTTGTCCGTGATGAGCAAGCCGAGGACGATGGCGACAGTGGCAAGGGAAAACTCCCTGAGATGGTAATAGGAAGAAACCTTGAGAGGAACCGGACCCAACAGGGGACCCATCCTCATCTGGGTGATAACAGATAGCATGGATTGATCTGAGTCATGCTGTGTGAGACTGAAAGTTATGCTGGAAGGTATAACATGAGATGTGTTTAAGTTGATATGGATTCCAGTTTGTTATTGGAGGCTCAGCTAGACTGTAGGAAACTCCAGTCCTGAAGTATCGAGCAACTGCAGTCATAAATGCTCAGAGAACAGCTGTCTGCATCAGCCGAGGCCAGGACCATCTTTAAGGAAAAGTGGAACCGTCCCCAGTCAACACACGCATCCCAGGGCAGACCACACGGGGCATCCATGTGACGGGATCTCCAACCAGAAGCTGACGATAAGGCAGAAAGGTGGCTTACACCTTAAGAGTTTGGGTTCGAATCCCGACTCAGGTCAGTGTGCATGGAGTTTGGATGTTTCCCCCATGTTTGGTGGGTTTCCTCCAGTTACTCCGGTTTCCTCCCACAGACATGCAGATTAGGCTAACTGGCGTTCCCGAATTGTCTGTAGTGTCTGAATGTTGACTGGAGGTCTGGACTGGAGGTCCTTCCACATTCACTAACAATGAAAATGCAGGCCAGGGGTAGCTCAGTGGTTAAGGCATTGGACTACGGTTTGGAAGATCCCAGGTTCAAACCCCACAACCACCAAGTTGCCACTGTTGGGCCCTTGAGCAAGGCCCTTAACCCTCAACTGCTCAGATGTGTAATGAGATAAAATGTAAGTCGCTCTGGATAAAAGCGTCTGCCAAATGCCCAAATGTAAAGAAAATAAATACAACAGGTCGCCACTGGCCTCCACGGTCCATAGTTGGACTACAGAGTTTACCAGATGGGCAAATGGACACGGATAATGGATAAAAACTGACGAAGAAAGGAAATATGATAAACTGATGAATTCTGTTTTGCAAAGGATGATATTGTTATTTTAAAAACTAAATAAATGTATAATATTGTAAAGTCTATGTAAAGGTAGCAAAACTCGTTTACTGTTTAATTTGAATGAATGTAAGGTTACACTCACAAATTTTAAATCCCAAGATCTCTAAGGTGTAGCTGTAAACCAACACCTGTAAGCATGTCTTCTCTGTACTGCTGGCTTGACCTTGAGCAAGGCATCAAGAGAAGCTACAACACCGGTGGTTAGTGATGTAGTGATGAGGGAGAGGAAGAGAGGGAGAGTGAGAGAGACACACACACACACACAGGGTTGGCATGGTGCAGCTGTCGACTGCCTCCACAACGCCTCCTAATCAGTGCTAATTGGCACTCGTGATGATGGACTTAGCCTCTGTTGCGCTCAGAGGGGAATAAGCACACAGAAGGCCAGGGTTCAGCCACTCTACCTTACAAGTGTGTGTGCGGGACGCCAAAAGTGTGCCTGTACATGTGGAACATCTGCCAAACTTTTATAATTTTATGCACCGTGGAGGGAAAGCGTGCCGCATCCTTTAGCACCTCCTTGGCTTGGAGGCACAGCATTTCATGTTCCAGCAGCGTTAGACACGCAATTAGACACACACAAAAAAAAGTTTTCAACAACATTCATCTCTGAAGATTTAACACGGTCACTGAGCTCCGTTTCATTAAGACTATGAATGATTTATTGGTGCTATCTTACACACGAGATCCTCGAAGCGATATTCTCATTAACATAAGGGAGCTTTTATTTTCTTTTTGTAGAACACGCATTTGTTTGAAAACACTTGGGTGCTTGGAGAGTTCGGGTTAGGGAACGGATAATCAGAGCACAGGGTTAAAGCTTCTATAAGTTCAGATTTTATTCATTCATTACTGCAATGCGAAATTCCAGTTTATTGTTAGTAGGCTGGGGTCAGAGATTATACGGCTCTCCAGGAGCAAACATGGCCTTGCTCAAGGGCCCAACAGCGGCAACCTGGTGGAGCAGGGGCTCGAACCGGCGACCTCCTGATCAGTAACTCAGAGCCATAACACACCGAGTCACCGCCGTGTGAGCAAAAACTAGACAAGGTGGGATCAGCGGCTAACCTTTATCTTCCACAGAGGACTGTGTAATACAAGAATGATTGCTTAAATTAGCAGAAGCTTGACTATATGGAACTGTTAATAAGATATTAGTGTCTTGTGGTTATTTTCAGAGCAAGTGACAACTGGCTGGGAGCTGCCATCATGAATTAATCCATGCCGCCATTTTAATCATGAATCATATGTGGGATAATGTTGATTAAATGATCAAATCGTTACAGCATTGCAGACATTTTGACCTATCTTTTTAAAATGAAAAAAAAAAAACAGGGATGAAGCCAAAACATTATTAAATAACGGAATTTTTTTTTCCAAAGCATCCAAGCTGGTATTATGCAAACGGAAAAACAATATCCCACCTCTTTAGTGCACCCTTGTCCCTGCTTCGCTACATTTCATGCATGCCCTTGTATGTACTCAGAGGCAGTGCATGCACTCAGGAGAACAGAAGCAACGGAGACAGAAGGGTCGAGTTGTTTATACAGTGAAGACTGGCAGGCGAAGAGGCCCGTGCCAGGAACAGCAGGGTCCACAGCATGAGCGCGAGACGTGTACACTGCTGCCTCGAGCAGCTGCAAACCCTTCAACGCGCACAACCATGTGCCCTACTTCAACCAACAGCCAAAATGTCAGCTGAACAGCAGGTGGACGCAGAGCTGCCTCTCGAAAGCCCTGAAAGCTTGGTGTAGCACGCTAACACAAAGCGCTCCTACATACGGAATATGAAGCTGCGTGTTTAGGAAACAGAGGATCCTGTTAGCGCTACGAGAACGGTTCTGACCGCTGATCGTGTCTGCATTTGTGTGTACAGACCGAACGTCAGTGTGTATACAGTACTGTACATGCATGCAATCTGAACGTGTTGCACGGATCGAAACGATGCAAAAATGCGAATCAAATGTAATGAACATGATTAAAAGAAAATCGTTTGACTGAAGTGGAGAAAATCCAATTACAGTATGTGGGGGGGAAATGGCATTACTTATGCTGTGCTTGAGAATACTTTATGTTTTCCTTCTATTGTTTGCATGCACACTTCCATAAGTATGTTTAAAAAATTAAAAAAAAAAACATCTCTCTCCAAAAACATACTGTTTGTGTAACACGAAACTCAAGAAGGCTTGAATATGCTCATGTTTTAGTACAATCAGCAGGTTTTAACTCTAGTTCTGCTTTAGGTCAATTAGGCATTAATTGGCTCTTTGTTCCAACCCTGGTGCTACCGCAAAATCTCTTCCCATCTACGGAGCCTTTATTTTACAACCCAACATGTGCATTTTTTTTTTTTTTGCACAAACACAGTATACTGTACATTAGGCCTAGGAGGTGCAAGTCAACCTTTTTTTTTTTTACAAACATAATGTGTGGTTCATATTACAGAGCATGTAAAGAGTTACACACTGTAGGAGAGAGCAGGTGATTAACAGTAAAGCCCGTGAACCCGTACCATACTACTCCGTAATGATTGCGAGGTCAAGTGGTGATTCGAAGGAGCTTAGGAGGAGGTCAAACACCAGGAATGTGCTTTCTGAATCCAACTTAAACTCATGAACGCTGACAGCACTGAAGCACTACTTATTCAAAGGGAGATGATGACTGACGTGGTTCCCAGAAACCCGGCAGGTCCTAGGTTCGATTCCTGCCTTGGGTCTGTGTGCATAGGGTTTGCATCTTCTCCCTGTGCTAGGTGGGTTAGATGTAGATTAGGCTAACGGGTGCCCAAATTGCCCGTAGTGTGTGAATGTGTGTGTGAACGTTGACTGGAGGTCCTACCATGGCCATACAAAATAGGAATAAATACAATGTTAACCATTGGCCTCCACAGTTCCCAGTTGGACTACAGAGGTTCCTACAGGGAAGAATGTATATCTTTATTTATCTAAAATACTTCTCCTTTATCTAAAACGCTATATAAATGTACTGTACTATAAGCCAATGTAAATTGTAAGCCACAAATTAAATGTACATTATGACTTATATTGATCCATAGAACATGATATTTAAAAAGATTAGATGTTTATTAGATTCATACATTAATGCAAAAGTAAGGATTTTAACTATATAAAGTATAATTTTAATTATAGTTCAAGGTAAAGCGTGGTGCGAGGGCTAAAGCAGGCCTAAGCGCTGTAGTAAAGGTTTTTACATAAGTTACTTATCTGAATAATGAACGATGCTGCTGTGAAGGACACTTTACCGGCATACATTTAAAACGTCCTTTAACTTTACATACATCTTTGTTGATGTTTCCATTAACGGGAAAAAAAACCTGCTAGATCGAATAACATAAAATCACTACACCGAAATTAGGGCGGTTTATTTCCCTTGCAAACGGATTGTTGGAGTCATTTGGTAATCTGACAGAGCACAGAGGGTGGTGCTCCATGATATTGTTTTGCAGCCAAAGGCCATAACACGACGAGCTTTATCGAAATACGTTTTGAGATTTCGCCGACATATTGCGGTTTATCTGCATCTGGTGAGGCTAGCTTGCCCTTCCCAATGGAACGAAACAGCCAGACCATTTATAATAATGCCTTCTGATCATATCGGTACATGGACAAATGGCATGCAACGCACAGAGATACCTTTACATTTCTCTAGAAGAATGCTTTATTCCTAGGGCCAACTGTCAGATCTTACACAAGCAGGTCCCAAAACAAAAAACAAACACTCTCTAGTGTTAGTATTTAAAAGGAAACAGGCCTGGCATTAGTTTGCGATATCTGGATCTGCATTAGGAACAGGATGTGCAGCCCTCGAAGCAACCCCAATGGACATTGTATGACAGAAAAACCCTAAATGAGTCCTGACAGCACCTGGCTATTGATGGCGAACATGCAGCAGGCTAACTCACCTCCTTTCCCGTTTGTCCCCATTAGCGGACTTTCAAACCTATTAACACCTAAGCCACCAACCAGGCCTGGTTCCAGATGTGTGCTGGAAATTAGAGCAGGTCAAACAAGTCATGCAAGGCAGGAAGAGATTTATAATAGTGCGTTTAGGGAAATCTGCTAGAACCTAACAAAACAGAGATGAGACGCAATGCAACGAACAGAGAGAAATATCATGAATATTCTTTTTTATGAATCTTATTGTACAGGTTTTGCACAGATCATTAGTGTGATGTGTAGCTTTGTGTGATTAGTGCCTGCTTGTGTCTGGGTTTAGGGAGGGACATCAGGCTGTGATTCGGCGTGTTCTGATCCACCGCCCAAATGAGACTGGCGCCAGCGACTTTGGCTCAATGAGCTGATGTGAAGTTCCCAGCGTCGCCCCCTTCAGCGCAGGAGGTGTTTGGCCGGATGCAGCCTATTAAAATCCTTAGTAAAGCTAAGCACCTTGACTAGAGACATAGAGCAAAATAAAAAAACACTGTGCACAAAGCCGAAAGCTCTTGGATTTGTATACTATGTACATTAATCAGGAACATTCCTCAAAAGACATACAAGCATTAATGTTTTAAGAATCAAAGTAAAATTTATTCATTCATTAATTTATTCATTCTTTTATTTATCTTCTACAGTATACCTGAGGGGCCTGGAGCTCTTCCCAGGAGACTTTGGGCACGAGGCAAGGTACACCCTAAACAGAGTGCCAATCCATCGCAGACAGCGCACACACACACTCCTTCACACACTATGGACAATTTGGCAACACCCATTGGTCTTTCGGCTGCTCCCATTGAGAGGTCGCCACAGCGGACCACACAACAACTTGGCACAGGTTTTTACGCCAGATGTCCTTCCTGACGCAACCCTGGGTTTGGGAACGGCACTGTATCCGTTGAGCTTTAGGTGGGAACTGAACCCGGGCCTTCCACACTGCAGGCAAGAAACATACTACTGGGCCACCAATGCCCCTACAACGTCAATTAGCCTAACCTGCACCTAAGGCAGGAATCGAACCCTCGACCCAGGAAGTGTGAGGCCACACTGGTAACCCTCACAGAGTGAGTTGACTGTACATATGTGGAGGGAAAAAAAATATCCAGGACTAAAATAGGAAGGAAATTAATGCTTAAAAATTTATAGATACTGTAAATGCGTTAAAGATCAGAAGTCTTATATCTGAATTAAACTAGATTCATTAAACTGCTAGCAAATTCTCAATGTTGTTTCGGTTTTCAGTGGTCAATCAAAAAAAAAAGACTGGAAACGAATATTTTTAACCCTCTAAAGTGTTAAGCTCCAAGTACAGCTTGGACAAAGTAAGTGTCAAGCTCCATCTAAGGCAATCATTTACATATTTTTTTTTTTTTTCATTTAGTACTTCGAATGTAATTGTTTAAAATAAAAAAATAAAAATAAAAAGCCATTTTTAAAAAGCTAAACTTTTCCATTTTTCAGCGCTTTCCTTTGACCGACTTCCCACTTTCTGTGCGATTCCCACCACCTCGAATACCCCCGCATGAGGTCTGCAACACACCAGGTTCTTTGTGCAGACTGAGAGGGTCTAAAATTCCATCCGGACCATACGGTAACTCCTGGTGCAGAAAATCTCCTCCGTGCCTCCTCATGAGCGGGCCGAGACAGAGAGAGCCCTATACGACAATGACTGGAGCGGCTGACACTCAACCCTTTCACAATAAGAGCAGGAAGAGCAATCTATTGAGGTCAGTCAGAGAGAGCGGACCTCATAGATCATACTGAGACGTGACATGTGGCAAGGCATTTAAAAGTTGGGGGGGGACGGGATGGGGGACGGGACTAACTCTCTTCAGGAGGTTAAATTATTTACATCAGGAACAGGATGAAGTGCAGTGGACTTCTTTAAGTGTATAATGCACTGAGGAGAAGAGCTATTGATCGACTAATTAATTGATTTATGTGGAAAGTAATCGACTGCCAAACGATCCATTTGGGGAGCTCATTAGTTACAATGCATTATTCATACCTGGGCTGAGTCATGATGGATGTAGCATGAGTGTGTGTGTGTGTTTATGTGTATGTGTGTACAAGCAACCCTAAGTGTTTAACAGCGATAAATGGTGGACCCTTCCATTTTTTTATTCAGTGTTTAGATTTTTATTTACATTCTTCCTTCCAGGTCTTTTCTCATACACACACACACACACACCTCTGAGAGCAGATAAAGCATTTATCATAACGCCCACGTTCCTGGGATTCGGTATCTGTAAGCAATCTGGATTTTCTCATCAGTAAAAGTCGCGTAAAAAGAAAACATCCTCAGAATTCCGTAGCATTTGTCCAATGCAAACCATGGCTGTTTGACTATCCTTTAGGCCCCTGAGGGAGATGGATGCGTCTGGTGTCCTGGCTTTTTTTAAATAAGGCCGGTGTTTGCACTCTCAACACACTCAAGACTATTTACGGTATGGTCCTGCGGGACGGCGGGGTTAAATGAAAGAAAAACCTGCACGCCCGAGGAAGCCGTTTCCTGGGAAAGAGCAGCTCCATCTTGACGTCTGACGGCAACAACAGAACAGCCATTTCAAAACGAACACACATCCCCACATGGTACTCTGCCATGACCCGAGGCCCTGGGCAGCAACAACGACTGCTTAAACGCAGCCAGCTTGGGCTAGGTTCTTACATATCTCACGCATCACTCCTGTGGCTGATGTTTTGAGGAGAAATAAAAAAAAAAGTCTTGGCACACAGCGCTGTAGTTTACAGAGATTCTTTATGGCATAGCTGAAAATTACAATGGACCAAATCCATGAAGTATGTGTGTGTGTGTGTGTGTGTGTGTGTGTGTGTGTGTGTGTGAAGGGGAAAGTAAGGGTTTAGTAAACTAAAAAAAAAAAAAAAACATTTTTTCACATTGCATGTCTATTATGTGCAAAGATGCAAACAGTGCTGACACAGAAATCAAAGCAGGCAGAGAGACAGCAACACCCCCCCCCCTCCTTCGAATGTGGGCCAAGCAGCAATAAGAAAATATAAAGACTAGAGTCTAGTATGACCGTTCCGCCGTTTTATACCAAGAGACCACAGGACTGCTGTACTGATTAACAATCAGCTCACAGTTCATATTTCACTTACATAAAATCGCCACAACGGAAGAGCAACCGCGACTAGATACAAAACTATTTGGCGTTCAGTATCGTTTCCACTTTACTGAACTCTCTTTTCTGCAAGGCAAATTTCATTTGGTCTGAACATTCCATCAGCTGAGAAAGTCTGAGATATGCCTCCTTATATATACTATATATAAGGAGAAACTAAATTAACAAAATTATTTAGTTATGCATCTCTATCCTTTTGTGTGGCAACGTATCTCTATATTGACTCCAAATTTGTTTATTAAAATTAAATTTTAAATTATCTATATTTGCATTTGTGGCAATTTTGGCTTTTACAATCCTACAGGTGGTACACTTTAAACTATCCATACTGGCAGGCAGCACCGTGTCCCATGTCATTGGAGCAACTTGTTTTGCAAACCGGAACACAGCTAGTCCCCGACTTATGCACATCTGAGTTACGAATTTCCGCAAATACAAACAGACCGTGGTTTAATACGGAAGTAGCTCACGTGTATTGTACATTGCATTGCACCAGATATGAATATTTACAATTATCTACAATATTTTCAGTGTGTGAATAAATGTATTAAATGTCCAAAGTCTAGTATGTTGTGTGTGTACAGGGGAGGGTGCAAGAAAAATAAGTCGGCCTTGTCGATTTTATGATGGAAAATGTGTCCTGTAAAGCTGTCCTGATGGTAATTAATTATTATTTTAGAAAATCCTTAACAAAACAGAGCTCACAGTCCAATACAGTGGAAAACATCCCTGAGAAAAATTGGTGTCTGGGATTCACTTCACGATTTAAAGGTGCAAAGACAACAATGTTACATTTGATGTGTGAGATTCATTCCCCTAGGCATGATTACAGTTTTTGGCCACATAATGGCAGTATGGGAAATGGGGACAGAGATTAAGTCAAGTGAATCGGTATGCTTTACATTGTATATTTTTGTCAAAGGCGTACAAGACTCACTTTAACGAACTTAAGAACAAATCCGACTTACAAACGAGTTTTGTTCTGGGAGCACGTTTGTAAGACGAGGACTACCTGTATTTCTAAAATCACAATTCAAAAACTCCTGGGTATCGTAACGATATCTTATCGGGCGGTCCCTGTTGATTTATCACCCTGCAGAAGTAGACTAGCATCACCTATACATGCTCATTGCCCTTGCTTTTGCTTCTGCACTAAATACCGCACATCACATCTTTAGAAGCTAATGGCTCTAAAAAGACATGTACGACTGTGTGAAGTCAGGCGTGGATGTTTAAATAAATGACTATAAGGTGTGTAGTTGGAGTGAATTAAGCGAGCATCTTTGGCACATACACCCATTACTCCAGGCTTAATTAAGGCTGATAGATACGGATGTTTTAACCACAAACTTTCATTTTATTTGCTTTTTCATTTGAAAAGAAATGGACTAGGCTGTTTCAGACATAAGCAGTTCTCTGAAACCTTCAAATCGAGATGTCTGAAGAAAAATCGAACCTAAGAGGTACTTTTATACCAGAAGTACAGGAGAAAAACATCTTTACAAAGAAAAAAAAAAAACAGCTCATCATTTTCTGTGGGTGCGTGTGCACCCGCTGTGAAGCAGAGAGCTTGCCATGCTCCAGTGGGTTTTCATTCTGAACATTTTGGCTATCCCCCCCTCTCTCATTGTTATATCTTACAATCGGCTGCCCGCGAGTAAACCTGTCCATCTTAGTGGTTTTCAATCCTCCAGACCCAGATATATGTTACTTCTGTACATCCCTGGTCTTCCAAATACGCTTCAATTCAAACTGCGTCCCGTGATCTATTTCATGAGCCGATATGTAAGAGCAGGGAAAATACAATAACATGCCGCGAAGGGGGTGGGGGTGGGGAATGAGGGGGTAGATGGGGGACACGGTGGACCTTCTTAGATTAAACTCCAAAAATAGTAGGCAAGAAGAAACAGCACTCTGCAGTGATAACACCGTGATAGTGAACTAATCCAATTAGGCATGTTTATTTTTCTTATTAAGGCCTCACACTACAGCTAGATACAAAACAAATTCATGTTATGTCAATCATTTATCAGATTTTGAATGAATCGCATAAATTAGATGCCTTCTGTCTTAAACTGTAAAAAATAAATAAATAAATAAATAAATAAATCATTGGGATTTTTTTGTACACTCATTTACATTATTATATTAAATTGTTAAACATTAATAAAAGCCCCGCCTACTCATCGCAAACAACTGTCTTGCAACCTTCAAATTAATAGATAAAATTAAATATCTTTTAAGGTGGCACGGTGGCTTAGTGGTTAGCACTGTCCACCTGTTTCCTCCGGGTGCTCTGGTTTCCTCCCACAGTTTAAAAACATGCAGATTAGGCTAATTGGCGTTCCCAAATTACCTGTAGTGTGTGTGTGTGTGTGTGTGTGTGTGTGTGTGTGTGTGTGTGTGTGTGTGTGCCCTAAGTGGATTGGCACCCCATCCAAAATATACCTGCCTTATGCCCCAAGTCTCCTGGGTTGGGCACCAGGGCCCCCTGAGACCCTGTGCACAGCATAAAGTGAAAGTCCAGCCAATGCCCAAACCCCAACCACTGGATGCAGTGCCTGTCCCAAGCCCGGATAAAATGAGAGGGTTGTGTCAGGAAGGGCATCTGGTGTAAAACCTGTGCCAAATTGTGTGTAGATCATATGGGTAAAACAGTAGAGCTGTGAATCATACCTAGACTGTCGATTTGATTCCTTTTTTTTTTTTTTTTTTTATAGTTTACTGTCTGATTTTTTCCAACAGCTACATTTCTTACAGATTTTGAAATATTAAGAACTACTAAATTCTACACTCCAGTCCAGTAGGTGGCAGGGTTAAACCAACTTGCCCATAAACCCAAAAGAAGCAGCGACACTCTCCTATTCGCAAAAGATGTTAGCGCTTTGTATTTCCTGCAAAACGTAAAAAATCGAAAAACGATTAACTAAACAACAGAGAAACGAGATTCTCCTGAGAAACCCGTCATAATGAGCAACACCTCCGCAAGAAAACCGTTTTCCATGAACCTTCCTCTAAAGAGTTTAAAGCATTCTCCATTCATCATTTCCTGACGCTGTAGGACCCTCATTGTTGCTACAGTTTTTAACCATTTTTCCTCCATTTTCCTGATGATCTTCTTTATGCCACAAACAACGCCTAGTTATTAGCCTTTAAACATTTATCCATGCTTTTGCACATCTCGTGTGCTGTCATGATTTTAGAGAACTCTGTACAATAAGGTCAGATCTCAACCCAAGTCTTTTCAGTACCATCGCACACATGTGTAAGTCAGTAGGCACAGACTTAACGAGATGTCTGAGGGCCAGTGACAGCCCGTACTCTCAGTCGGAGTCGAGTTTTAGGACAAGGCAGGGAGGCACTTGTAATGGTGAACTGAATCAGAGTGTCACTCTGAGAAACATTTTCTGGCACACTTAAGGCTTGTTTTTGAGCGTGGCTGGACTAGAACAGAGACTGCTTCATTAAATCTTACGACTTCCTCCCTCGCTCTCTCTCTCTCTCTCTCTCTCTTTTCCAGTAAGTGAGTCCCTTATTTTTTTAAATATATTTTCTTTGAAATGCGTACAACAGGTTCTCATTTTTTTTATTTTATAAGTACAATGGAGGACGTAAAACTGGGTAGGACACACGGGGTATCCTGGACCATCTGATGGCGATCGTGAACCTTATACCATAAGGTTTTTTTTTTTAAAAGTCTGGCACAAATGTTCAAGTCTTGTATTACACTCCAACACCCAACACACTGGCAAGTGTTCTCTGCTATTGCAGCGATAATGATAACAATGGAGTAAATCTATGAAGTGTGTGTAGACCGATTTAGGTAAGATAATTGTCAGATTAGAAATCACGCACACTATTTCTTTTCATTTTGGCGTCTCCAAAGTTCAGGCCAACGCCAGATCCATTTCATGATGCATTATTGTCCAGCAGTTGCTGTGCCTCTGACATTTATGATATAAGCAAACCGCTGCTTTATGTGGTCCATCGCTTGGAGGAACTGCTAATAGGGGTACGGGATTGCCGGTCCAGGTTTATGCTGTATCCCAAGGGAGGCATAGGACCCCTTTTAATTGGGGTGGCTGACTAAATAAATTGGCAGATTATGACCTATAAATGAGAATTTATGTGCCCATTATACGTGTCGCTGATCTGCTCAGAAATGGGAACACACTCGTTAGCTACGATTCGTCTGCCATGCCATCATTTCCTAATTAGCACTGACGCTGGCTAGGCTTTACTCGGGCGTGCCTACACGGCTCTGATGTTCCCGTTTTTCCTCCCAATTAGATGCCTCCAGTTTAGGGGCATGTCACGCCGTGCTGGAAAACAATCCCAGACCCGAGAATAAACATGGACGTGGGGTTCTACATTGATTAATGGAATTCCACAGTGAAGTTCTTGTTTGCTTATTAAAAAAAAAAAACAATTCGACATGCTTTAATGAAAGGTGAATCTGGGGCAAAAGTTAAACGTCTGGTTCGTCTGAATTTCCTAATATCAAGGTGCTTTCACAACTTAATGATTGACCTGCTGCGGGTTTTTTTTTTCTTTTGGAGAAAGTACAGCTGAGAGGCTATTAAATAATTACAAAAGACCTAATCAGAAGGTTGTTCCCCATGTTTTCACCTTTCCCTGCTAATTCGTCTATGATTTATTAAAGGGAATGAAAGAAACAGCGCTGTGACGTCCACCGTCCTTCAGCAGGGAGGAAAATGGTCAATGGTGGCAGACAAAGGGGAACAAAAAGCATGGCTACACACACACACACGAAAAAGAGCGTCCTCTTCAATTTCCTGCCAAAACGGAGGACTGGAATTATCCTCCTGCTGCCTTTGTGTCTATCCTGCAGTCCTTTTCTCAGTTTCGGACAAACAAAGCTGGCTGTATTCGTTCTCATGGGGGAGGCTCTTTAGTAGCCCATCAGGCAGCGGGGCGCCCACAGGAAAACGCCACAGCAGCAGGAGAGGGTCGGTCTGTTAAATGCACTTCACAACCGCACAGACACATACAATTACTGCTTTCTTTCTCACACACTGTCACACACACACACATTGAATGCGCTCAAAAAAATAAAAAACAGCCACAGAGATTTATCGAAGCAGGAGGGGGAAATAAAAAGAAGAAGAAAGAGAAGGTTACAGGTGGGAAGAGCAGAGGATGAAAGAGGAAGGAGCTAATTCAGATCCATCCTTTCCACTGATTTAAAGGAAGACGGATAAAAGCTTTGTTTGAAAGGCAATGTCGAGTTATGGGAGCAAAAAGGAAAGGGGAGAACTCGAACGGCAAGCTTTTGTCATTTTAGGAGGACACAAAGGCGAAGCGAGAGACTGAGCGCGAGAAAGGAAATCTTTGATCTTGAGAATTCTCGCAGCAGTTTCGACATGTGATCAGGATGGGAGACGTACTCAAGATCACTAGGATCGTTTCTCCAACTGGGAGACTTGTGTGAACATCCTTCACTTCCCAGCCGAGCTAGGATTCATGTTTGGGGGCAAAGGTTAAATGGTTTGTGTAGGAGGGGGGAGAACCCAAACCAATCCAGACTCACACCTCTTTGTATCTAATTGCTCCACTTGGCTTGTTCCTCCCTCAGAGCCGCCATAGTTGCCCCTTGGTACACACAGGAACAGGGGAACGACTAGAGCTCCGACTACAGCGAGCGGGTCCGTCACTCGACACGTTCCTCTGGTCATTACCGCCAGCCACAGAACTCCACACAAACCCTCTCGACCCTGTTAGAGAAACCAGATACTAGCACTAACGAGGCTCACCACACACACGCTTTGACCCACAGAGCCCCTTAAATCCCCTGCACAGAGTGGACGGTTTCACTTACACACACTGCCTATCAACAGAGCAGAAAACCTGCAGACACAACGCTATTAAACTCCACAATCCCAGGCATCAAGTCAAGACAGGAAAAGGTTTATGGTTTCATAATCTCCAACCAAACTAGTACAATTTGAGTTTGTGCTCATTATGGGAGCAAACAGGTTTCATTTTCCCTTCGTGACTCCTCTGCACTTAAAAGCAAAAACAACTACATTACAGATAAAAGATCATAAACCTGGGGATTTATTCTCGCTTTTGCACCAGCAAATAAATCAGATACAATCAGTGAATCATAATTAAGCTCTTAGAAGTGCAGCACAAGAGCATGAACAAGTGCAAAACACACAGAACCACATGCTCATAAACAATAGCATTCCCGTCACACACACACACAGGACACACTAAATCAAACAACAGAAAAACTGGAGCTGGGTGAACCAGACAGGATAATGAAACAAGGCTGAACAGACTTGAAGTAACACAAGCCTGTAAAAAACATCATGAAGAGCAACATAGAAAAAAAAGTCTTATAATATAAGATCATATGATCCTCTGCTGATCACAAGTTCAGTGTTCATACACGATCTCTCATAACCGTGACGCACAGCATGGGCTAAGCTATTTCCAAAAAACTGAAAATAGTTTCTTCTTTATTATCTGGAATAGTTCGTGCATATTTATTCTAATCAGCAGATAAATGAAGCAGAGTGTGATCCAAGCACACACCTGAAGCATGTCTAAATGTGTTCAGAAGGCTGCTGGCTAGCTCCTGGCTTCGGTTTCAATTTTGTTCAATTTAGCTCCTCTTCACCGGAAATAGAGTTGATTGCATGAAGACTGATTAGCTTTATTTTCTTAAAAAAATTATTCACTCACTCATCAACTCAATCCCTGGTTCACAGATTCACTGCCTCAATCACTAATTGACTCACACGGATCCCGCGGACTGGCACACCCACAGACTCAACTGTTAACTCACGTACTCACTCATTCATAAAAACTCGCTCTAATAATTAACGAATCCATAACTCCCAAAATCACTGGCTAATTCTGCTAACTTACGGAATCCGCGACTAACTCTTTGACTCCATCCTATATCAAACCCATGACTTACTGACCAAATCCATGACTCACTCTTTGACTCGCTCATACAACAAACCTATGACTGACTCTTTGACTCGCTCATACAACAAATCCATGACTCACTCTTTGACTCCATCCTATATCAAACCCATGACTTACTGACCAAATCCATGACTCACTCTTTGACTCGCTCATACAACAAACCCATGACTGACTCTTTGACTCGCTCATACAACAAATCCATGACTCACTCTTTGACTCGCTCATACAACAAATCCATGACTCACTCTTTGACTCCATCCTATATCAAACCCATGACTTACTGACCAAATCCATGACTCACTCTTTGACTCGCTCATACAACAAACCCATGACTGACTCTTTGACTCGCTCATACAACAAATCCATGACTCACTCTTTGACTCGCTCATACAACAAATCCATGACTCACTCTTTGACTCGCTCATACAACAAATCCATGACTGACTCTTCAGCTCAATTAGAGAATCCTTGACTCACTCACTAAATCCATGACTCTCTCATACACCAAATCCCTGACTCACTGGCTAAATCCACTATTTACTCAATAAATCGATGACTCAACTGAATCCATAACTCTCAATCACTGGCTAAATCTTTGACTCACCCCTACTCTGAATCCATGACTCTCTCTTTGGCTCAGTCACTGAATCAAGGGCTCACGCTTCAACTTACTTTAAATAACTAAAATATCTGACCAACTCTTTGACTTTAAATCTTTATCTCTCTCTTACACCGAATTCAATTTAATAAAATTATTTGTATAGCGCTGTTTACAATTGACACTGTCGCAGAGCAGCTTTAATCAAAATATTTACAAGTTTGTATGAAATGTAAATGTGAATGAATCAAATTGAGATTAATAAGATTGTCCCTGATGAGCAAGAAAAACTCCCAGAGATGGCAGTAGGAAGAAACCTTCGAGGAACCAGACTCAACAGGGAACCCATCCTCATTTGGGTGATAAGGGATAGCAGGGATTCCAGTTTAAATCAACGACCCATGAACCCATGACTCAAATTTGAATTCACTTAATCACTAATTCCACTCACTCACTAAGTCTATGATACACTTTAACTCACTCATCCCGTGACTGATTGGCCTACTTGGGCCTATGGCTCACTTTTTGAGTCACCCCAGTATCTATGACTCATTCAATCACCAGCTTACTAATTAACCTCCTCACTCACTTACTGACGCTCTCAACACTTCCAGTGCTCAAGTTTAATTACTCTCTCCAAAAACTGGCCTTAAAATAGAAAATGCCCATTTAAAAGTCTTGTTCAACAGTTAATATGTTGCAATCTTGAGATTTGATCTCACAACCTTCCAGGCTTCCACGACAATCCTTAATCAGCTAAATAAATATGTAAAGACATCCACTTATTCAACATATCCATCATTTCATCTGTGCTGAAAGTAATTCAGCCACAGCATCCTAGCCAACCCTGCCCAATACCATCTAAGTGCTACTATGACAAAGGACATGACAAGGATGAGAACAAAACGCAGCTTGATTAATACAGCAGCCATCAAAATATGGACAACCACATTATAATCATAATAAAAACAACCATCAGTGAAACATTATGCAAGCGTATTATTACACGCAGATCACGCATCAATCACCAGAGCTATTGCTCACTGCTCACTACTGGCAGCAGTCACGTTGGAAACAATGATTTAAGCAACGCTGGCGTGAGGACACCATCAATCATCCTGTATGTGTGGCCTCCTGATTAGATCTCCATTCAGATTAACAAAGCGGCTTTCCTCAGAGCTGTTAACCAGATCGCTCTGATCCATCAAATCCAGGAAGTGACATCCACAGTGTCAGAACTGAAAGTCAACTAGCCTTCAATCACGCTGACGCGGGGTGGTGCTTTGCTTTGCTAAAATCCCTCCCGCAGTTAAAAATTTTGACCACATCTGGAATTTTAGAGTGCAATGAAAGGGGTAGTGATTTTAAACATCAGCTCACGTCCAAACAAGAAAAAGGAATTAATTTAATAAATGTCCTAGCGACACAAAACATTTGTGTGCACGTAGAGTATGTCACACTATATGATATTAAAGTGATCGAAAATGGCCATGATCGTCCATTTGCTTCAGAAACCATGCAATAGAGCTTGTTTAAAAAAACGTGAAGTTAAAATCATTTATTATACAGTACAGTATATCCGTTCATACACACCATTACATGGCACAGACCCTCTGATACTAGAGATGTATAGGTATCAAGTGAACTAGAATTATTTATGGAGACTATACTGACTTAATACACACATTTCTATCATTATATAACAACTAAACTATAATTATGGTTTGAGATAAAGATTGCATTCCAAACAAACTTTTTTCATCTTTTTGACAGTAAGCATATTTCAAACAGGTGCCGCAGCAGGGTTAAACTGTGTTTCCATCACCGTTTTTTAGCTTCTTTAATAATTTAAGCTAAACCGAGTGCACCATCATCGAGTTGAACAAAGGTTCATATTTCAAACTGTCTGTTTGGTTTCATATGGTAGACACATACTGTATTCATTTATTCATTTAAACATATTGTATAAAGCACTTTACACTCGTCTCTGTTATGTAACTGTTAAGTCTGTTAAGTAATGTAGCACTTTAGTCTGTAGTAATAATGATCGATCTGTACAAAGCATAGAAACTGAAGTGTTTACTGTATCAGCATGAGGCTGAGGGTTGGGGGGGCCTGGTTCGACCCCACGAGAAGCCAACATCCAGTCATCATCCAAAAAATCCATGTGTGCTACAACACCTCATGCCAACTAATTGTCCTGACCTTTATTATAAGTGCTTGTTGTAGGGAATGTAACCCTACTGTCAAGTTCTACTGGATTATTAGTAGGTCACATGAACATTTAAATTTACATTCAATTTAAATAATTTACAATAAAGTATCTGATTTTAATGTTAGCATGGATGGTAGCAAAAAGAAAAAAGGAACCACTTTCAGTTTGTGTATTGTACTTGCTTCACATGTCTTTTCTAAATGGTTTCATTAAAAACATAACCGTATGTTTTGCGCATATATATATATATATATATATATATATATATATATATATATATATATATATATATATTTTTTTTTTTTTTTTAATGCAAAAAATATGATTATAGTAATTACCAAAGGTGAAAAATAAAAATGGTAGTCAAGTAAAGTACAAGTAAATTTACCATTATAAAAGTCTACTAAAGTAAAAAGTAGCTCATTAAAATTTTACTTAGAGGTAAAGTTACCGAGTTGCTTTTTTTTATTTTTTATTAACAGTCGGGGATAGGATGTGGAATTCTAGTGTAGTTCAAAAAAAGACAAGTGGATATAAATCTCAACCTAGTTGTTTTTAATTGAAGGAACACCTTTGCATAATGAAGCTGTTGCCTTGCTTGTGCTTGAAATCGAAATGGTCGCTTAAATATGGCCAGGGGTTTGCTTTATAAGAATTTAATGGCATTTCCCTTTCAGCTGGGTCTGCATCACTGCCATCTGTTTTGTCAGTCTCCATCGTTTAGGTGAATTTAGCGCATTTGTTCTCCCCGCCCATCAATCAGTGGTTTCCAGGGTGCAATTTTTTTGCATTATTATTATTATTATTATTATATAATTAATTCATTAATTTTTTACTCAGTAACAAATATTATTTAAAATGTAGTAAGCTACAACACTTCAAACAAAACATACTTAAGTAAAAGCAAAATAACAGATTTTAAGAACAACAAAATTACTGATTTTAAAAAGTAGAAGTAGACAAAAAAAAAAAACTCAGCTACAGTAACAAGGGTAAATGTAATTTGTTACTTTTTACCTCTGGTATTTACATAGAATTCAGTAATATTGGTAATATTTCTGGGTGGCTGGAACGGATTATCTGCATTTTCATTATTGCCTATGGGAAAATGCATTTTGCAATACAAAACTTTGCATTAGGAACTCATATCTGGAACAAAATTTGTATGCCGAGGAACCACTGTACTGGGGTTATTTCTTCTAGTTAAGTTACAGAAGGTCAGATGAGGCAAATGACAAAGCTGAATCAAGCCATATTACATTCAGAAGTACATTTCAATAATGGAAAAAACATTACTGAGATTTTTAAATCTAATGCAATTTGCATCGATGTGACTTTTTGAAAGAGTTATAGCTACAGTAGCGTTCCCTAGTGTTATTGTCTTATTGTCCACATGACTTATCTTTTCGTCCTTTGCTTTTTAAGCTTACATTACAGAAGCATAATGGAACACTGCTTGTGAAACACAACGTATTGTTGTGTAAACATGATGAAATAAAAGCAGACTCGATATTATAATGCAATGACGTAGTGTAGCTTTTCATAAAACGGGTCTGCTCCCTCCAGAGAGAATGCATTAAATGTGTTTTCTGCGTTTCACTTATTTGACATATGAGCTGAAGTAATGGAGTCGATCAGCATAACCGAAGACTTACCTGTACGATTGTGATGCGCAGGAACGGCGCCACCAGGGACCAGGTTCATGTAAAACAAAAAAAAGAGAGAGAAAGACAGGGAAACATTAGTCTCGATAATAAACCTATACAACAATTCAAACAATAACCCTGATCGGCACTCTATTAAATCCTTCCCGCTTTCACAAAGGAGGGCCTTTGACATGAGAAATTTGCCATGGGGCTACCAGTTTACATGTGATCCGGATAGTGTACGCTCTATTGACTGATTCGTCATCAATATTTAATGTGATAAAAGGCCAAGTGGATCTGAGAACTGTGAAAGAAGTCTGTTACAGGTCAAAGCTGTGGACAGGCTGCACAAATGTACAAAAACAGCTACAGAAAGAGAAACAGAGAGATAGAGAGACAGAAAGAGAGAGAGACAGAAAGAGAGAGAGAGTGAGAGAGAGAGAGAGGAATAAAATGGAACAAAGCGCAAAAGGAAGTGAAGGACGGGAGCTAAATTCGAGGTCTCGAGGTTGCTTGGAAACACAGGCTGGCACATCTGTTAGCATGAGAGAGGAGAGGGAAGCGAGGGCAGGGGGCATCTGCACAGAAAGAAGGAGAAGAAAAACATGAGGACAGACAGACACTGGGGCAGAAGTACAGCGAGGTCGGATCCTAAATAAAGGATGTGTTAAATCTGTGTCTGGGAAGCTGCCTGATTCTCTATTAATAATTTAAATGAAAAGCAATAAGCAGAGAAAAAATAAAAACCTGAATGGTTTTAATGGGGTGAGCGGGAAAGAGGCAAGGCCAATGCGTAAGGGCAGAGCTGTAGAAAGTGTCTGATCAAGTAAGAGTAAGCAAGACGCACGAAAACACACACAAACACAGTGAAATCTCTCTCTCCTCACGCACACACACACAGACTCTCTCACAGTGTTGTGTTCGAAAAAAATAAATGACAGAGCTATGGCTCTCTACTAACGCTCCCCCAAAAGCAAGCATCCTCTCCCCATTTGCCCCCTCTGGAGAAGGAGGCAGCAGTGTTTCTAGGCAACCCTGGATCCGGCACGCTGAGGTGGAAGTAGGGAAGATGGAGAGGAGAGAAGAGGAGACGAGTGAGGGGAGGGGACAGAGGGGGTAGTGCATGATGATGATGATGGGTTGGGGTGGGGGGGGCTAGTCGGGGGGTGTTACTGCATTGTGATGGAGCGAGGAATACAAATCAGACGAGAAATGAAGAAGTGCAGGGGAGAATAAGATCGCAACCTGGTGAGATTCAGGAGCTGACACGAGAGAGAGAGAAAATAAATTAAACGAGGAGGAAAATAAGGCTGAATTAGAAATTCAGCCGTGATGACGTATACGAATAGAACCGATCAGGTGTCACAATTCATTTATTATAACAGATAAAGTCTGACTGGCTTACGGTGGCATATCTGTGCTGATATCTAACGTCTAACCGCCACCTGCTTGCATGTAATTACAGATGAGGATTAATTAGTACGGGCTAATCAATGTGTGTGGCATTACACCTTAATCGCACTAATTACAGCTGTACGTTCTCTTACACCAAAAATACACTCTCTTCCAATTAGAGCTGCGTGATAATGCCTGAAACGATCATTAGGATTGTTTAGCGCAGTACTGAATTCGCTAGCCTTATCACTTGGCCAATTTAGGAATTTGGATAATAGTTATTTTCAACTTAATAAAGAAGCCCCAGACAAAATGATTACGAATTTCAATAAGGTATTGCGTTTGAACTTGATCTTCTGTGTAACTAAAATAACGAACAATATTAATCACGACAATAAAACCGATTATACATTCTCAATGATAATAGTGATATAATAAACAAACAGTGTTGATATTTGTATGAAACTGGCTTGGATCCACTGGGATATGAAACCAAAGCTGAACCTTCGATTTAATCGTTTTGTATTAACCAAACTAAACTACATAATTAACATAGTGTCCAGCTGGGATCAGGACATGCTTTGATAAAAAACTGTTTAAATTAATGAATAAATAAATAAATAAATAAATAAATAAAGAGAGAGATTACTTTGAAAATGCAAAGATAAACTAGTAACAGAACACTTTGCATTGTATTTAAGCAATATCAAACAAGAGAGAGTGCTGTTGTACTGAATATCAGCATGGTTGTGACGCGGTCGAGGATATCACTGCCATGCTTATATTCAGCACAACAGCACGACCTCGAGTGTGATATTGCTTTTACACAACAACTCAGCAAACACTATTTACTAATCAACAAATTATGATTTGCCTGTTTATTTTATCCTTAATCCTGAATAGAAGCAAATGGAAAGCTTGTGACCAAAGTGTGGTTTAAGATGACAACTTCATCAGCTTTGTTTTGTGGCTAAAAGTGGTTTCGTAACTCAATTTGGCAGGCAGTTGCTTTCCCATCGATATTGCAAAAATATAGACAGTTTTTCACTCACGCTGCTAGTGATGGGTCATTCATGAACGTTTCGTTCATTTTCTACTGGACGCGCATGCACAAATCATTGCAAAACCTATGTAGGTTATGTACAGAAAACAGAATTGAGCCATTCAATCTCAATGACTCTTCTACTCCGAGTCGTTCGTTCTTTTGTCACTCCCATAGACGCTATGCAGTGCAGTACACAAGAAACAGAATTGAATGGTTCTCAACGAATTTTGAAGTCCCGAGTCGTTTGTTCTTTTGTCACGTGACCTCCATGGACGCTGTGCAGTGCAATAGATTCAAAAGAATGAACGACTCAGACTGGAAGATATGAGAGGTGAGCTACTCATTCTGTTTATCATAATATGTTCTTAGCTGCATTTTCATTACTTGAACTAGAGCCAAAATTTGTGTATGTAAACGTATTGGTGGTCTTTTTTTATTGAAAATGCAACATTTTATTTTATTTCTGATCAAAGGAACGAAAGGAACTAAATGACTGAAAAAAAGATTCGTTTATTTTGATGAATAAGATACAAAGAACCGAGTCTCTTTTTATTTATAATAATATAAATTATGCAAACTTCCCATCACTACCGGCTGCTAGAACTCGTCTGAAAAGCGATACACATAGTAAAACATCTCAGTGCTGTCATGCTTTATATCAGCACTTGCGGAACGCCTCTCATCTAATCGGATTACTCTGTCAGAACCAACTTTCAGCGTCGCACTACAGTGACCTTACACGTCTATGTCTGTAAAGCTACACAGGTGGAGTACATGACAATGCAAAAAGACAGTCTCTGTCCTATCTGCATCCATTTTGAATCACCAAATGAGGGTCAAGAGTTCATACGCGGCAACAAAAAAAAAAAAAAAAACACATAAAACCACCAACCTCTGGTTAAACAGCAAGATGCTTAAAAAGAAGATTCACCACTACACAAGAGCGTCACACTCACGATGAGAACAAGACACGCTATAAATCACAGCAGCATGGCGACGATGAGAAGAAAAAATATCCCAGACGTATGATTTAAAGTGCTTCGTTTACATGATGTGCGAAACCTCCCGGGTGAACTAGCCGTGACTTGCTGAACCTGCTACTCTCTGGCTTCTCTCAGCATAATTGCTATATTCAAGCTAATGACTTTCCAACCCCAATAAAAAGAAAACAGATTAGGAAATTATGCTAATTCTGTGGTGCTGCTTGTGTGCATCTTCAGGCCGATCTGTTTGCATACGGAGATGCTCTGATAATGCTAGCATCGCTAATGTTTCAGCTCGGCTAAAGATAAAAAAAAGGAAAGAAAAAAACACACACACACACACACACGCTGCTGCAACCCCTCCAGACATGTGTGACATAAACTACAGGCCTCCTCGCTACACATTTAAGATCATTTTAGCGTTACCATGGCAAAAATGCTAATAAGGAGCTTTAAAGCAGCGTGAAGTGAAATGAGAAAAAGCCTCTCAGGCTATATATATGCTAATGACAAACCCGGAAGCACTACAGCGACGTATGAAGGAATGCTTCAAAAAGAGGGGAAGATGTTTTTTTTATCATCATTTATTTATTCATTGTAAATTCTCTGTTTTTTAGCATTTCTTTGCACGACATTTTAAATGTTTTAAATGTTGAACTAATAAAAGTATTATTAAACAAGAAAAAAAAAAAAATCCATTAACGCTCAATCTAACAAATAAGATATTTGTCTTACGAGCAGATGTGTAATGGAAGCAAAGCGGCGAGGAATGAAATAAATAATCACACTCTGTGCCGCTGACTGTCTGGTAAATGAATGTGCACCATCAGATAGAGACGCTTTTCAAACTGCATTTCGCTTTCACTCCAGCGCTTATGATCACTGTTCACACCAGGGGTGAGGCAAGATGAGCGTTTTGGCACACAGGCATTCTACTAAAGCCCTACGGCATCACCCGCACTGGCCTACAGAAGCCTGGCAGGGTCATTTTCCTTACAGTATTTCCCTAGATGGAGCAGGAAAGGCTGAAGTGAGAAGCTGAGCTCATTTTGAGATAATTGCTCTTCTCATCCCTTAAGTCTTATCAAAAAACAGCACAAAAAAAAAGAAAAGTATGTGTGTGTGTGGGGGGAGCGAGGGCACGAAGAGACATTTACACACAAAAAAAAAATTATATATATATATATATACATACACACACACACACATATATACACACACACACATACTCAGAGTGCATTGTGATCCCCGAGCATTTGAACAATCAATACTTGGGTCATTACTGTAGACAAAGAAGTGTTTTATCATATGCAATCCTGCGAGCCTTTGGGGATTCATCATAGAAATCTAATTCCTGTTCCGGACCGATGTGAACGAAGACGGAGTTAAGATGGACCAAATGCATTATTGGTGCGACAAGCAATGAATCGGAGACGGTGCATAACTTAACTAAACACTGGGAGAGTATAAACGCACGCTGGGTGTTGATCTGCTCACCTGATGGCCCGAGGACGAGATTATCAGTATACGGACGGAGGCTTTGTCTAAAACAAACTCTTGGATCTAACTCGGGGCGTATGATTGATTTGCACCGTTCCTAGGAACGATTGCCTGCCCGCATTCCCTCCCCACTTTGTCCGATCTCAGGTACACTTACATAGTTGCATAGTACAGTCTCCGATACAGCAGGTGGCAGTATGCACCAACTTGTCTACCTTCACGTTATGCTGAATATTATTTATATTTTTGTTGGGAAAACCGTCAAAAGTAATGCTCTTGCGTGCTTTCCCACTTTATTAACTATGGCTGCGTAGGTTGGCGCATGCTACACGAACGGCGACCTATTTCCGTTCTCATGTGCGATTGGGTTCCATATCTGATCCGATCCTTGACCGGGTTTGCTGTATCGTTCCCGAGACATGGACTTGGTACACAGTTCGCAAACAACTGTGTTCTCACTGATCAAAATGAACAAGACTTGGGCTTAACTATTCTCGGAAAAGATCCCGGGGCCCTAACGTGAAAATACTGTAAAACAGCTCCAGCCCTGTAAAGCTCTGGGGGGCAGAGGAGAGCAGAAATTAATAAGAACGTGTCAATTTCAATTTTACACCTCTGCCTCTATTTCAAACCACTGAACACAAAAAAAATACACATCTAGATGTTAGGGAAAAAAACAACTATAATATCCGAGTATTATTTAATAGAAACATCCTTGGAGAGGACATTTAATTTCACAAAATATTCACTAGTGGATACACCGGACAAACACGTACAGACACCAAAATCGCTATATGCTAGACAGACCTAGACAAGCTAAAGTTTACGCTCTACAGATTTCAGTGAGCTCTACGAGTAAACTGTAAAATAAAAAATCTTCTTGTTATATAATATACAGATGAAATACAGTACATATAATATATTAGTATTCACCATGGTGCACAAGATTTTTATTTTATGTCTAAACTGACTGAGGCTTGGTTACACTGCTTTCTAATTTACTGCCATGGTTTCTGTCCACATGTCCCCACTTGTCCAGGGGTCATCAATCTTATCAACAGAACGGCTAAGGTGTCTACAGGCTTGAAAGGATATCATTTTGCATAAAAGGCCTCCGGACATATCTAATGAAGACCGCTGGACAAATAAGGACATGTGGACAGAACATGTCCTCACTTGTCCCTTTGGGGGAGGAGAAGGCGGCATTTAAATTTTCCCACTAATGTGACTACATATAAGAGAAACCCTCCCAAAACCTTGCTGTATGTCCATTCCACTATCAAGCGTGTCTCCTGTTGGGCTGTAATGATAAAGTCTGCAGCCATGCCAGCTCTTCAAGCCCATACATTAAATGATGTTATTTCCAATCCAAATCAAGTAATGGGTCATTTCACCTACTGTACTGAAACATTTATACAGTATCCTGATGGGAGTGTTTACTTCCAGGATGATCACGTCCCTGTAGACAGGGCCTGAGGGATCGGTGAAATCTGTCATGAGGATAATAATGACGGAAATCATATGGTATTACCTTCATGGTCATGAGATGTCAAGCCAATTGAAAGAGTTCCATTTGGAAGATTTTGGAACAACGCTCCCGAGAAAATATGGTCTTAGTGAAAGGAAAAAAGACGACATGCATCAAGAACCGTTCCATTACACCAAGGCATAATTTAGAGGACCGTTCCTAGCTGCCCATCCAGATTCGTATGCATTATGTATTTATTGTCAAAAAGGTTTGTCAGGCAAAACACTATGACGTCCTGGTGCTGAATTTCAGAACTGCATGTGTTTAAGGGTGGGTTAAACGTGCACACACAAAAAAAATCTATGACTATACCTCAGGGAGTGGAACAGTAGACAGAGTATCTAAACATGCCCAAATTACTGTGCATAGACAGTCTATTGACAGAGCAAAAGTCCAAATCTTCATAAACATCAGCCTGGAATACTTTTCAGGGTTAAAAAAACTTTTCAAATGTTTATCAACTATCTTCTTGATGATGTATTTATATTCATAATCTCATACCCCCTCCTAGCTATGCAAAAACCCAATCAAGAAACATGAGGATTGTTCAACAGGTCAACCCTGATTCCCTCCAGAGCCACGCGGATAGTGCTGATAGGATGTTTTTAAGGCTGGGTGACTAGTGTCTGAAATGAGTCAAGCTCCCCATGAGACGATTCTATTGGCCTCCATTAGTGGGGTCAGTCAGTGCAGCCAGCTGTGTTTGAGCAGCCAATAAAGCCTGGTGTCACTGCCACTTACATCAGCTCATCCTCACAGGACCTGGCGTTAGAGAGCAGATCGCCTGGAAAGTGGTGAACTATAAGGGGGGGGTGTTAGGGGGAGCAGGGTTTGGATGGCCTGATCCGTTGGAAAAGCCACGAGTTTGACAGGGAGGATGCATGATCGCACCACACTGTAATTCCACGCAAAACTCGGAGAGCCGGAGCGAGCTGGCTGGTGGCACGTCAGATCCTGGAGGACAGCAATCCATCGAGGGTGATGGGGCATTTCAGGCCCTACTTGTTTAAAGTTAACTAAATTAAGGAGGATAAATAGGGACTGTTTTAAGTTCAGGAGGTGATCCTCGCCTTGAGATGCAGGCTAGCTAGAACAGGAAACAAATCTCTTCTGTTTAAGGCGAAGGGAGTGTGTTTAAGGCTGGCAGTCTGTGAATGATGCCTGCTTGGGCTGCTTATGGTCTAACATTATGGCTTAAATGATGTGGAACTCCACGGGCAATAGAGGCGGTTCACGTTAAGAGAATTGCAGTTCAGCGTAAAAACCATAACGACTATTTTATGGTTAAGACAAAGCGGCCCGAGTCAGTCGTGCTGCATACAGACACACACACACACTCACACACACCGAGGCACTGAAGGCACAAAGGTATTCTCTACAGAGCAACTTTCAATCCTGTTGCTATTGATCAAGTGCGTATAAAGAAGCTGCGTCTCTCCCGGCTGTGCGAGTTGTAAAAATGATGCATGATGCCACATTGGGAGAGTTTAGTTTTACATGGCGAGGTTTGGTAATTCCAGTTCATACGGGTACTGTTCGGATTTTATTTTTCGTCAGCATCAGATCTCAAGCATCTTCTGTGTACTGACAAACTTGGAGAAGTCCAATTTATTCTTTTATTCAGTTACTTTATGTGTTTAAAGAAATAGATTTAAGTCGATGATATTCACCGTACAGAGTGATCTGTGCCTGGGGCTAAGGATAAATATCTCTGCAGTCAGAAATTCTGGATGTTTAGGGGGGAAAAAAATAGAACCTGACGTAAGTCAAAGTGAAATAACTTGTCAGTGAGAGCTTGTCAGAAATAAAAAAAATGAGACTGATTAAATTGGCCATTACAACGTTAGTAACAGCGTTATGTTCCCATATGCTGCAATATCATGAACTAATAATGTGCACATCATAATGTAAGACACAAACATCTGGCTTTATACAAGAAGCTGCTGGAAACTTGCTCCTCCACCATTCGTTTAGTTTAGAGCTTTCAGGATGTAAGAGTTTGATTGCAGAAAGGCAAGTCTGAAAAGAAAAACTAACCCCGTCCATACAGGGCTGTGCAGAATGAGAAAGCGTGGAGGACGCGTTTGAGTGTGCTTCTGTAGGAAACCGGCAAAGTGCTTAATAATACCACTCAATCTGTCACTGGATACAATCCACTCCGGGGCTTAGACAAACACAGAGGTCCATTCACACACTCGCACACAAACATTCGGGGATAAAACCGCAGCATCTTAACTAAGATCCCAGACACCATGATCTCAGCTGCTTAGCATCTAAGTATATCTGTGCTCAAGAAGATTAAAGTAACAAAAAGAACAAGGGTCCGGCTACAGGCCCCGGAGGAGACGAAAAATACGAAAAATTAAGTGAAAAGACGAACTGCAATAACGGCATACAGCACTTAAAGTCAGTTTTGTGACTATAGAGAAAAGTGCGTATTTTGTAAACATGATTATGCCTTTTTTTCCCTCCAACAGACATGATAAAAGGGGCGAAATAAAGCGCTAGAGCCGAACATCTAGAAACTATCAATTGTTGCGAGCTTGTGGCGCTTGTATGTGCAACATGGGATTTCAAAAGGGTAAAAAGACTGAATAATTTCTAAGCCAATTACTAAGACAGTAGAAAAGGGCCAGAAGACAGAGGAGGATGACAAATGATGCCAGTCACTCAATTTTCCCAGCAAACCGCTCTCCGTACCTGACACTAAGACAATAAGAAAGCCTAATAGGTATTTATACCGGGCCTCGGCAGACACCTGCCATTTATTTCACAGGCTCTTTACTGGTCAGAATTGATTCTCTAAAGCCCATTGAAATTAGGCGGTTTGCCGCTTCGTGTAGCAGGCTCGATTTTGTCCCCCCCCTCTCCTGCTGCCGGATAAATGAAAAAGAAAGCAGAGCTGAAAGGAGGGACGGCATGACAGAAGCAGAAAGAGAAAAGAGAAAAGACGGAGTGCAAGGTGAAGCGTGAGTGACAACCAGGGGAGTTTGTTTAGACAATCCGCATTCAACCCAAGATGATCAAAAATTGCAAAGCCCCGCGTAACACAATGCAATCATAATCGTACATAAATAGACAGGAGACATGAATGGAGATTCGCATCCTTAGTTTTGGCTCCTTCGGGGATCCGTAGCAAAGTGAGGAGGAGGCCGGTCACAGCACATTGCTCCTCCCTTCCCTATACACAATCATATGAGCCTCCGCTGGGACAACAGCTGCTGCGGAAAATGAGAGTTTTTAACGCATCATTATGGCCCCACCATGAGGAGACCACCAGGGAGAGAGGGGAAAGGGGCATGATGGTGGAAAGGAAGCAGGGAAATGACAGGTATGAAGAAAAACGGCTTTGCAGGAAAACAAGAAAATGTGTTCTAATAAATCTATCACGTATTTAGTGCTTCATCATGTTCGAATTGGTTTAAAAAAATCTGAGATGAATATAATCACTTAAAGCAAAGCAAGGATTCGAAGGAATATAATAAAAAAGGGAAAGGGTAAAAGGGCTGCAGCACCGGAGCCAAACAGCTGGGGATGATGGGATACACATGAGTGACTCTGGAAAACTGGGGAAGGATGGAGGCCTCGCGGTTAAAAAAAAAAAAAAAGATTTGAAGGAAATCCCTAAAGAGGATCCATTATTAGTATGAACACCTGCATCTCAATACCACGGCTAGGGCTGAGTAACGCGTCACAGCATCACTCTGCCGTGACACGCGGGTTTAAATGACCGCCGCCCCAGTGGACCACAGTAAGCCAAATACAGTCTGAATTCAAAATTCATGAATACATCTAACCGAGAGCGGTTTTACAGCCGCTAATAGTGATGAATGGAACTCAATTACAGAAAGAAAAAGAAAACAGTCCAGCCATGAGGTCGGCTCCTGCTGCCAAAGTCAAACTTTTATTTATTTTATGTATTTAATTAAAGGTTTGCATTAAGTGTTATTTGAAACATATGAACCAGTCAGAGAGAGAATAATGAATCTTACTCTAACACGTTGATATATACCGAGCCTGGGTCCCAAGACACCAAAAACATACTACAAACCTGCGATTAGATCTGACAGCTGTCTCAACCTGAAGAAGTTCAGTTTCATATAAAACAGGGACCGCAACACACCATCAATCACGGCTTTTACACTTACACTACACCTGAAAACCTTCCCCGTCTCTGTGAGCGTATAGAACAAGAGACGGTTAAGACCTCCCTGGGCTTTCAGTGTGTTCATCAGAATACAGAAAGAATTAGCAGACAGTCTCGTCTCTCTTCAGTAAAAACAGTAACACAGCACTAATTTAGTCTCGTTCGCAAAGACCCCACCGCTGGGGACGTCTTTAGAAAATAAGCCGTAGGAAAAGTTTGCCCGTTTAAGTGGCGTGTCAGCATGACGCCCGGTGACAAATTAGCGTTCATTTTTCCCCGTGTGAACATTTTAATGAGACACAAAACATCTAACGCATCTAGTCCGTCCGGGATCGCTAAATATTAATTCTGCCGTAATCAAAGTTTAATTTGGTCTGCATTTATGTCTCCCTATCGTCAGCCAGACATAACACATCAAAGGCTGAGCTTGCTCGAGAAACGCTAAACAACTTGCAGCTGCGCAGGGATGCAAAATACATCATAGGAATCAAACGCTGTTTTCATTTTTACTCAGAAATGTAAAAAAAAAAAAAAAAAAAAAAACATATCGTTTCATCTGCTGCTGGATAAAACTTAGAGGGAATAAATAAACTAAGGAAAGTCCACGACAAAACTGCAAGAAGTAAATTCATTCCCAGAACTCTAGCAGTGCTGACTAATTCTTTTTGCTTTTTTTTTTTTTTTTAACTGGGCCACAGAGATTGCTTGGAATAAACATACTGATGTAGACCTTTATTTTGCTAGGAATATAAGCTCCCCCGGGGATTTTTCCTAGGTAGACACACACACTAATGTATCATATTACACGTGTCGGTCATGGGACCGCTGTTAACACATTTTGGCACATTTTAGATATTTTCCCCTCGTCCACTTAACACTGAGACAATTACTGTTGTCTGTTCTGGGTTTTTTTTTTTTCCCTATTTAAAGTCCTTCTACGGTCCAACTGCAATTGGACACCAACATATTACACATAAGGGATAAAGAAAAAGTAAAGTGAAACAAGTAAGGAAAGAATAAAAAGAAAAAAAGAAAGCAGAAATATGACATCTCTACACCAACCTGTCTGTGAATTAAGCACGCTTAATTTTAAACAATAACAATTAAAATGTCACCATCCATCCGGACTCCGCGAGATTCTATTTGAGCATAGAATGACCTTTGCCGCTAATGTAATGAAACAAATACACAAGGCTGCTTTCCGTGTCCGGACTCAGATATATGCCTCTCTTTCTCTCTGTGGGCTTTTTGAGCCATGTTTTCCTCTGAAAACTCAATAAACGCTGACCTTT
Organism: Clarias gariepinus; assembly: GCF_024256425.1. Taxonomy (NCBI): domain Eukaryota; kingdom Metazoa; phylum Chordata; class Actinopteri; order Siluriformes; family Clariidae; genus Clarias; species Clarias gariepinus. The sequence continues at coordinate 33,329,164 of NC_071103.1, forward strand.
CCAGTCAGACTAGCGGCTGAGCAAGAACCAAAAGAAAACAGAAGAAACAGACTCAAGTAAAAATGTGTGTGTGTGTGTGTGTGTGTGTGTGTGTGTGTGTGTGTGTGTGTGTGTGTGTGTGTGTGTACGTGTACATGGGCCTCGGAGATTCCTCCGTGGCTTAGACATCACCGCGTCTCCACCATGATCAGTGTGCTAGAGTTGTTTGTTGGACTTTTCCCCGATTGTGGAATTTGAACCCGAGGACATCAAACAGTCTAATGAAAGCAGCACAGAATCTTAAAGAGTGCGATGAGTCGTAGGTAGACTGACGAGTCTTAGAACTTCATTTTAGGGCATTACAATTTTTAGTTTTAGTTCGATTCCACAGCACTACAAGTTTATAGGCCGATATTTTAAATCAGCAATACTTCTTACAGGTTTTTAACAGTTAAAACATACAATAAATATCTAATAAACACTGCTGTGTAACTTTTGTTGTTTGTTTAAATGCCTAATGAAGTTATAATCGTTTGCTGCTAAATTTAATTATCACTCCAGGCCAGTAGATGGAGGTGTTGCCCAAACTCCATATAAATTCAAAAGAAAAAGATACATGTATTTTGTAGATGACGCGAGCGAATTCTATTTATTTTAGGGAGGATTCGTCAATTTTAGAACATTAACGTTTACTAAAATAATTTTAAAAAAAGTGTTAATCAATTGGAAATCTATTAATTGAATTGATGCCGAATTTGATCAGCCGTAACGCCATGACTATGAAAAAAGAATGATTATCTCATTTACAATGGTATCTGGGAGTACATGGATATAAAAGGCAGCAGGTGAATATCTGTTGGGCAAGTGTAAGGATTTAAACGACTCACTGAGGGTCAAATAGTGATGGCTAGACAGCAGGGTTGGAGCAACTCCGAATCTGCAGGTCTTGTGTGGTGATCATGCTCTGCAGTGATCAGGATTTACCAAAAGTGGTCCAAGGAAAGCACCTGGATGCACTACGGGAAGAAGGCAAACCAGGAGAGGTAGCGTATGACAAAACTCCTGCCATTCATGCGGACATTATTTTGAAATGTACAACGTATCTAAACAAACACTGTTGCTGACCATGTATACCCCATCCATGGAAACTGAACTCCATGACGGCAGTCTCAGGCCCCTTTCAGCAGGATAATGCGCCCTGATACACTGCAAAAACTGTTCACAAAAGGTTTGAGGTGTTGACCTGGCCTCCAAATGCTCCAGATCTCAATCTGGTCAAGCGTTTCTTGGATGTCCTGGAAAAAAAGTCCAATCCATGTATCCACCTCACAAGACTTAAAGGATCTGGTGCTTGGTGCCAGATACCACAGCACACCTTCAGCAGTCTAGTGGAGTCCATGCCTCAATGGCCCAGAGCTGTTTTAACTGTAAAATAGGGACATATTTAATATTAGGTCATAATTTTCTGGTTAATTGTTGTTATCTGAAACTACATTTAATTAAGCTCTCAGGGTCATATCCGATACTTTACTCCAAATAGGAACTCATTCAGCCAATGGCAGAACACACAAAGCTCCGCTGCAGTGAGGGCCTTCGTCACTATGGCACATGAACGGTTGAACATGCACATGAAGGTCTAGCCCACTACAATGTCCATTAATTGATGCCAGGCTGCACTTACTATGAGGCCACTTGAAACAGACCTTCAATAAAACGCAAAACATTCAGCGCTCAGGGCCTGCACTTACCCAAAACACAGTGGACAAAGCTACTGTAGTTCCATCTATTAGCTTCAAAAAAAGAGAACCAGATCATCCTTTTAATTAGTTGCGCATTGTAGGTTAGAGAAGAAACGGCCTTGAAGAAAATGTTTTTGCGGCACACGTGAAGAGTCTTACTGACTCGAGCTCATACACAAGGGGCCGGACTGAGCGCGGTCAGATGAGTTCGGTTCCTGATCGTCCTCATATGCATCAAACGTGAAGGATAAAACGTGATGCCATAACAGGTGTTTTCCCAAAACTCCAAATCTCCGTCTCCCAGCGGAGTGTGCTGGGAATGGTTAAATACCCCAAACCCAAAAACATACAACATCTTCTGAAGAGTTTACTAAGGTTCCCTCTGTCCGTGGACCACACACCATCTTCGTGAGGACCTTCCACTGACTTTTAATACAGTTAAAGAATGCTTTACCCACATCTAAATCCAACCCTGACGATAACTTCCTGCTCATAACAAATAGGCAATTAGACACACACACACACACACACACACACATATATACAGGAGACTGCATCTGTAGCAAATGAGCCACATTTTTTAGATAAGTGATCATCTTAAAATAGTCTGATTAAAAGCCTGCGCTGCCCATGGGCAAAAAAAGTGACGGGCCATTTATCAAATCCGTATATGTCCAAGTCACTTTACCGTGCCTCTCGCTCATCCTTAAATAGCCTCTGTGTCTGTGGTGTATGTCTAATCCATAGAATTAAAGCGAGAGAGAGAGAGAGAGAGAGAGAGAGAGAGAGAGAGAGAGATTTCCAGAAGGCTAGTATTGTACTTTTTTTAATTGAGAATCATAAATAAAACTTATAACAAATAAAGCTAAACAACAAAAGATATTTGTGTGTGAATGTGTTTAAAACAAGTACAGAGCGAGATATCTACAGTAGGTATTTCATTCCATTCATTTATTATACTGCTTATCCTGTATTGGGCCATGCGGGCCTGGAGCCTCTCTCAGGAAACTATGGACACATGGCGGGGTTCACCCTGGGCGGGGTTCACCCGGGCGGGGTTCACCCTGGGCGGGGTTCATCCTGGGCGGGGTGCCAATCCATGGCAGGGCACACATACACACACCACACACACTGTTCTCTCCTGCTTGGTGTGTTTCCTCCTTTACACACCACGACAGAAGGAAGTACGGTTGAGAGGACGTGACTTCGAATGGATGCTGTGCTCAACTGGGTGATACTGGATACACTGTATAAATAAATCCTTTCTGTAACTGTTACATGGTCAAAAGTGCAATTCTATAACATGAACTGTGATTATTTTTATTTTACCAATTTGACTTACAAGACCTACAGCGCGCACACGCACACACACACACACACACACACACACGCACACACACCTGTGCTGTACTGTGTGTGTATTGTGGCTACAGGTTGAACTGTATTATCAAGCATACACGATCAGGTTTTAACATACGTTTGGCCATAAAATGTATATAAACTCATAAAAATGAGAAATTAATAATAATAATAATAATAATGAGCATCCTAACCTATAGTTACCAGTTCAGCAGCACACTACCTGACACTTAATGCAACATGGTGATGCAATTTGTTATTGACTTTGCATGGCACACTCATGGCTAGACAAAAAAATATTACTATTATTAATTAAAAATAAAATAAAATAAACACATAGCAGGAGTAATCTTGAAGCTGGAATTGTTTTATTATTATTATTATTATTATTATTATTCAGCTCATTGTGTGATGATGTAAAAGTAAGTAAGAAAAGTCTGGAAGATGAGGTTAAAAAAGTTTTGGTTTTTTTTGCTTTATTAAAATATCTTTTTTTGTGCTTTTATTAATAAAGCAAACTTTATGCATCAATCATTTGCATTAAAATAACTTTCCTTTCTTTGAGCTGGACCGTTCCCTAAAATTATAACGTGCTGGTCATTCCTTTGCTGCACTTTGATTTGATGACACTGAGAATAAGAAACAACCTGCCTGTTACTCGCCGTAAATTAAAGACGGTCACAGCAGGGGGTGGGAGGGGGGTGGTGTTGTGGTTGGAGGTGTTACGCTGATGAGGTCATCGACTCGGGGTCGAATGTCAGCGTCGAGACGAGCCCGGTTCGGTCAGCACGGTGACGGAGCTTTATTAAAAAGAAGCCGTGTTATTACGCCAACCTTTATTATAGATGCATCACCGTGGGAGGAGACCTGAGGTGAGCGTCTGGTCTCTGTTTCAGACGGCTTTCATTAATCACACAGCTCCGTGTGCGTGTGTGTGTGTGCGTGTGTGTGTGTGTGTGTGTACGAGTGTGTGTTTATGGCCGTATGTGCTCGCATTAGTATTCATGTAAACATAAAGGATCGTTATAGACCGTGATTGCCGATTGCGGGACGATGATGGATCGTGTCTCATTGTGGACATAATGTATGTGTGCTAACTAATTGAGCGCAACCAGAAGTAGATAATCTAAATATTTATCAGTGTAGGTGAGTCTAGCATGTGTGTGTGTGTGTGTGTGGGTGGGTGGGTGAGTGTGACTGTAAATAGTCACGCTGAAGGTCCATGAATACATTAGCTTGCTGCCAGATATTTGTGCACCAGTGTGTGTGTGTGTGTGTGTGTGTGTGTGTGTGTGAGAATATGATTTAAATCCCATAAGGTAATTAGAAAAATGATAGTGTATGATCTCTTCCTCCCTCTGTCATTCCTGTTCTGCGTGGGGTGTAAATGAAAGTCCTCCTGCGGCGTCTCCGTTCCTTGACAAGCAGGCGCTGTGACACTCCTCCTCCACAAGAGGGACACAGCCGGAAAAAACACTTCCTTCTGTAGCTTTCACACACACCGTGAGCAGAGAGAGCATTATGAAGAAGACATTTCATAATGTCTTCTTAGGATTAGTTTCCATGTGGTGGTGTGTGTGTGTGTGTGTGTGTGTGCGTGTGTGTGCCAATACTTTTGCCTGCCTTAAATCCATTCTGCTTCTTCTTATTCCCTTACTGCGTCTCTTCTTTCATCACAATGTCTTTCTGTCTCTTATACGTTATTAATTCTGTCTCCATATCTTCGCAGCTGTCTTTTTCGTCTCCCTGACTCCGTCTCATGCTATCTCCAAGTCTTTTGCTATATTTCTCTTATACATTCTCTCTCTCTCTCTCTCTGATCTCCTTTGCTCTGTCCTACGGTCTGGCTGTGCTGCTCGTCCACTGTCTCTCATGGGCATCGCTCTGTCTATATGTCTCCCCGTCCCTGTCTTGTGTCATCTCTCGCTCCTGTGATCTCAGCCGCATCGTAGCCTTAGCCTGTCTCTCGTCTCTTGATCTCACAGCCTCTGTCAATCTCCCTGGTCTGGTCTCTCGTGGGTTTCTTCAGCGTTCTCGCTTCATCTCTGCCTGCTAGCCTTTTCTCTTTGACTCCCGCGTTGTAAGCCGGCCTCAGCATGAAGGCCTGTTTTTTGTTTTTTTTTTTTTTTTTCTGACTGGAGTGTGTGCATGTTTGTAGAAAGCAGTGGAGTGGACTGGTAATTAGTGTTAATTGGTTTAGTGGAGAGCTGGAGGCGGGCTGCTGAAACGGTAATGCTGGATTCTCTCCCTCTCTCTGATCCGATAGCGTGTTATCAGAGCTCTCTATCTGTGTTCCTGCAAAACCCAACACAAACCAAAGCCAGTCTGTCTGGAAACAACTTACGTATGCTGTCTGTGTGTGTGTCTATACATATGCGTGGCATCTGTCAGAGATCAAAAGCATTCCGTAGTAATATGGCAACATTCACGGGGGGCAAAAAAAAAACTCATGCATCTAAACACACATGATCACAAACAGCATGACAAAAAACACAGAGGGAAAAAATATATATAAAATAGGTAAGGATGTCCATGCATGCACATACACACACACGCTTTATCATAGCGTCAGAGCAAAGGGAAATCCATTCATCCAGATAACAGTGCAAGACTGAAGCAACTTGTGCTCATTTGATGCGTAATGAGCGCCTTATCGGTAAGTGGCCAGAGAAATGAGGTGTAAAGTGTAGCTCCTTCAGCACGCAGCTAATGCATCAGCCATGAGCTCATTCCTTACACACACACACACACACACGTATAGAAAAGACAAAACAAAAACCACGCCAGACAATCGATCCGTCTGCGAACGCAAACGAGCTGAGGGGGAAGAAAGCGTTCGAACGAATAAATGAAGGGAATGTGACTGACAGCAGGTGAGCTCCATCACGTCCTGCTGATATTGGGAACAGGAAGAGCGTCGTGAGGACACTGGGAGGGCGTTATACTGTCACACGCCGTGCCTACTCAAAATATGGCACGTTACAGAACACACTTTAGCGCTTATTCATCAACGTTCGCTAAGAACGTGCGACACTTCATGACACGCAAATGAATGAATAAGTCATTTTTTATTCAAAAAATTAAAGAAAAATCTGTGTCCTGGGTTTGATCAGGAACAAGTCGTGCACCGGGAGTTTGAGTGCAACTGATGAATCAGCTTCAGCTGCCTGGACACAAGCTCCATAACACTAATTACATTTCATATGCACGCAGCACAACCCTTAACACAGGCAGACAAATGTTGATACAGGTTGATATAGACATTAAGATATCATAAATATATCTAAATATCTCTATACAGGGGCACCTCGGCAAATAAACGCTCCGCCTCACAAACTTTTGCTTTAAAAACTGAATTTTTGCAAAGAATTTCTTGGTATACGAGCGAACAAACTGAAGTTACAAAGTTCAAAGAATCGTTCGTACATCCGGGAGCCGCTCAAAACTTGTTTGCGTCAGTGAAAAGCCATGAAAAAGGTTTTTTTTTTTTTTTGCAAGATTTAGTGAAGACCGAGCACCATGGGTTGTTACTCAAGAATGTTATTCATGACCGGCAGCAAGAAGAGAAGTTGCGTTTTTAAAACAGCCGATGCCAAGAAGAACCATAAATAAAGGTTAATGTTCACTTATTTTATATTTTAATTCATTTAAATGTCTTTTCTAAATATTTAGACCCTTTTTAAATGAAAAAATATGATTATAGTGGTAATAGTAGTAATATTTTTTTGGGTGGCTGAAACGGATCATCTGCATTTACATTATTTTCTTTGGGAAAAAGTGTTTTGCAATATGAAATTTCACCTTAAGAACTTACCTCCGGAACGGATTGAATTCGTATGCCAAGGTATCTATGTACCTATCTATTTAAAGTTCAAACCGAGCATCAGGATGGGGAAGAAAGCTGATTTAAGTGACTTTGAACGTGGCATGGTTGCTGCTGCCAGATGGGCTGATCTTTGAATTTCCAAATCTGCGATTTTCACACATGACCATCCTGAGGTTTTACATAGAATGGTCGGAAAATGAAAAAATATTCAGTGTGCAGAGGTTCTCTCCTAACAATGGTTCAAGCTGATAGAAAAGCAACAATAACTCAAATAAGATCTTGTTACGAAAAAGAGGGTCCAAATTGTACGAAATAAAGTGGCCGGTAAGTGTATATACATCAGGTACATGAAACGTCCCATAATTTATGCTGTAATAGTGAGCCAGTACAAGAAAAACATTCAGCAAACATGTTTATAATTTGAGAAATTACCACGTTCCATTATTTATTTATTTATTTAACTTCACATCAAGAATTTTTCAAACCTCAGATCTGTCCGATCCAGCTCTAAATCTCCGTGTGCAAGTTTAACAACTCGGAATCGATTTTTGATTTGCAGTTATAAGTTATTCTGTAAAATAACTTTGATGAACAAGCGGAAAGTGATGACATAATCAAGATAGAACTGTTCTCTCGCATCATGTTATTACATTTTATATGAATCTCTAATGCGAGTTAAGCATGAAAACATTTTTATACTTGACAGAAATGTTATTTAACACCAGAGCTGTGCATATGTCCAAATTAAATGATCAGGGACAATATTCTGTTAGACAGCAGGCTCCGGCTAGATGTGACAAAAACCTTAAACTTATGTCAAAAATAAAAGGACCAAGTGGAGCAATCATGATAAACGACTAGAACTGAATCACAGATAGAATATCAATCCAACTGGATTAAACAGCACTAATATATTTACTGCCTCATTTTTTCCAAGCAACTAAAGGGTATCTAATAAACACTGAAATGTTTTCTAACTTGTTTTGGGGCAAAACATAGACCTGCATTTCAATGTGTATGCACATCTTGCATATTCTGCATCCATTCAGCACGCAGCTTGTGTACGTCCTCGGAAATTAATGTGAAGTTCCCGCAATGTGCATTTAACATGACAAATGTGAACGTCAAAACATTTGGTGCGAGATAAGTACTTAAATCTTAAATATCGAGGATTAAACTTAGCTTCATGTGGTTAAACATGCTAGTTAACTTGAATGATATTGGTTTGATTAAATTCTCTGGTGTGCCCCCTACTGGAATTCTCTGGTATCACACAACGTATTTAGGCAAGTATGTGCACAAATATTGCCGGATTAACCTAAGCATCATGTCTCGTCTTGTACAAACTAATTTTCATTTTCTGACAATCTAGTAGGTGGTGTCTAATAAACTCAAAGGAAGAAAAAGAAAACAATGCTACAACTGGTGCATCATGAAATGCTATTTTCATACACACATCTCTCTCTCTCTACATACATACACATTATTTTATACACATTTTTATTCTTTGCATCTGGAATTCTGTCTGTAACTCTAAAAAATGAATAAATAAATATATAAATAAACAAACGTACGTCACCCATTTCATGTTTTCTGCCCCCTGATATGAGGCCTCCTGCCTACACTGACTCCAAGAAACTGACATAAGCACTTCGAGACATGAACAGAGAAACGCATTACGACAACAGTTTCGCATGCTAGCTCCGACCGCACACAATGATTATTCATCTCTGCTCTGCCTTTGAACAGATTTACAGCACATTAACACTATCATCATCTAACATCCAGCGCATCTGAAAGAACGAAGGTCGTAACACCGCGCGGGCCTCTGAGGGACACGCGGACCGAGAGCGCTGGAGAAGCCTTGCGTTTATGAGCACGAGGAGCCATCTGCTGCGAAACGCACCATCAACACGGCCATTCCGCGGAGACTACACAAACATATTTTGTACACACTCGAACATCTGACTCTGACTCAGCCACTACACTTGATTTATCTCAGTTTTCTTTTAATTCTTATTACAAGACTGAACAGCGCGTTAAATCAGCGTAACAGGAACAAGGGGTACACGGACGGCCTTCACAGGTGCTACGTTCGTAAAAATACCAAAGAAAGAGTGCTCTGACGCAGCAGTGATCAGCTGACCTCGTGGCTCCGAGCCATCATTAAGCGACTACAGTGCGCGGTGAGGTCATCTGACTGGAAGGAAGAAAGAAATCAGTCAGAGAGGTTAAGGAACCTGCTGTCTGAGGGCAAACGGGGCAGCTGAGGAGACCATTAGCCATTGCATCATGCTAACAACCGCTGAGCCAGGCACTGTATATAAGCTGACCTAGGCACTGTAAATAAAACCCAGTCGGTGTTGACTCCGACAGAATCACTACTTAATGACCAGGATTATGGAATGCTATAAAAGGCAGGTCTAGTGGATGAATTACTCACAACGATGTTGTACAGTTCTGCTGAAGGTCAGCTCTTTGAAGGTTAACACTTTTTTGATAATGTTTCTGCCTGGGAGTTTTCTACTTGAAAAAACAGGGAAAATCCTCGGTATTTAGGTCCGGGTTACTCCAGGCGGCCTCACCATCATTTTTCTACTAAAAGGTTTCTTCTATGGGCTTTTACGGATAACCTGGGTAACACGTCAAGATCTAAAACGCTAATGTAGGAAATATAACGAAGAAAATTCTAGTCGACCTGAAACATTTTGTCAAATCTGTCTGGATGGAGACGATGACTCGGACGGACACGTGTTTTAAATCACCGTCTTAAATCACAAGGCTCTCCTACGGAGACGTGCAGTTATCACTCGGTGTTCTGGATTTCCACTAGCATGATCATTCATTGTCTATGTATGCGTGAGCTGTTATATTAGAGACAGCAGCAAATAATATTATGACAACACAAGACATGACAAACTGACTGAGGTTCGTTTTTAATGCCATAAAAATAACCCAGAACTCCATGAAGTCTTGACATGCCGACAAGCTGATATACTTGTAAATTGCTGGTATGAAGGTGAGAGATCATGCCAAGATCTTAACTCATCACCGCAGATTAAAACCAAACCACATGACATGTACAAGGTCTGGACCACAGATTAGCAAAAACAAGTAGAAGTTTTGTAAAAGTTCTGAAGTTCTAAAAGGAGGCCGGAGAAAAAGCATATGAGACGTTTCATTTAGAGAAGAACCATCTGTAGACATTCTACAAGTGATTTGTAGTTCCTAGGGTCCATGCCAAGAAGCAAGATGTGTTCTTTAAGACTAGATGTTCATCAATTAGTCAAAAATATTCAAGCAACAGATCTTCCTATCAATTTGGCGCTCGCACCAGACCCCACAGTGATAAACGCCATCGGTATCTGATGCCGCTTAATGTTTGGGAAAAGGGATTACAGCAGACTCTGGAACAGATCAGATCACAAGTTGGAATGTTCAGACTAATAAAAAGGGATAAATTTAGGCAAACACTGGGAGAGAGTAAAAGAGAAGGGGGGAGGAAAAGGGAGAGGGTGAGCGAACCCCATTTTACTCGTAGCCATTTCATGACTTGTGTATCTGTCAAGTAAACTTGTTAATGGACTTAGCAGGAAACAAGAAGGAGACGGACGCATTCTTTCCCCGTGTTCTGGAAGATGAAACCCGTCTCTTCCAGTCTCTCAGCACACAAGACAGGAGCGGGATGACATTTTACAGAGCTCTGGTATTACTGGAGCAGAAAAGCAGGCTCTGGTGGAAAGATTTCTGTGCCTGTACCGCATCAGTGAGCTTGAGACATATTTAAGCTATTTGGCTGAGCCCTGCATCCTCCTTCCCAGAAAACCCAATCTTCCTCCTGCCTCTTCAATTCCTTCAGCTCTTCTGTTTCCTCCAAACTCCTCAGTCTCTGCTAACAATACTAGGTTTTCCAACTCTTTCATCTTGTCCATCCCTGCCATCTCGTCTATCTCCTCTAGCACTTCTATCTCTTCCAGCTCTTCTCCCATTTCATCTCCTACAGCTCGTCTGTCTTCTTAATCTTCTCTAACTTCTGTCCTCCGTCTCCTCCGGAAACTCAAGCTCATCCATTTTCTCATGCTCTTCCAACTCTTGTCCAGCCTCTTCAGTAACTCCATCTCATTTGCTTGAGGTGCTTGGTTGTCCCCTCCAGTTAGTCCATCCTCTCAATCTTTTCCAGATTTTCTTATGTTTTATCTTCCTCTGTTTCATCTCCTCCAGGTCCTCCGTCTGTCCAATCTTTCCAAATTTCAGTCTCATTTCTCCCCTTAAACAACTCCAGCTCATCTGTCTCTTTCACTTGTGCCATTTCATCTATTTCCTCTAGCTCCTCCATCACTTCCAGCTCTTATTCCGTTTCATGTTTTCATCAACTTCATCCACTCTTCCTGTGACTCTTAAGCGTTCTCAGGATAATTATTTTCAACAAGCTCCTGCGTTCTCCATTCACCAGCACCTGCTCTTCCATCCCCACCAGCTCCTCCTTTTCTTCTATCTTTTCTTATGTTTAATTTTAATTACATTCTAACATCTTGCCCAACTTTTCAGGCTGTCCTGTCTTCAATCTTATAAAAAAAAAAAAAACTCAAATTTATCAACCTTCTTCAGCTTCTCCAGTTCCTCAGCACCTTTTGTCGCCACCAGATGGTTAATACCTAGCAGTTCCTCAAACTCTTTCATCTCCTCTAGCTACACCATCTCCTCATGCATGTCCCCTGCTTCATCTCGTTCAGGTCCATCATCTTACCAACGTTCCCTAACTTCAAGGTCTCATCTAACTCCTCCAGAAACTTCAGGTAAACCATTGACTCTAGTTTCTCCAATTCCTCAGCATATTCTGCCAAACTCTTCTTCCTCATCCCCTTCTCCTGTGGCTCTCAAATCTTCATTTCTTCATCTTCACTTCATTTCTTCATTACAGTCCACCTCTCCAGCACCACGAACTCTCTAGCTTTTTTTTTTCCAATATCCACCTTCTCCATCATCACCAATTCCTCTCCCTCCAAAATCTAATGCCAGCTACAGGAGCTCAAAGCCCTTGTAATGATTATAAATGTTCCTGTTGTGGACATAATGAGGAAATGTGATCAACCAGCACCTTATTTTAATCACATTCATTTGTCTATAAGTGAACAAAGGTGCCTGGTGTCCATCTGTAATGGAGATGATGGTTTACAGAAAGGAATGCATGGTGTGGATGGTATTCTGGTTTCTGCAGTTTATCACCAGGCCTTATTGGCCATTGAATCCAGATGTAAGCAAGCAAAAAAACAAGGTCAGAATACCGCAACCATGCAAACACACTAGCCAAGTAAATCCTGGCTCATATGAATGAAAACCCACAAACACATTTATATTTAAACACTTAGACCTATAATGGTATTTGAAATGTATCACATATATACAACTTAAAGAGTCATAAATACCAGCTCGGAGAAAACACACACACACACACACACACACACATACATATATACACACACACACAGAGACAGAAAGAGAGACTGGTGTGCGAGAAAGGACCAGTTTTGGTAGAGGTTTGATTGCGAACTCTCTCTCAAACATAACACCACAGTGCCCCCTACTGTCTGACAAAGGCAGCTCACCTTCTCACGCATTTACATTTCTGAGGGTTTCCATCCACTTAAGGGCTTTCAGTTTATTTCAAAGATCATGATTAAGTTTGCTTCAAAGAGCCAGACTTATCACATCATACTAAATTGCTTCATTTCCAGTCAAAACAAACATGACTGCCAAATAAGAATCAAACTAAACAGCCGAGTGTGTGAGTGGAGGGTTGTGAGCACATTCAGATCATCATAAAAGGCCTGTAGATTAAAACGTGATTGAATGGATGATGTTTGAAAACATGGACCAAAACAGCAATAAGGCTCCAGTCGAACGTTCGGTGAAAGGACAGTAACGGCGTGTCTTTGTCTGCTTTACACGTTTGCTTCGATACAGAAACAGGTTACGTTTGATTTAGGATTGCGAAGGAAAGTACATGTTCAGTTCCTTCTTCTTTGCATCATTTCCACTCCTTCATTCTCACTCCGTTTTGAAAAGTGTGGTGGGAGGTATCGCTGTCATTTCCTGTCTCGCTGGCTCACGTTACCCAGGAGATGCTTAGAGTGATTTTCCCTGTGGATCACACCTCTACATCAGGTGCCTTTATTCCCAACACCTAGCTGTGCTTTCACCCCCATTGCGCAACGCAAAAAACAATGTGTGTCAGGCATATGGCTCGGTTTGTATAATTTTGTTACATTATTCTAAAATCAGCAACATAATGATGTCATTTAGAGACATACAACGGTAATGGGGTAATGGTATATTTAGTTCCAGCTCAGCTGTGTGTGTGCGCCTTTGTGTGAAATGTCACACGGATCACGGAAACATGATGGTCTCTGAAGTGAAAGTAGTTAATGAAGCTTTCATGAAGTCGTTCCAGGAAAGCAATTTCCTTGTCTTTCTGTTTATAACACCGTTATATGTTTAAGTCTAACGAGTTGTACAGAAACACACACATTATCGCTTGTGACAACATACACAGGATGAAAAACATTTTTCATCCACATCATGATTTTTCTTGGTCAGGAGTGTGTGGTGATCTACGCGGTCAACAAATCAATGTGTGAATGTTACAATAACAGCAGCAACAGTAGAATATAATATGACGTATCCTGACCTGTACTGAGAGTAACGGGTGAGGAGGACACATCTCCTTAACACGGGTTACAAGTAAAGAGGACATGCCATCTTCACCAGGGTTTAGAGGTAAAGAGGACACGTCTCCTACAAGCAAAAAGGACACACATCCTTTACCAGGGTTTGCATGTAAAGAGGACATGTCTTCTTTACCAAAATGTACAGGTTTAGAGGACAAGCTTCCTTTATCAAAGTTCACAGGCAGAAAGGACAGACATCCTTCACCAGGGATTGCAGGTAAAGAGAACATGTCTCCTGTACCAGGGTTTACAGTGAAGACGACAGGTCTCCTTGGGGAAAATTTTACAAATTTAGAGGACAAGCTGCCTCCAGCAAAGTTTACAGGCAGAAAGGACAGGCATCCTTTACCAGGAATTACAGGAAGGGAGAACAGGCCATATTCCAAAGTTTGCAGGTGATGAGGACAGGCCTTCTTCACCGGAGTTTACAGGTAGAAAGGACACGCCTCCTTCACTAAAGTTTACAGCTAGATAGGACATGCCTCCTGGATCAGGGTTTAAAGGCACACACTGGTCACAAAAACCTCATTGGTTTGTACTCTCCAAGAAAGAAAAAAAACAGTCATGGACAGCAAGAGTTTTTGGATATTATGATCACAGCCAGTATAAAAATTACCCAATAAACACAGACACCCAGACACACTTTTTTTAAAACACCCAGACAGGCACCCAGACAGACACAGACAGACAGACAGACAGACAGACAGACAGACAGACAGACAGACACAGACAGACACACACAGACAGACACACAGACAGACACACACACAGACAGACACACACACACAGACAGACAGACAGACACACACACAGACAGACAGACACACACACAGACAGACAGACACACACACAGACAGACAGACACACACACAGACAGACAGACACACACACAGACAGACAGACACACACACAGACAGACAGACAGACACACAGACAGACAGACAGACACACAGACAGACACAGACAGACAGACAGACAGACACAGACAGACAGACAGACACAGATAGACAGACAGACACAGATAGACAGACAGATGGGCAACCCAGACAGATAGGCAACCCAGACAGATAGGCAACCCAGACAGATAGGCAACCCAGACAGATAGGCAACCCAGAAACATACACAGACAAACAGACAGACACACACAAACGGTCACCCGGACAGACACATACACAGACAGGCACCCATACAGACACAGAGACAGACATAGAGACAGCCAGACACAGAGACAGACAGACACAGAGACAGACAGACACAGAGACAGACAGACAGACACAGACAGACCACTATCAGTATTTACTCATGGTGAGTATATAAGCTCTATTTTGTTCCTGCCTGAAACACCAACTGCTAAAACTAATTAAAGTTCAGGCAAACCCCACTGCCATGTCTCCTGCTTCTAGTCATTCCAGACAATCTGGAAGCTTCAACACATGGAGAAGGTGAGGTGAGGAAAAGCCCAGGGGTTTAAATCGAACTTCCTCACACATTCCACCCCATTGCAAACGCAACCCACAACATGGCTTAGCTTACACTCCTCCTGCTGAGATCCAAATATAACACCAAGAGTGCTTGTTTGGGCAGATTCTGTTGTGTTCACAACAAGTACAGAAGAAAATGTTGTGAAAAGGCCTTGGAATTTGCCGAAGCATCATCACAGCATGAACGTTCCGCACACATAGTGAAGAAGACCAGAGGCTGTGCTGAAGTTAGCGTGAGGTAAATCAAGGCAAAGCTCGTCTGTAGCCCAGGCTTTCATGAGATAAACAGGAAGCAGTGTGTGATTTCATAAAAGCTCGCATAAGACAAACAGGAACCAGCGTGCATGTCGTCGAAAATGACATGAGATAAACAGGACACAGTGTGAGGTTGTGCCATGAGTTAAGATATCATGTGTCACTTCTTTTCGACATAGCAGTGGAGTAACAATCCTTTGACGGTTCTTAAAACTCCCTCAACGTTCACTGGAAGACTAGAGTTTGGCGATTTCCATGCTCTTGTCATTTTCACAGTTTGGACCCAAACCTTAGCATGAATAGGGTGAATATGTTTTTCTTGTCAGGGTTTAAAACTGGTCCAGAGATATGAAAGCAGTGATCAGGTTACGTTGCTACTTGTTTCAAGTTTCCTCTTAGCTAAGAAAGAGTTATTACGGTTACTGATGTACTGTATGGAACCAGATTTCCATAAGACTGGAGCACCGTGATTAGCTTGCCTTTGTTGTGCATGCACTAGCCTGAAGATCACGTTGAAAAGTGCAGGCCTAAAACTAATCTTGTACAAGCTTAGCTCTGTGTTTAAACACGATTCTGCAAGATGACGAGCCGTGCTTTTCTAAAGTGCTGTATTTTAACATTTGAGTGCTGGTACCATGGGGGAACAAAATCAATTCACAGGTGAAAAAGAAATCTTCTATATGAAAGCAAACCTCAGAAAATGAGCCCTGAAACAAGCTTAGAATTATTCCTGAGTGCAGCCGCAAGTATTCATACCGAGTGTAAAAAAACAACCTAAAACACGTGCTGGTGTTTCTGAGCCGGGATATCATCAAACCGCTCCTGCAGTGTCCCCTACATCCTCAGAAACAAAACTTTTGGCTGTCTGGGGGCAAAAGTGAATCATATGTAAAGTGAAGATTTGATTACATTTTTTGGGCATTGTGATTTCAATTTGATTTAACAGCATTAAGGTTTATGGCCTGATTTGTCTAAAGCAGCTTTATTTCTTACAGGTTTTAACATATTAACTTCTGCTCCACACTCCAGTCCAGTAGGTGGTAGTATCGCACAGACCACCAATAAACTCAAAAAAAGGGATACTCCCGTAGACGAGGGGATTAACCCCGCAGACTAGGGGATTAACCCCGTACACAAAGTCATACTCTCGCGCGCCCAGTCATACTCTCGCGCGCCCAGTCATACTCTCGCGCGCCCAGTCATACTCTCGCAGACAAAGTGATGGTCTCTCAAAACGCGAGTATTTGCAGAAGATAAAAAAGGGATTTGGTATTTTCTGCAGGAGCTTTGCTATATTTTAATGGAACATTGGATGTTTGCAAGTTTACCTAAAGTGAAAAAAAAAAGAAGTTTCAATCAATCCTAACTTGAAAGCTGACCAAAAAAAGTTCAATTAAATTCCATCATCAGTTAAAACGCACAGCTCTACAGCCATCATTGAAGAATTTCATTAAAAAAAGTCCCTGTTACCCCGTCGAGCATGCGACATTTAATTTTTCAAACAATTAAGAAATTTTAACCACCTCTTTAGACATGGCCTCACATCCAAAATATACAGTTCTGTTTTTGCTGCATGTCAAAAATCATCTCTAGAGGAAAAAACTTCTAAAATCTATACATTTTCTCCAAACTTTGGTTATATTAATATAATTATAGCGCATCATCGATAATGGAGAATACTGCATATTAAATGGTTTCTCTCTGTACAGTACTTATACAGTCCCACTTTTTTTCACACACTGTGCATGTGATGCGAGCCTTGGGGTCTACAGTGAGTTCTGTAGTCTCTCCTGCATTAGACTTCTGAAAGGATCAGGATTTCTGATGCAACTCCACTCAACAGCAGTGCAACCTTACACCACACCACTGCTCTCTCTCTCCTTCTGGGGGCTGCCTGGATCCAGTGTGTGTGCGCGTGTGTATGTGTGTGTGAGAGAGAGAGAGAGAAAGACAGATAAAAACAGACAGGCTTTGGCAGCGTGCAACAGCAGCACTATGTGCCTTAGCCACAGTGGGCCACCTCTTCTCTACCATAACGAGTTCATTTAAAAAAAAATCACTCCCCTAAGGAGTGCACAGGAGCAGCACCACACTGCTTTCGCTTCTCTGACTGTGCGTGCATGTACGCGCGTGTGTGTGTGTGTGTACTGTAATTAAGCTACGGTACAATAACAAAGCGAGGGCTGAGAGTGTACAGTGATGATAACAGCATTTTATGTTGCATATACTTTGCCACAATACGCCTGAACTAATGCACACGATAATGCACTATTGGGCCTAATGGAACAGACAGCGGGTGCATGGGAATACGGCGGGCGCGGTTCATCAAAGCCGAGCGCGGACGCATTGTTTACTCGAATCCTGCGTGTGCCTTCGGATTTAAGCGATGAAGATGAAGGTGGAAAACTGACGGAGCGTAAAGGTCGGATTACCGAGGCATGAACGATGCGCAGGCATGTAGCGGAGATTCCTTCGGCGTCTAATAACACCTACATTTCGACGAAAATGAATGGGAACAGTGGTTCTTTCATCAGGTGACCTTTTCCGGGGAAAAAAAACAGCTCGTCTATAACGAGTCTAGCACCCGTGGGTTAGGATGTTTGCAGACCGTAGGTTCCAAGAGAAAACGAGGAGATCCTTCGGCACGCTCTTGGTTTGTGGTAAATTGGGCCACGGGGGGCTATAAGGGTGGCAGATTGAGAGATTAGGGATTGAAGGTAAAACCCAAAGGGTTTAAATACATCTTGGGTCACTGAGTGACAGGTGGCAGGGAATGAGTTCAAATAGTGCCTCAAAGGGCAGACGGCTTTAATATCGAGGGTATAAATGTGGTAAATGGTTACAACTCCAGGATTCATGTCCGAACCACATTATCGACATAGCCGAGTTATATTCCATCATATCACACATTATTAGAGGAAAAAAAAAAAACCTGTCATACAGTTTTTCTTTTCCAGAAAGTAAAGTTTTCGATGCAATGTTCCTGTTGATCCTGAGCTCTCACACAACCCCACACACACTGCAAGAGTTCTGCAAGAGCCACTGTATCCATGTCACTTCTAAAGCAGCCTCGTGTTACATACAGAGCCGATCGGAGTTTCGTCTCGGCTGAAGAACGCAGCCTTGTTAATGTCAAAGTCACCCCCAAACTCACACACCCACATCACCGTCTCTCGCGTCTCTGACTGAACCCCCTTCAACTCCGAGACAGCCGCTCATCCCCGTAACCCTCTGCCCTCCGTCCCAGGCCCTCAGACTGGTTCGCGGCGGTGTTCTGACAGTACGGCTCACCTTCAGCCCCGAGACTGGGACACGGCGGTGCGGTGACAGTACGGCTCAGCGTGACTGGGTGTCTCCGCGCCTGATTGAGGGCACCGAGCCGAACGTGGCGGGAATACCAAAACATGGCGACTAATTTGGCTAGGAATGTGCTGTATCACTCAACACACAAACAGAGAGGGCTGGACAGCTCTGAGTCGCTGTGTCCTTATTATACATTCATTTTTCTATCTGGAGGAAGGGGAAAAAAAAGCTGCATGAATAATTTACTTCTGTTCCAATTATTATTTTTTTTTAATTATGTCACTTTTTTGGCAAAAAAATTACTTAAAAAAAAAAGTTAAGGCATAATTATTATTATAAATGGAACAATTTTTGTTTAGTTTGAACAACACTAGTTATACATTATAGTTATATTCATGATTATGACGATTTAAATTTATAAACAGAACACTTGGCAAGTTAAAGATGCGGTTTGTAAGTTTAGTGCCCCCTGCAGCATGTGAGATAAATTGCATACTTATTGAATTAACTTTCACTAATTTTTTTTTTTTTTTTTTTAAATAAACTGCTCTGACTGGTAAAATGTGAGAACATTTTAAAACGTGAGGTCCAACTTTAGTTGTTGTAGCCTGGTAAAAAAAAAAAATGTCCACCAGTGTTTAGGAGATAAAAAAAAACTCAAGTGTGAAAGTCCGCATCACTGCACCTTTTCCTGAAAAAGCCAGAACCGAATTGCTGTAATCTGAAATACTCGAGATCCCGTACTTCAACGCGAAATATTGATAAATTCCATTTAGACTCTACCCTTCGACGTGATCAACAACGCCTGTTTTTTTTTGTATACGTCTGACAGGAAATCAAGAAGGCTGGAAGTTCGTTAGGGATTATTGCGGATGTGCGCGAGATAAAAGCAGGATGAGACGGCGAGGAGATGTAAAGAGCCGACGTGTCTGGCCAGAACCGTCCTGGGATGCAGGAGCTCTTTCTGAGCTGTCTGACAGCACAGATCAATAGAGGAGACTTCTGAGCCTGAGCAGGACCGAGGCACCCTTCATTCCCTGAGTGGAGATCAATAAGAGATTAGAGTGAGGAGCAACACAGCCTCCATCTTCAACTCCCTCTCTAGCTGTTCCTTTCTATAACTTAAAATGCCACCGGTCTATTTATTCCCACCTCTTATTTATCCCTCTGTCTCTTCTACTCGGTGAGAAAAAGAGAAACGGCATTTGAGAGGTGAGCGTGACAGTGGAGGTGGATAAAATGGTTGATGATCAGAGAGATGCTAGCCGCTGCAGCCCACAGTGAGAATGGCAGCCATGCCATCAGATCATTACTGCTGTGAAGTGTCCTCCGGCACTGGCACCGGGCATGCATGCATACACGCGCGCCCGCACATGCATACACAGATGAGGCACTTATTTTCTAAAAGCCTAAGAGACCACCTACTAGCTTGCCCACCTGCCCGAGTGTGTGTGAAAAAAACAAATCAGACATAAAATTAAAAGCATTAACATTATAAACGCCAAGGTTTTGGTGGTGTCTGTACAAGGACCTTGGCAGGAGATCCTTTGGGTGCTGTGGGCTGTGGGGTGGAGCCTCCGGGGATCAGAGTTGTTTGTCTGCCGCATCCCAGGGGAGCTTGATTGGCTTGGGATGTGGGGGCATCGGAGGCCGAGTGTACTGTAAACTGAGTTAGTGAGGGGAAGAGCATGGTGGGCTCTGGTGCACTGGGAGACTTTTTCTGTGATCTTGCAGCACTGGATTTTCTGTGGGATCGGACCGGACGTGCTGCCATTTGGACTTTTGAGCTTGGGTCACCATTTTACTGGTATACAGAGGTGGAAAGAGCATTTCTGTACTCAAGTAAAAGTACTGTTACCTCAGTGAAATTTGACTGAAGTACAAGTAAAGTTACCAGTATAAAAATCTACTCAGGTAAAAGTAAAAAGTTACTTAGAGTAAAAGTTACCGAGTTACCTTTTTCTAACAGCGGGGGGCGCAGGGGAGGGGGGTGGATGGGGGATTCTAGTATAGTTAAAAAAAAACAAGTGAATATAAATCTCATATCTCAAACTAGTTGTTTTTAATTAAAAACATATTTTTTTTTTATTAAAAACCTTTGCATAATAAATCTGTTGCCTTTTTTGTCCTTAAAAATCAAAGTAGTCGCTTAAATATGGCCAGGGGTTTGCTTTATAAGAATTTAATGGTAATTCGTTCGTTTGTGTTTGTTCTCTACGCCCATCAATCAGTGCACTGGTTTCATTTTTTTCTTTTTTTTTTTTTTTTATTTAGTCCTGTCCAATTCTTTTTCCCCGATTTTTCTCCTAAAAAATTATATTTATATTAAATTTAAAAAATTCATATTATTAATTTTCATTCATTAATTTTTTTTACTCAGTAGCGAATTTGATTTAAAATGTAGCGAAGTACAATACATCGAACGAAACAGACTTAAGTAAAAATAAAATTACAGATTTTGGAAGTAAACAAAAAAAACTACTCAATTACAGTAACACGAGTGAATGTAATTTGTTACTTTCCACCTCTGTCGGTATATAAATCAATAATCGATGTTGATGTGTTTATGTTGTGGCTGGTCAGTGTTTATAAACAGTACATACTGTACGTACATATTGCACACATGTATGTATATATGCTTCCTTGCTGAACTTACTGTAATATCGTGAGTGCTCTCAAAATGTTGACCGTGTCCTTACTTAATTGTGTTAGTAAATACTAAATTGTTATTGTCGTTACTTCCGATTATTCCATAATACTGAGTTAAACTGTAGGTGGTGCACTAAATATAAAACATTGTTTTAATACTAAACACTAACATAATCATCATCTTTTCATATACAATGACATTTTTTGCGACATCACCTCTCCTAAAAAATAAGCAATAGGAGACCCATACCAACTACTACAACAGACTGAGGGGATCGATGCCTGATGAGTACACGGCCACACTGGAAGCAGGATGCACGCTCTCGAAGCGCACTCTACTCCTCGTATCTAATATTCAGAGGCTCCTAAGTAATTTAATGAGCTAAATTATGTGTGTGTCTGGCAGTGAGACCTTCATACCCTGTGGCACTCCGGGAGGAGGCCTGTGCGACCGGAGCAGACGGTGTGTAAGAGGCATGCCGATTGCCTCAGGGCCACTCTGCTGCACTCAGACAGGAGTGTGTGTTAGTGACAGGTGGCTCAGGCCAGGAGATCAGACTAAAGCCAGGGAGAGGATCACAATCTCGCCGCGTCAGTGCCGAGTGGGTTTGGACCTCTGAGCAGCCTTTAGTGATGTACAGTAGTACTTGTGATTCTCAGCAATAAAATAAAAGGCTGGAGGTAAACACAGACGAGTGGCTGCGTCTGATTCACTCCATACTGTGATATCGTTAGCTTAGTCATATCATTCACACTAGCAGTAGGAATGATGATAATTTAATAAAACTATAATAAAAATATTATCCCCCACCCCGCCCACTCAGACAATAGGTTTATTACATATAATAGTTTTAGATTTCATTCACTAATATTATTCCACACTTTATTCAATCCCGTAAGCAACCTGACCAGTCTGTTTTCCTCTCAATGCTTCCATAATCTGTTTATTATTGGCCCAATTAGCATCGACCCGTTTTTGTTTTTATATACACATATACTATATGAGCAAAAGTTTGTATATTGTATATAATTTTACTTTTTGGTTATTTTCAGACATTCTGATTGGTCTTCTCTGTGTATGTGTGCGCGCACAAACAAATTTTGCTTTCTGGATTTAGACGGAGCTTCAACACGTCAATAAGATTTGCATGTTAATGTGACCTCATAAAAGAAAAGCCCCTCCCCCGGCTTCTTAGTCAACTCTACAGTTCTCTGGAGGGGTGTGGCTCAGCAGTAGCTCATTTACATAGACACTGAAATGGCATGTTTGAAGCAGGAGTGAAATAAAGGGAATCTATAATGCTAGAGCACACACACACACACACGTGTGATGTAGTGCATTTAAAGGCGTTTCTCTTTTGCACCATAAGCTGTAAGTGTAGATAATTAAGTGTGGCTTCAACATCAGAACATCTTTACTTTCTACTTTCTAAGTAAAGATGCAAGAGAAACAGATGTTTTTTTCTTTTGTACACAATATTGTCGACGTCCCTGCACTCCACGCAGAATGAAAGTGTGGGATGCTGTTCATGTACACATGCTGGATGAGGCAGGCACAGCTCTACCGGATTAGCAGAGTTTCGCACATGGAGAGGAATGTAAATGAAAATGTGACCCAGAAACAGCTCCTAACGGAACAACTCGGGCTTTCAAAGAAGCGGCAGTGAATTTTCTGAATGCCTGGAGGACAAAACCTCAAACACACCAAAGTCAGAAAACAGATTACTATACATGAAGCAAAAGCCTCAACAGTATTTATGATTCTGATTTATATTCATCAGTCTGTGTAGCGAACAATATAACCTACATTACTTGCATCTGTTATACATCTATCACCGTCAGCACTGTAGATTACCATTATGATCACATTAAGCTTCCTGTATAAAAATAAATAAATAAATAAATAAATAAATGCACGGTTTATAGTTTAAACAGCTGCTCCCTGGTTATGGTTCTGTTTAGCTCCCACATGTCTAACCAGTCTTCTGATACGCTGCAATCCACACATTCCTTAAGATCACAAAACTTTGGACTTCTAGTAGTTCCCAGATCATCAAAATCTACAAAAAGAGGTTCCTACCGTTTCCATACTGAGCTCCAAAGCTTTGGAATAGCCTCCAGTACACCTATCCTGAATGACAACTATGCTAATTCTTTTCACCTGTTCTGTATTTTTCTACCCATCTGGAGATTGTGCCAGCTTCAGTAGACAAAGGCCAACCCTGCGAGGATCCTGAGGCATCCAGAGAAGGACCAGCTCCAGCTGGATTCTGCTTTATGATGGTTGGAGCTACACATGCTGCTCCTGTGCTCCCAGTGATCCAGACCCCATCTGCCCTCTGCACCTGCTGACTCCCTGTGCTGAACTGGACTTCATGTTAATTTAAAGAACTTCTGTTATATTAAACTTTCACCTCCATAACACACAAGATGTTATCATCTCTATCTGTTATCACCCAAATGAGGATGGGTTCCCTGTTGAGTCTGGTTCCTCTCAAGGTTTCTTCCTATTGCCATCTCAGGGAGTTTTCCCTTGCCACTGTCGCCGTCACCCTTGGCTTGCTCATCAAGGACAATCATTATTATCTAAACACATTTCATTCAAATTTCCTTTTTATTTTGTAAAGCTGCTTTGAGACTATGACCATTGTTAAAAGCGCTACATAAATAAAATAAAATTGAATTGAATTGAATCTTGTGGACATTCATTCTTGTGACATTTGGATCACTGTTTCAGGCTTCGTCACTTTGGATAAAAGCTTCTGCTTGGGAAATAAACAGAATGGATATTTATTTAACATAATTCACCGTGCACTGTGGTTGTGCCGTGATGTCGCCCACTGCCGTGACTGCACTGGTTTGATTAATGCATTAATTACAGCGGAGGCGTGAGGTACCAGATGCAAAGCAGTGTGTGATCAAAATATTAATTTCCGTTGTTTTTTTTTTTGTTTTTTTTTTTTGGAAAGCGCCAAGCTGATCACAAAAAAGTGTATTTTTTATTCTGCTCGCTTTCGGAGTAATAAGACATCCTTTACCCAGCGTGTCTGAATATTATATAAAGTCATAGCAATGCGACGCTATCGATCCGGACCACCTCGGCACCTTAATGATCCGGCGGAAGAACAGAATCGGCTCCGGTTCAGATCTCAGAACGAAAACATATAGCTGAAATACAGTACTCTACATCACCACACTATATCATGGACGCTATAATAACCACCTGTCAATCACATCACATGTCCAGACCTTTTACATACATTATGGGTCAGGAAGCATCACACTGTGTGTCAGAGAATATTCGGGCTAAAAATAGAAAAACAGCTTTAAAAAAAAAATCTCTTGACTTTCACTCTGCAGTGATGTCTTGGATCTAAGTGGGTTGTCCCGAGGGGGTTTTGGGGGCGGGGTGGAGGGGAGTCACAGCACAGAGGACAGATCTAGGGTAGGGGGGTCTGACATGGGGTGGGGGTTTGGAGGAGGGGGGGGGAGTGTCTTTTGGGGGCTGTCAAAAGCCTTACTGACAGATTTGCATTAGCGCTGAAGTGTAGGTGGGGGGAGGTCCTGTCAGGTTGCTTCTCTTCAGACACACACACATAGGCAGTCACACACCAGTGAGCTGTCTCTAAAATGAGATGGAGTGTAAATAAGCTCAAGGATTCATTATACAGCCAATCCCAGTCTCTCTCTCTCTCTTTCTTGCATACACACACACACACGGAATTGGCCTGAATCAGGGATTATATTGTGTGTGTGTGTGTGTGTGTGTTTCTGCATGAGTGCCTCCAGCACTGAATGCTGAATTTGGAAGATGCTCGGTGCTCAGATAAGGTATATTTGCTTACAGTGGCTATAACTCAGCCTTTGCAATATCTCCAATTTTATAGCTATGCAATATCACAATGCAGAAAAACACTGCACATAACTGAACAGATAGAGAACATGATAGGACTTTACAAAGTTTTTCTTCCCTCATAACCATATCTTAGCCTAAAACTTTCTAAAGTAATCAGAATAGGACCTTAAATCTTACGCAATAGTTCCACTTCTTTGCCTGGAGCTTATAAACTCTTAACGCTCTACGAAAAAACTTTCTCCGTATTCCACAGCAACTGAGAATTAGTTTTACTTTCCAACATCCTTAATGGAAGAAAAAATCTATTTTGGTCCGTGTATATTTTACAGTTAGCGGTACGGTGGTCTCTGCATTGTTGTAAAAAAAATGTCTCGGAATACATCCAAGTCCAACCACTGTACAATAGGACACTTTAATGGACACCTTATATGCAGAATTCTACAGTTATGGGGTCTTCAGTGTATATGGGGAAAAAAAAACCTGACAGAAAACGTAAGACATCATCTGTCCTTTTTGCTTTGTTTTTTTGGGCGGAGCTTAAACAAGCCAATTCAGTTTTTCCCCTATTGTGTCCTCATATACTGTAAGAAGACGTCCTTTCCCACCTCGTTTCCCAGCTCTGTAGTTCTCCGAAGGGCCGTGGCACAGCGGTACCTCATTTACATAGATACTGAAACGGCTCACTTGGACAAGGAGTGAAACCCAGGGCGTTTTGATGTATGAAAAAAAAGCATTGTGCATTAAGCTCCGAGACTGAAGTTACCTTCTTAAGGAAATAATAAAACATGTGATTTTAAATAAGTAGGAATAAAACAAGGATAAGAGCTGTTGTGCTGAATAAGTTTGAATATTTGCATGTATGTGCGAGGTAAGAGGAAACCAGAGAAACAGGAAGAACCAGACCTCAGAGCTCAGGATCAAACCAGGGAGAAGACAAACTACCACCTCTGTCTAAGACGCTTTTCAAATTAGTCACGATTGATTTGCATCATGCCGAGGAACAATTGCTCCCCGCTCCAGACTCACCTGCTGGCCGGCATGCACATTATCTTCGTTCTCCTTGTAGGACAGACGATGAGACTGGAGTGGGATTTCGAGGGAGGCGCAGATTTCGAAGGAGACTGACTGCACTGATGATGTCACGTCTACACAGAGATCTACTTCCGGTCTTCGGTACGACTGGCTTCCCATAACTGATTCGATCCCTGTATTCACCCAAATGAGGATTGGTTTCCTGTTGAGTCTGGTTCCTGGTTTCCTTGCCATTGTCGCCGTCGTCCTCCGCTTGCTCATCAGGGACAATCTCATAATTGTGATTTATACACATTCACATTTCATACAAACTTAAATAATTCTTTTGATTGTGTAAAGCTGCTTTGCGACAATGTCACTTGTTAAAACCGTTTTTGTTTTTTTTCCAGCGGGCACGGTACGATTGTGTTCTCACTGATCAAAATGAACTTTTGGTGTCAAGTGTTCTTAGAAATGATCCCGGGGCCCTAATGTGAAAAAACCCTTGGTAAAAACCATTAAAAGTGAATTGGAAAGATCGATTACAAATTAAAAAAACAAATAAAATCCAGCAAAACTGCAAATGCTACAAAGTAATGCATAGTCATCCACCGTAGGAGTGAGTGAGTGATCTTGATAATCTGAGATTTCAGCAAATCGTACTTTATGTAGAAAGCAATTACAGGGTATGTTATCGACAGTACAAACACAATAATAATCAATATCTATTATAGACACTTTCTATATTGTTTTAAACATTATGGACGACCCAAAACAATCATAACTGCCACAAGACATTATCGTTGACA
This sequence comes from Clarias gariepinus, assembly GCF_024256425.1. NCBI lineage: Eukaryota > Metazoa > Chordata > Actinopteri > Siluriformes > Clariidae > Clarias > Clarias gariepinus. The sequence continues at coordinate 33,356,159 of NC_071103.1, forward strand.
GACTACAGCACATTAAAGACCGGATCTCGTCTATAACGGATGTACATTACGGAATGTACAAGGAATTAAATAAAAACCTTGAAAGTTTCAGCAGGAATACTGTACGAGTGAATGTAGATAAGACATTCCTAATATAAGAGAACGTCCTCTCCAGCCTGTTTACATCTTTATCCCCCCTTTAATTTCACTAACCGAAAAAGAAAAGATATAAAAGAACGACAATCCTGGAGACCAGCTCCGGCCATGCCATCTGTCATCAATCTTGATAAACGCTGCAACATCAGGCCATGTATTGCATCGACGTTTCCTCTGAGGCTTCTGCACTTAAGAGCCCACAGCCCCAGTAGGACGCGACAGAAAGTACTGTACGACAAGAAACACACACTTTTTATTCCCCCTTTCCAGCACCCGTGCTCATAAAGCATGCAAGAGCTCCAGTCTTTTATCAGTCTGACTGATTTTGTTTATATTCTCAGAGATCGCTGCAGTCAGATCTAATCTGATCTCACATCACTTTTACTCTGATGCATCATTTATTGTGGGAGCGTAGGAAAGATTAATCTGCAGCGGTGTTCGAATGTGAAATCAGGGGATCCATCCTGTCTCGCGCGCCAAATCCACCGCTCTTCGCTCGCAAGAACTGAATAAGAGGAACAACAAGAACACTATGATCGAAATGATGCTCTCTCAAACTTATCCTAGAATTTTATTTTTGTGGAGGAAAAAAAAAAAAAAAGAGCCCTTCATGGGGTTAGCTGAGAACAGTACTCAGCTGTAAATAAATCATTCTTCATAGAATATTTAAGTGCGCATATTTCACTTTGAAACCTCGTGGCAGACAAGTTTAAAGGTTTCATTTTTTGTTATTTCTTTAACAAGTTAACACTGGTCTCAGAGCTCCATCAATGTGTGTGTGTGTGTGTGTGTGTGTGTGTGATGATGATGATGCTCCAGCTGTAATACCCCTCACATAATGCATTTTTTTTCTTCATACCTCCAATTATTTTTATTACACTCCTGCTTCAAACACGCCATTTCAGTGTCTATGTAAATGAGCTACTGCTGAGCCACACCCCTCCAGAGAACTGTAGAGTTGAGATGAGAAGCCGAGGGAGGGGCGTTTCTTCTATGAGGTCACATTAACATGCGAATCTAATTGGCTTGTTTAAGCCACATCTGAATCTAGAAAGCAGCAAATTAATTTTTTTGCGCACACACACACACACCTAAGACCAATCAGAATGTCTGAAAATATCTAAAAAGTGAATTTATGGCATAATAGCTGTCCTTTAAAGAGTTCACCAGCACTAACACTAAACTAGGAAAGCATCAACCTATGCTTTTATAAAATAAGAGCTCTTCAGTGTTAAAGGGTTCTTCAGTATTTTAAAATGCTTAGAGCTCTCTCTGACAGAACCTAAAGTTTAGAGAGCCCATTGAATAAGTGTTATATGCACTTGAGGAGTTGTTGAATAGTTAATTACTTTTTAGCTTTTTTAAAACCGGTATTTTTAAATATATGGTTGTACAATAATCTCGTTTAATTTCTGACATTTGGCAGATGCCCTTATCCAACTTATTTTGTTTTTTTACATCCTTACAGGATGTAATAAACTGTATATTTATCCCAGTCGCCTCTGGAAAAGTTTAAAGAAGCCATGAGTGAAAAACAATCGATTTTGTCTGCTGATAAATAAATGTTCCTTATTCTGCTTTAAACTCACAAAGTTGGACATTTTGACAGCAGCTAACTTATTCCGAACCTATCAAACTCTTTTCCGTTAGCGATCCTGCCAGTGCCATGCCCCTAAAACAGGAAGGGAAAAAAAGGAAAACAAACAAACAAACAAACAAACAAACAAACAAACAAACAAACACTGCCTTCTAGAGATGGGGGGAGGGGATCGATTCGATTATTTACTGAGATTTGTTTGTGTGCTAATTCATATACTCACATACTGCCACTCTGACTTTTAATAGATTTTTATAATCATTTGTATACATGTTTGCATTTGAAGTAATTTAGTGTTGCAGTTCCTCTATGATCCTACAGGTGGTGGACTCTAAACTACTCTCACACACACACACACACACACACACAGGTAGGCAGTGCAGCATCCTGTGTGGTAGGAGCGATTTATCATACAAGTTTGTTTTGAATTTTAACAAAATCTATATATTAAAAACAAATATGAATCTAATCAGGACATTTATAAAATTATGATACTTGATACATGATACAGAATCTCAATACAAATCGAATCGACACCTCGGCATCGGACAGGCAAGTAGACACGCCTTCCTTTAATTTTAGAGCCCTTGCTATTAATGATGCTGTTGTTACAGTGTCCTATTTTTCTAAACAGATATTTTAATTAAAGCGCCCATGCATATCCTGTATTTGTAGCGAGGACTATATTTTTATTATTTGTAGCAAAAGAAAATGTTACAGCTTGATTAGTGCTGGGAATAATTACAGGGGTTCGCACTAACAAACACAGATCCTTTGTTTCCTACATCCTTGTGAGAACTGCAATGAAACAGCGCCATCATGAGGACAGAAGAGTCACTGCTCCAGCTGTTCACAACAACTTTTGACTTCAATTTGACCCTTGTTCTCATTATAAGAGCAGATGACAGACGTAATACAGAATTCCTGAAAAACAACTGAAATATCAGGCAGCGTTAGGAACACTGATAAAAAAAAAAAACCTTTAAGCCACAAGAAAAAAAGAAGAAGAAAAAAATGCCACTATAATACAAAAGGGACGACTAATATGTCCTGACATTGACAGTCAGGGATCTGATGAGCGACTCGTCTTCCCTTTGTGTGTGTGTGTTTTGCGCTCCAGGGACACTGACTACAGACTCCAGCGGGGGGTCCTGTGCCGTCAGCTTCGATTAAGAGCAACAGTCATGTCTGACCCAAATTCGCTTATGCTTGGATGTGTGTATGTGTGTGTTTAACCAATGGTGCACTACCGCACAGGCCTTTACTAACTGCACATTTGGCACAGTGCTCGTCCACAAACATTACACTGAAGCTGACAGCTGCCACTTGAGACAAATGTCTCGGTTTGATGGCACGGCTGTACACGCGTGTCTGTTTGCGTTCTGACAGATTCACCGGGGCACAACTTTATGTGACTGTGTGCCCGGGTGATACTGACACTATACCTCACGCTCAGGAGCGTCACAAATCATTTCCGCACGGATGTAAAAACGGATAGAAATCCGCAGGCCGCTCGGAAGCCGCGCTCCAGCTGTGACGGCGACGTGACCGATTTAATATACTTAACTCCTGAAAGCTTTAAAACTGCCGCCTGCTGATGAAATCACTGAACTGGGAAGATGTTTTGAAATACCCTCCGTCTTTCATAATGCGTAATGGTGAAGCAAAACAACACAACTCCATTAGAACCGTGAAGAAATGTGAATTTAAAGAGAAGGTTCATATGTAGAATATTAATGCGGAGCTTCATTACATGTTTACTGATATTTAACTAATAATCAGAATAACTTAATCTGAATATACACACCTCAGTCGAAACGGAATAACAGGGGTGGCGTAAACTTTTTTAAACTTTTGATCTGATCATTTCTCTCTTGACATAATAAACGTTCTGCACGTTATGTAACATGACAAGTTTCCAGGATGGAATCTCTTTACACCTTTAATCAATTATTATTATAATGAATCACTAATATATTTACAACGTATACACGTTTCAATTGTATGTTTTCTAATGGTATCAGTTTTTGTTTCAATAAATATTCAATAGTGTAAACTTTCACGGCAGCAGCGACAGATACCCAAGGGGCTTACAGTATGTTACCATGGTAACACACGAACGTGGTGAATTCACAGGGTGTTCCGAATAGGTTTTTTCGAGGAAAGTTCCCTTCACTGACATTCCCTGCAAACGGAGCAGCACCCTGTGAAGTACACTTCGGAATGGAACCCAGCCATAGTAAAGCATCTAAGCGATCACAGACGAGACTGAATTCTTGTAACCAATCATACCTTAGAAGGCGAGAAAAGACAGGAAGCTTAACCTAACTTCAAAAATGAAATAAAATAAAAAAAGATTTGTCTTATTCGTCTTCTGTAACGTTTCAGCAGATTAAATGATTTACAGCGAGCTTTGCGCGTTATCCAGAAAGGTTATGTTCTGATTAAATACTCAAAAAGACCGTCCGATCGCGCCAGAGCCACGTCCCCAAAACAGAAAGATCGAAAGACGGAGGAAAATGTCATGATTCTTTTGCGCGTCAAGGCACATATCGCCTTACTGACTGCAATAATGTTTGCATTCGAGTTGGTATTTTCTAAAATCGAGTTGCTGTTCCTCTAAAATCCTACAGGTGGTGCACTCTAAACTATTCACATATTGGCAGGGAAAAAAAATAAATAAATAAAAATTATTTACCAAGTTTGTTTAGAATCGTCACAAAATCTATAAAAATATCACGTCAGGACATTTATTACAATAGCTAATACGGGTGATACGGTGAGTAGAAAGTGATGTAAACGTGTTAAACTCAGGTCATGCTCCACCAAATCAAAGCTGAACCCATATTAAGAACACAAACCCTTCAAAGTAACCGACCTGCAACCCTGCAGAGCACTCACAGTGCAAACTTTATTTGAATAGTTCCAGTATTCTGTAATATTTCAGGCTAGATTACTTTCTTACGCCCTGGATATCGAATCGTTACCAGCTCTTTAAGTCAATCACCAAACCCAGCTTTGTAGACGTTCAGCTCGATAGTTTTGTCCTTGCATACTACACTCGGATCAACGCTGCGCATCGATACGCCACTGCCGGCTCGCTTCGAACCCTCCCTGACGGAACGCTTCGTCTCGCCGTCGGATTCGAGCCCCTTCGACTGGAGCACGGAATAATGACTTTCAATGCCGGCGACTGGCTCCGAGCCTTTCCTGATTCTTTAGATCAAAATCGCAGCAGGTCCAGGGGGCTCCTTCAAACCGCATACTGATGATTATTTACATGATGCAATTGACAGGGTTGGCTTTTTTATTTATTTCTTTTCGATCGCATGCCGTGCATCTGGGAGTCGGTGTGTTTACCGTCTCTAAAAAAAATCACCACCTCTCCTGCACGCGCGCGGGTTCAGCTTCTGTCAATCAAATTATACATGTACGATTGTTTTCTGTCTGGCTTTCCGTCTCTCATACTAACACACACACACACACACACACTTGCAGTCTGTGCCCGGCTGCCAGCCCATGTGCTCACTCTAATCCGAGATGCCTTTGAGTGATATGTGAAGTCTGTCATGAGCACAAACTCAGACACGCAGGCCAGTTTACTTTTCTGCTGTCTGCTCTTATTGAGCCTAATAATATCTGTGTGAAGGGAAAATATAAGGCATCTGTAAAAAAGTGCATGAGGCACAGACAGAGAGAGAAGAGAGAGAGAGAGAGAGAGAGAGAGAGAATGCCTGTAGTGTTGCGTTCTCTCAAAGAAAGTGCTGTATTGATTAAATGACAAATGAGATAAACACAGCTCTCCTCAGTGGCCTCTTCTTCTATAAAGAACTGCCCAGGAAGTCTAAGTGCATTTCAGTGTGTGTGTGTGTGTGTGTGTGTGTGTGTGTGTGTGTGTGTGTGTGTGTGTGTGTGTGTGCGCGTGTTTATATACAACAAGCAAGAAAAACATTTCAATTGGCCCAAACCAACCTTCTGAAGCCGGTTGATTTCTCTTCTAAATAAATAAATAAATAAATCTCTTTCTCTTATTATATTCCTCTTTTCCTCTGGACACAACAGAAACCTTCCAGTCTGCAGCAGTGGTCCGTGTTTCGGAGTTTCCCAATTAAGCCTCTCCGTATGAGCTGCACCATGGCTCGTGCCCCCTCGCCACTTTGGCACTGTAACCATGGCGATGGCCCTGCGGTAGTTCCCAGAAACTCCGAGAGCCAATCGGAATTTCCGGAACGACACCACTAACACCAGATGTGCTGTTAACACCGTGTTTAACTCACAAGAGCGCAGGAAAGGCCATGTTGTTGGCGTCGCTGCCATCTAGTGGTGATGACTATGCAGTGCGTGGATGATCCTTACACCGCCTGGGAATCGATTTGTTAAAGATTCTACATGCTCTGCTGAGAATGAGTTGATTACTGCAAGAGTTAAACACTGAACCTGAACACTGAGACACTGAGACAAAGTCAAAAATGAGCAAAGTAGAGAAGTCCTTGCTATGCAAAAAAAAAAAAAAAACAGACAGAATTGCGATACATTCTGGGCATATTTATTTTTACAAACTAAATAACTTTAATAGGCTTCTTGTAGGAAATTTTTTTAGAACTCATTTAACAAAACCTGAGACATTAAAAGCTGCTCGAGTGGAGCCTACGTCCACTCACAAGTGTGTGTGTGTGTGTGTGTGTGTGTGTGTGTGGTAGTTGGGCAAGGAGGCGGGCACTTGCTCTCAGTCACATTTATTTCTGTGCGTGTGTGTGTGTGTGTGTGTGTGTGTCTTGCTCTCGGTCATGTTTTGTTTCTCTGTGTGTGTATTCCCAGGGCTGAACGCCTACGTACCATAAGTCCCTGTGACACACCCTTGAGCACCGCGTCCAATTAGATCATACCCCCTAACGGGATGAGAGTCCACTTCTTATGCGCACACACACACACACATACGCACACACACACACCTGCTTGACTTTCACCATCAACAAATTAATTTAATATACAGAGAATACAAAAAAAAATGTGTATTAAAGTAGTGATTTTTAAATGTGTGTTTTAAATACGCGTTTAAAAATTGGTCGATTTAATTTCTTTCACATTACACACACTTACTCATCATCTATACCGCTTTATCCTCTACACAGTCCCATAGCCTGCTGCCTACACGTATACAAGGAGACTTGAACATACGCATACGCCTATTTCACACACCACGGGCAATTTGGGAACGCCAACAAACCTAATCTGCACGTCTTTGGACTTTGGAAACCCAGCAAGCACGAGGAGAACATGCAAACTCCATGCACACAGACCTGAGGTGGGAATCGAACCCGGATCCTGGAAGTGCAAGGTGACTGTGCAAACCAATATCATTCTCTATATCGCTTATCTGGTACATAAAGAGCGGTACACCCTGGACGGGGTGCCAGTCCCTCGCAGGACACTTTCACATTACATATTGTCTTACAAAATGTCCGGGAGGTAGCGTGTAACACCACATACAGAAACTGCATTATCACCAGTGCTCTCTGATTCATAAGGAACTGATGCTTCCTATTTAAAACATCATAACACTAAAACAAAGAGCCTGTCTGACCAAATGCAATCTGTAATCTATAAACATGAACAAATTACAAAGTAATGTTACTGAGCTCAACATGGTACTATCTACAGAACCACTCCAGTTTTAATTCTAATAGACACACAACAGAAGTCGGCCAACTAATGAAGCAATTACAACTGACCTCTCAAGAGAAAAATAAATTGGTCATTTAATCCCAATTGAGAACCCTTCCAAAGCATGCACTTATTCCAGATCATTTTACAATTTTTCAGATGATCATTTAAACAACGTCAGAGAGCTTCATCAAGCAAGCACATGATGACCACCAGAGGGCGCCTAAGCACAACAGATAAGCAGACATCCATGCAATTTCTGTTTCAATATTTAACACCCATCACATGACAGACAGACAGACAGACAGACCCCGCCCAGACTCAACAAAACAGCTGCTTTATCAGGTAATGGAACAAGAAACATAACGAATGGAGCAATTTTCCAAATAACACCAAGTACATGTGTGTTTGGTGCTTATGTGAGGAGAGAGGAAGGAGGGAGAACAAAAGAAACTGCAAACAAAAAAAGCAAAAAGAATATATAGAGGGGAAGGACGATGCATGCAGGAAGTACACTGCAAAAAGAAAAAGGCACCATGTGATTAGACGTATGCACAAGTGCGCGTGTGAGAGTGTTACTGTGCGAGAGCATTACTGTGCATGTGCGAGAGCATTACTGTGCATGCGACAGCGTTACCGTGTGCGAGTGCTACTGTGCGTGTACGTGAGTGCTACTGTGCGTGTGTGCGAGGGCATGTGCAAGAGTGTTGCTCTGCATGTTGCCAAGTGCATGTGGGTCTGTTACTGTGCATGTGAGTGTGTGCGCGCACTGGAGAGCAGACATGAGTAAACCAAAGCCAGGCAGTTTGAGCTCTATTCATAACCTCTGTCCTCATTAGTACAAGAATGTACACACACACACACACACACACATTCTCTCTCTCTTACACACACATGCAAACGTGAGCGGTATTTCCATAACTGTCACTCCGGAGCTATTTAGCAGCACAAGAAAATCCCTGTCACGTCCACCCAGCACTGCATTCCAGAGCATCTCCGTATCCTCATTATGTTTTATCCACAAAGACATCCCTTTTTTTTAGTCAACTGAATGTTTGTAACTCATCAGTTCTACACTGAAGAAATAACTTCAAGTCTACACAAGTTTAATGACCATGAACTTTCCTACAAGACACACCTTCAGAGAAACAACACCAGCCCAGAGATCTTCATCTTAAAGACTTCAGGCTACTAGCGCATGCTTCATCTACTAAACCGCCTCTGTAAAGACTAATGATTCCAAATGATTCCAAAATCATTTCTGCAGCCATAACGAGCCATAAATCCAAGCCGAGTGCGTTTAGATGCCTGTCCAGCACCAGTGGAGCAGAAATGAGTGATGAAGATGAGCTGCCTTAACGATTTACCGCGTCTTTGTGCTGCTCTTTTTTCACCAGAAACACTAATGAAGCCGTTCGTGTTGCTTATAGAAAAACAACTGCGGTGTTCAGGCCATCGCTGTGTATCTGTAGGAACCAGACACGCCTGGGTATGTGTTAGAGACACAAAGTTTCATGCACATGCACACACACACACATTATATATATATATATATTATATATATATATATATATATATATATATATATATATATATATATATATATATATATATACACACACACACACACACACACACACACACACACACACACACACACACACACACACACACACACACACACACACACACACAGTGTGCGCTTAATAGGAAGGCATTTAGGAACACGAGGTTACATCCTGATGATGTCACCATCTAAAGATTTAAAGATTTTATTTATTTGTTTATTTATTTATATTAATCATTATAAATAAATAAATTACTTTATAATTAATAAAATATAGTATAATCATTATTTTAAGTAAACGTGATTGGCTGTAAGTAAACGTAAGTTTAGAAATATCACATTTAACTTGTGTATTTTAAAGAATTGAAAAAAAAAAATCTTTTAAATACAAAAAAAAAAAAACTTTTCCTGCTTTTTGTCCTTTTTTCCAATTTTGATATTGGGCGGAGGTTAAACAAACCATTTTCATTCCCCTCTCCCCACTTGTGACCTCATATAAGAACACTGCCCCCTCCCCCCCTTTCTGCTGTTCACTGGCAGGGCGGGGCTCAGCAGCAAACATTTACCTAGACACTGAAATGGCATGTTTGAAGGAGGAGTGAAATAAAAGGACTTTAGGATACAATGTGTATTTCAGCTAAGGCATTAACTCGCACACTTTATGTAGCTTTGAGACCTGTGTTAAATTGTTAAAGCAATAGTACAACATGGGACCTTTAATTAATCGCATTTAACATACAGCTAAACTGCTCTGCTTGTGACAGTACTTCGAGAATCTTTAATATCAAATATAGATTGTGTGCTGTACCATGATGATGCATTGTGTGAATGTGTGCCAGTGTATCCGTTACCGCTGCTCCATACACACGGGACTCTATAGTAAATAGTGTATGAGTGAGCCGGGTTAGAATTACAAACAGAGCTCAGGTTCAAATCAAGGAAAATAGCAAACTGATTGATGTGTTCGCTAGTTTTAGACCCTCTGACTCCAAACAAACAGAGATCATTGTACACCCACCTCCTCTATACAATCTAATCAATGCTGGTCTGATAAGTCTCCCGGTTTATTGGTTTACTCCAGATGCTGAAGACATGACTGTAAAAGAGCTTTAGTATTTCTGTTCCTCTTTTCTTCAGATTAAAAATGATCTTCGTAATCCTGTAATCTGATGTCATCCTGTTTTTTCTCCAGCTGACACTAATGCATGTAGAAGTTTTGCAAACTCTTCTCCAGGAGGAATCCTGAGTGAGATACGTTGGAGGAGGGGGTATCAACGCCACCTCACAGCTCCAGAGTCCACGTGTCCCCGGATCGATCCTGAGCTCAGATTACTGTCTGCATGTTCTACCCATGTTTCCTGTACGTCACCTTTTTCCCTTCCAGGTTCTACTGGTTCCTCACGCTTCTCAACAACGTGCCATTAGGTAGAGTGGGGACTCAAACCTTTCCCCAGGAGAGCAGCATGTGTGGGTGTTACATCATCCCATAAAGAGTGTTCTCCTGCCTAAATAAATCAACGAAGGAATTATGAGTTCGGGTCAGGAACAAAAGCAAATGGAGAACTCGATCTGTGTGTCGCATGCACAATAACTATTTAGCATACAAAATTTAAAACACACAGCTGGTCTCCTAGCTTAGAGACAGAGGGTGAGGACACTAAATCACACTTGCCTGACAACTGGGGAACAAAATGCCTGCGCTGGCATCCAAGGTCAAAGCCGGCAGACACACAAACAGATCTGTGGTAAAGCACCTGGAAAAACACACTCGAGAGGGACTGGACGCCTGGACAATGCGAAGCTTCAAGTTCATAAACACACAGGGTTTCTAAAAGGAGAAGCAACGACCGACATGTTTCACGCTACAGTACAGCCTCACTGAGGGGTCTGATGTTCACCCATCTGTTCGGGAATTCTGAATAAAGGCTTTGATCTACAGAATAATTCATATATACAACGTGTGCCTTTGGAACAAGGCCGTTCAAGTCAAACAGGGACTTTTGATTATTTTGAGTGGATTAAGATAAAATAATAGATTGACATCAAAAGGAGACTTTAAGTCCAGGACGGTTATAAATTCTGAATGGTGCAAATGCTGTGAATGATGATCCCAGCCGAGGTTTTCACATTCATTTCACATTCAAGCGAGTGGAACATCTGATCCTTGAAAGTCGGTGGATAACTTGTCGCCAACTTACAGAAGAGACGCACCACTTCCTGACTTTGCATTTAAGCCATCTATTTCCATTTCCACCTCATGTTTGAGCCGTTAAAGGAGTTCCTGGGAGGCCAGGGTTCCAGACAGGAAGCAGGCAGTAGGATCATGAATCCTTGATAAATGCATTAGTGTATCAAGGTGTTCTATAGAGAAATAAAGCTAGTTTTTTTTACACTCATAACCGTGTTTCACGATCAGTCCTGGTTTGACTTGAACATCCTTAATATTATAAAATTAAACACAATAAGCAATGATGTCGATCCATCATTTCAAACACATCTAAACGTGCACACTGATGAACAGACAATGACAGAGTGCTCGTCCTTAAAGGTTTTACTTTAGTCTTACCCGCAGTAAATACATCTATTTATCATTTGCATGAATCAAGTTTAAAAGCAGAAATAAATAAATTCATACAATGTAATCAATGCTCTAAAAGTTATTTTTAAGGGTGTCTATTCATTTCAGCGCGTCACTAAGCGTAACCTGTCGGAATAGACTCTAATAATTAAGTCCATAATAAAGTCAATAGTGTGTAAACCTGCTTTACTTAACCTGATGGTTAAGAGGACCAGACACCCTGCTGAACCTTTAAAAAGCTGATCTTTAATCATGTCTCCCTTTAATCCTATTTCTGTTTAAGCCTTAATCCTGACCTCAATCTGCTCGGAGCGCAGCGTTAAAGCAAAACCCTTCACCCTCGGCTGCTATTTTACACCAACAGAATAATCGTGGAGTCTAATCAAAGGCCGAGGAAACCCCGGGATGCACGTCTAGACGGCTGCTGTAATCCCTGCAGCTCTAATAAGCTGTGAGATGTTCAGCAGAAACTGAGATGATGTGAGAACGCTTACCGTCCCGGGGGGACATTTATAAGCTCATATTTACTCGGATCAGATCTCAGTGAGACTAAAACGGAAACCGTCTGGCCTTTATATTGCTTACAAAGGCTGACAATATTAATAAAATAACTTCCATGTTTCCAGCCTGACCAGTGTGTCATTCTCTTTTAAAAAAGAAAAAAGAGGGGGCGTCAACAGTGTACACACGTGATGACAAACTGTCACGCGCTGACGCAAGAGCTGAGCCCGAATCTAGAGAAGAAATCTCAGAGGTGATCTGTGTACTCATAGTAAAAGCAGTTATTTTCAGTTTAGATGCGCTGTAATGACATGATGCGACAGCCAGAGGGCTCGTGTGGGGCAACACTGATTAAAACATGCATGCTACCTATTAAGAACCTACGCACAATGATATATATATTTTTTTTTACGTCCTTATTGTGTATTAATTCCAACCCCCGGATCCCTCATGCTATTTGGAGAACGTGTAAGGTTTAAATGTGTAACGTATATTTTTACAAAATCTCTTCTCAGGACGCCACTCTACTTTCAGAGCTGGCCTCGTTTTTTCTTTTTTTTTTCAGTGAGAAAGATGACTGTAGATAACTGAAGCTGTCTGTTCTGAGATCATCCATCTCCTCTGTGTCACGCCAGCTCAGCTTATATTTAAGTGCATCCCTGCAGACTGCTTTAAAGCTGTAGAGCACGTGCATCACTCTCCTCCTCTCACAGATGTCACTTCTTACATCTGGCCAATAGGTGGAAAGTATTACAGCAAAAAAAAAAAAAAAACACATCTAGCAGAGTGTTACAGGCACAGATGAGGTGAAAATAGAGGGATCTAACCGAGTGTGAAAATGAAGATGAAGAACAGAAAAGATGATGTGGGAGGAGTGTGAACTGGGTGGTGTGGTCCTCAGAGGAATCTCTCACAGCAGTGCTGCAGGTGTGGGTTTCTGTGTGTCGTAGCAGACACGTTACCATGGCAGCCGGCAAAATCAAAGAGATCACCTCTTCCAGGATGAGAGGATCAGCTCTCCATATGTATACGCACACACACACACACACACACACGCAAACACAATGACACTTGTACGAGTTCTTGTCCCTTACTCACAATACGTATATTATAACACAGATACACACACAACACAGTGTCATTATCGGTGTAAACAATGTGTGTTGGTGGCAAAGACTCCCTTTAATGCATCCTCTAATCATTTAATATCATGCTTGTATTCTGGCAGGCTGAGCGGTATGACAATATAACATCTATATTTTGAAGAATTGTGCCATATATTTGTGATATTATTTTTCAAGATTTTTTTAACAAAATCTGATCAGAAGATGCTGATTCGATAAAGTCGGAGTCTGAATTTAAACTGTTGTTATGAAAGTTTTTACATAATTTTTTTTAAATGTATGTTTTTATGCATTTTTTACCATTTTGATGTCAGAATCTTATCAAGCCTATAGAAGCTCCCTAATATAACCCTCCCTGGCTTGTTGCTGGGCTGCACGGTGGCTTAGCGATTAGCTAACTTTCGCCTTCGATTCCTACCCCAGGTTTCCTCCCACAGCCCAAACACATGCAGATTGGTCTACATATCGTTCCCAAGTTGCCCGTAGTGTGTGAATGCGCGTGTGAATGAGGTTTCTCTATGGTTGAAAAAAAAAAAAAAGAAAAAAAAAAGAAAAAAAAAAGAAAAAAAGAAAAAAAAAAAATCACCATTATCACCATTGGCGCCTACGGTTGTCCCTAGTTGGACTACAAATGTCCATAGACGTATGATCAACATTCTAAAAATCATACATTCATAATTTTTACAAACTCTTTAAAAAATAAATAAATAAATCCATTGCGTGTTTTCATCCCTCCTCTCTACCATGTTCATCTCTGCTGGAAAAAGTGAACCAGGAAGCGTCTGAAACAAAGCCTGTGCTGCTCACGAGAATAATTTATGTCCTGGCTTACAGCACCGTAAGCCCCATCTACAGTACACAGTGCTCCAGTCTGCCAGCATGGTGGCCCTCGTGCATTTAAGAAGACAGTGATTACTGTAAATCACTAGCAGACCAGGCTTTTAGATCAGTAAAAATGCCACACGTGATCTATTTTAAACTCATATATATATGAAATACATATTTGGATAAACAGAACCACAATACAACCATTTAGTTTACTACAGTGAGCTGGAGGATGAAAGCGGTGCTAGCATGGTAAAAGTTTAGCAACAGACTGAACACTTAGCTTAGAGTTTAAGTGCATTAACGCTGGTGCTAATAGTCGATTACCACAAAACGATGCTAAAATTCACGCCATGTCTTTGTGATGATGTCATCCTCTTACAGCTTCGCTGCCATTCCTTTCAGACTAATACACCGACAAAATTACTAAGCGGTACTACAAGCGATATATCAGATGTAGTCACCACGTGACGCACGCTGGCCGATGACAAAGAGGAAATCATGACAGAGATACCCATCACCGCATGAGCCACATACTGGCCATCCTGAAACGAGCTGGAGCGAATCCGGGTACGGCACGGGACTCACGGGAAACTCTTACACCTGCATCTTCTTCTATGAAGGGTGACCATCAGGGTCAACAAGGGCAAGTGACTAAAGAATAAACTCACTCACCCTGTCTTTATCATCAGCAACATAACTTAACACATCATCCAAGTCCAGGATGCCTCCGTCACCGAGCTCCAACCGGTGGACCTGGATCCAATACGCAGAGTCCTGCAGAGGGAGAAACAAAGAGGTTAGAAGATCACAGGTGTGCGTTAATAAAAAAAAATAATAATAATAATGATTCACCTGTTCAGAAAAGGGTCTTTATTAAGGGTGTAACACAATCACATTATATGCATATTACTGTATATATATATATATATATATACACACATACATTCATGCCATAAATATATACTGTAATACACAGATACGCCATGAATATATATATACACATGCAAACACACACACACACACACACACATTTAATATACAGAGTCAACCAAAAAATTATTCATACACTCTTCAGGAAAAGAAAAACTTATATAAAATAATAAATATAATATGATGTATATAAATATTATTAAATTTAATATTTTATTACAAACTTTGATGTTATATATATATATATATATATATATATATATATATATATATATATATATATAAAAAGACAATATTATGATAATATTAAAGTTATTAGTATTATAGTAATATACATAAAAAGAAAAGATGAAGAAAATTTTTTTAGCTGATTCTGTAAAAACATACACACAGCAGGCCCAAAAAAATACATGCACGAAAAAAAAAGGAAATAATAATTAAAATAATATATATTTTCTAATAATATATATCCCTCTGTATATACATCTGTTTATTGGGTAACAGAAAAAAAATCAATAAATAAAACAAAAATTACTCTACATTTGGATTTTAAACCAAAGTGGGCGTGCCCTAACACAAGTTTTCTTTCTTTCTTTCATTCATTTCTATTTGGACCATGTCCAAAAAAACATTTTTTGGCACCCTTATCTGAAAATCCCATCTTTTGCATTGGTTCACCCTGAAAGAGTTTGCGCCCAAGATCTTTTTGCCATCCAGCAGTTATTATGTTGGTTTGTACCTGCCTGCGACCTTTCCTGGTAAATGGGGTTTGTTCCATTTCCCAGGGGAAACATTCACCTAGCTTAAAGCACCGCGACCCAAACCAGGAAGTTTCCCTGTAATTACATCACGCAGCCCAGCTTTAGAAATACACAGCTGCATGAAACTCATGACTAACATTTTAGTGCTGTGTCCTGATTATAAACAAACACACACACACACACACACACACACACACACACACACACAAATCAGGCATGATCGCTACAGCACTTATGTTTAGAAATGACCAAAGTAGCAAGACAGAATTAAGCTCACAGCAATATGAGGGCTATACGGAAAACAGGTCATTCAAATTAGACATGTTGGTAGAGGTACTCTTCCTCTACACCGAGCCTCTGCGCCCCAGTTGAACCCGACACTCGGGTCCTCTTTGCCGCATCTGATGGTCTCTCACTGCACTACGATACGTTTACGGAGATGACACCAGTGACGGGAGCAAAGTGCACAGACAGATGGAGAAGTTTACAGAGCGCTGAAGACAAACCATGCAACAGGGCCAACGGGCTGCGCTGCAAACCTTCCTCGGGTTCAGAGGTATATGTTACACGAGCCGTCACACTGTATCACATGACGCAAGGCCAATCAAGCGTGCACATGCTTCGAGCTCAAGTTTAAGTACGCCACTCTGTGCGTGTGTGTGTGTTTTCAGAAGGGAGTGTGCAATGCAAGATAACCTTAGGACTTATCTGGTTTCGGAGCACGGATGAAATTAGTATACCTCCACTGGACAGCAACACACACACACACACACTACAAAAAATGGACAAAACTATTTTTTCAGCTGCGGCTCTGACGAATTTATGCCAATCTAACCTGAGCTGAACTGTGCACACACGCGCGCACACACACCACTGTCCACATCTAACATGGCGTGCACACACACACACACACACACACACACACAGCCTGGCAGTGCTTCACAGGAGATGGAGGAGAAGCATGAACATGGGGAAGGCCTTGCTTACAGATGTCTTCTCTCCCTTTTGCCATTTTCTCTCGTTCTCATTCATTAAGCCTCAATTTCTGACCAGCTACTTGTTTTCTTTTACAAAGCGCCCCGGTTTAATTATCACATCCCGTCTTTGGCTTTAAAACTCTTCTGGCAGCGCAGGGGAAAATTGACCGGCATGACAAGGAACATCCACAAATTACACAAACCGTAAACAATCCCCGGTTAGAGAACACACACACACACACACACACACACACACACACACACACACACACACACACACACATCGCTTTAAAGTGCAGTGTCGACGGGTTCATCCGAGTTTCTTCCAGCGTATCTGGAAGACATTTTCTGGCCGCGAATCCCACAACCAGAATCAGCAAATATGGGAACAAATTCTGCAATAGGAACAAAATCTACACGCCGCTGACCGTCGCACTCCTCGTAATAACCTGCGCTCTTAAAATGAACATCACACACGCATCCGTAAACAAAAACCCTCGTAGGGTGACGTCCCAAAGGATGGCACATGGTAGGATTATGATTTGTGATGGTTTAGGACTTGTAGGAAGGAGCCAAGAGTTCCCATGAGAGATTTAAGCGGTGAACAAGCAGGAACAGTTCCAGCTGAGAGAGCAGAAAGATTATTAGGGATAAGAGGAGTGGTGGGACGGGGGAAAAAAACGAGAAGCGACAAAGCTGAATTGGAGAAAGAATTTTTTTTTTAACTACACACACACACACACACTTGTGTTAACCCGACACGATAGTCCAAACAGACACAAGATCCCTTACACACGTCTTGTGCAAATGTTAGTGAAAAAGACACTGGTCTTGAGATAACATTCCAGCATTCCAGTCCGGGCTGGTGTCAGAGGACCAAACAGGAGAATAAAGGAGAGATGCTAAAGAGTGGGAGAGAAAGAGACACAGCTAGAGAGAACTGGAGAGACATGAAGAGGGAAAGACAGAAAACAAAAGACAGAAATAGCAAGAGGACCAGAGAAATAACAGAGAGAAATAAAGAAACAGACAGACAGACGGAGCAGAGAAAGAAGGAGAGAGAGAGAGGAAACAGATGGAGAAAGGAGGCTAAAGGAAAGAGGAAAAAGGGATAAAGAGAAGAGGAGCTAGAGATAAATGTTAGCAAGAAGAGAAAAAGAGCAACAGAGAGGAAGAGCCAAAGAGAGACGGGGGGGGGACAACCAGAAAGACCAAGAGAAGGAGAGGAAAAACAAAAGAGAGGGTATCGAAAGGAAAAATGACAGATCTTAAGAAAAAAAAAAAAACAGAGAGAGAGAGAGAGAGAGAGAGAGAGAGCCGCGTTACACTGTCGGGGGGGAGATTAATAATAGACCCAGAATTATATCATATCATGTTATGGAAGAAAAAATGAAGTAAAGGAAACATCCAAGCACATGTCCCGAGACGTGCTGTGATCAGAGCCTAGCTCCACCTCTCTATTCCGAGCTAAAACCCAGACGCGAGAGCCGCGTGTGAGCACAGCAGAGCCGCAGATCGTCTCGGAGACCCACATCGACGGCTGAGGTTTAGTCAAACAGCGAGGAGTCAACAGGAAGGTTAGTCATTCCGTCACAATGTGAACAAACACTAATCTCTGCACAGACAACCCGGAGACACACGGAGACGCGCAGAGACACAAAGACCTGCATTGGTACCGAGTCTCTGGTCTGGCTTGACATTTCCCTCAGCGCTGATTATCACCATCACCATCATTCTACACATCTCTCTCTCTAATCTGATCCGATCTGCTGAGACAAAGGGCCTTATTTAAACAAGAAAGGAAGAATGCAGGAAGAGAAAGAGACTACGAGAAACACGCCTCTTCGCCACACTGGAAATGTCTCTTCCTACTCATCTTTTCACTTTCTGACGTGTACACGCACATTCCCATAGTCAAGACCTGAAAGAGGATGGGGGACTTCCCAGTACCTCTTTGCTGCCAGTCCTGTTTTTTTTTTATCCAAAGAATATACAAATTAGTACGCAAGAAATCGGGATGCTCAGACAAAGGTTGTTGTTTTGTTTTTGTTTTTTTCAAAGCTTGAAGTCGTTCCTGATTTGGAGTAAAAAACAAGATGCTTTTTTCTAAGGAGACAGTACAAAGAATATTGGCAGTATTATATCACAAGCCTTATACAATACGACAAGCTACAATAAAAGAAAAAAAATCAAAGAACTAGGAGTTATAAGAATATTTTTTACATAATATTATTTTATTAAAAAAAAAAAAAAAAAAAAAAAGTGGTATAGTGGGTTTCGTCCGGGTCCTCCAGTTGCCCCCTACAGTCCAAAGACATGCAGATTAGGCTAGGCTAGCTAGCGTTCCCAATTTGCCTGTAGTGTGTGAATGAGTGAAAGTTATTAGTGGCTTCATCTCTAGAAAAAGAAGAAATAGCTACTGTAACAGGATGCATTTGCAAGCTATACAGTAATTGCAATTTTCAATCAAGTTTCCACAACAAGGGTATCCACGATGCTGACACGCGCCCTCGCTGATCTTAAGCTTCTCCACTGCTTCTGTTAAGTGTTATACCTGCTGTGTGTGAGGTCTTAGAGAAAACCCTCCATACTGTACCTAGCTAAAATATAATTTTATATGCGACTCCTTCCAGTGTGGTTAAGGCATTGGACTACGGTTCGGAAGATCCCAGGTTCAAACCCCACAACCACCAAGTTGCCACTGTTGGGCCCTTGAGCAAGGCCCTTAACCCTCAACTGCTCAGATGTGTAATGAGATGAAAAAAAATGTTAGTCGCTCTGGATAAGAGCGTCTGCCAAATGCCTAAATGTAAATGTAAATGAATACCTTTAGTCCGCCACTATTATCTAGAAAAAAAATATATCGATTTATCGCCCAGCATTACGACACACAAGATGATCTGTCCCTTCTGGATTAAAGGCCAGTGTTCTGGTCCAGTGATTGATTGATTGGAGGTTTCACAAGTCAGTGCACGCTTACGTATACAAATAATTACATAAATTGCATTAATTGCAGATATTGCAAAAATAATTGATTCTTATTGCACTTTTTTTTTTGCAACGTCCATTGAAATAGTTCTTCGTCCATTTAAAGAGTTATGACAATATAATGCCAATCTGCCAACATTTATGTCATGTATGAGAAAAAGTGCTTTATAGGGTCTACTGAAAAAGCCTGAATGGAGACGATGTATATATGGAAATCACCCGGGACGACTTGATGCGATATCATCATGATACCCTACTGTCGGTGCCAATTCGATTTCTCTTGAGATTTTATCACGATGTTAAAAATCTCCCAATGCGATCATAATTCGTTATAATTCCAAACAAATTTAGCACATTTCTTCTACCACACCAGTATTTGCCAATGGTTGACAAGTTTAAAGCACACCATCTGCAGGATTATCGAGGAACTGCGACTTTTCACCACCTCTAATGCAAACATATAGAAAGTAATTGTACAAAAACTTATTTTAGAGTTAGTTACTTTTTTTTAAGTCGCTCTGGATAAGAGCGTCTGCCAAATGCCTAAATGTAAATGTGGCGATACATGAATCGCCTTACAAAGGAACGTTTATTATTTTTAGACTGTATAAGTGCAACTGACAGCTGTTGATCTTCTGCGTTATGTGAACCCCTTTTTGAAAACAATGGCTTTATGAAAGCAACCGGAGAACCAGAAGCGTGTGCACAAGGCTAACTGGAGATCTGAGATATCAAGACAGATGTAATGTAGACGAAGCAGTGTTTCCTGAAGTGCAGTGTTCATTTACACCTCGGCCTGTGGAGGCATGTCTATGATAAAGGACACACACAGAATCAGTTAGCTCTGGCTAGCTCATATAGAAAGGGTTTAATAACTGAATAAGCAGGCAAACTTTCAATGAGACAGACACACAGAAACACAAACAGAAGCAAACACACGGACTGGCAGACGAATAGAAGGGAGGAAGGAAGGACGATCACAGAGGAAGAAGACAGACACACAAATGCAAATACACAGACATATACCCAGACAGACAGACGCAGACGTGCACAAAAACATGCACCCAGACAGACAGACAGACAGACAGACAGACACATGGTCTGCAGAGATCGGGACCTGTTTTTTTGCTCGACACCGACTGTAGGAACGGTCTCGGTCCCCGAGGCACAGCGAGCATGCTGAGACTCGCCCGCAGTTTATATCGAGTCACAGACGTCGCTTTGTCTCCGTGTCCGTTTTACTCAACTTTCAAGTTTGGCAATACATATTTACACAGCGTGTTTATTTCTGCAAAAAAGAGACGTACGGATCTACTTATTCACTAGAACCTCATCAATTCACCATCACTAGGAGGCGAGATGATAACGAGGCCTGCCCCTGGAGCACTTAATATTCAGATGAAGAGCTGATTTGAAGCAGAAACGATGCATCAAATCACACCTGATCATCATCATGATCATCATCATCATAAGTCCTCTCCTGCTCTAGCACTGTGCACACCATTTGCTCTCACAATCAGTTCAGAAGCAGACTCCAAGGCTAAAAAAAAAATGCAAATAGAGTGTTATGCAGTGCAAAAGCTGTCACACGGCACTGTCACGCTGACGCTGCATGAATGATTTATAAGCAAGTAAAGCACAAAGTAAAGTGTGAGGACCCGCACATGGATTTGTGATGGTTAACTTGACAAAATCAGAAACAGAAAATTGAAACGGAGTTTGATGCAGAGTTGCAAATTTATTGTAATAAATATTTATAAACAATAAATATTGTTTCCTAACCGAGTATTCAACACCTTAAAAATCAATAACCAATTAATCATTAATAATTATATAAAAAATTTAATAAAAATGTTTTATTATCGTTAAACAGTTCTAGCAGCCCAATCGTTTATGTATATGAGACAAATTAATGATCCTCAAGTACTTTAAACCGAGAGGAATATACAGTACAGTTTTAAAACCGGATTATACGGTTCTCTCTCTCTCTTTCTACATTTAAAAAATATTGCAAAAGCTTTAAAAGCTCCTAAAATACAATGTCCAGTATTGCACATTGCCTGAACTGTAAGTCTGCCCTCTTGTGGTAGAAAGGTGTAGAGATATGTGAGCGACTGAGAAATATCACGCAAAACAAGCATTACTGTATAATTGATGTTTAATAAGTTAAATTCTTAGCAGTTAATCATTTTCTTATTATTTATCAACACGCCTGGTCTGAAAAAGTTTACACAAATATTAACCTGACTGATCAGAATAAATAGTGTCAAGATTGACAAAATACCAAACGGGCATCCATTGTAATTAGTCTGTACCTTGTGTAAATTTCAGAAAAAGCTCTAATGGAATAAATTAACACATTTGCACGTACTTATTTACTGTAACTGTTATGCTTAACATGCGAGTGTTCATATGCGCCACATTCAGCTTTCATCTGTGCTGTAATCATAAGGACTAATGCTTTGTTTGCTTAAGTGTAATATGAAACATCAGCCATTCCCTGATTTACCTGACAGAACTTGTGAAGCTGCTTTTCAGTTCAATACCACGTTCATAAGACATCTTTGAAACAATAGTTATACCGAGGGGGGGGGATTGAGATGATGAGCTCACGTCTCACTAGAATTACTGCCTCTCAGGTGATTTATGATGACTAGGCTTGCTAGAGTGCCACAGTTTCACTGTTAGTCACACTGGATCGGATGATTATCTCACCGGTGACAGGTTTTAGATTACCTATTAAAATGCATTTCTCCATCTTCACGTATAGTTTTTTTTGGTGTGTGTTTGGCTGGAAGTTGGATCTCACAGCCATGTGACTTTCTGATCACCTACACTAAGAGACATTTAAGAGAATCTAAAAACACGCAGGAAATTTGAATGCACTTTTTTAATTGAATACCAGAGTGCCATACACATAATAGATTTTACAGGACTATGAATTCAGTCAAAAAGGTCTGATGATCAACACCACAGGTTCAGCAACTACCGGTCAAGATGATGCATCCTGTAGCTGCAGCATGGCACAATGTTTACCATTTATGGTATATGCCAAACTAATGCCCAAACTGATATTTTAGAAATTGGCAGAGTATTAGGAATAAACAAAAAAAAAAAAAAAAAACGAAATATTTTCAGCCATCATCTTGCATCTAGCCTCCTCTGTGAGAAGGTAACGTTCGTCTCCATGTCTGCACAGTGCAGCGGTCCTGTTTGAGTGTGGGTGCACTCATGCAGTTGGGGAAGCAGAAGAATAAACATGTTTGAGAGAGAGAGAGAGAGAGAGAGAGAGAGAAAACCCGAAAGTGCTCCTTAGGCTCTTGTTTTGGAAAATAAACCAACCGACATCATTCACTGTGGAATTTGTGCCTCTTTCACTGCCAGCATTGCTGCCTTTTGTTTATTTGCTCAGTTTGACAGGGTTGCCATGCTCGCTTTAGAGAAAAAACAACCCAGCTCTGGTCCATACACGGTTTTAAATTTCACACTAAGATTGGCCAGCTAATGCAAAGAAAAAAATAAAAATAATAAATCATGCTATTGTGTTAGCTTATGGTGTTTTTGCTTTGAAGGAATTTACATTAAAACTTAAAATTAAGTCTGAGAGCTCACTTAATGGCTAGTTAAATTTCACTGGGACACTGGGCCAACATATATATACACACATACACATACACATACACGCACACATACTGTGTGCAATATCAATATCATAATTGCTCTCTTTATGCAATATCAAATATTACTTGCAATATACATCCTGTGTGCAATAATATACATGTACAATACACAAAAAAGACAATTCTGCACCTTTCTGTACAGTCAGTAGCTTTTTTGTTTTTCTATATATTTTTATTCTATTTATATCTGTTTTTGATGTTATAGTACATTGTATTTTATTATTATTTTATTTTCTAATTTTCTTCTTATTCTATTGTATTTGTATCTTTTCTACAATTCCATGCACATAACCCCTCATAACTTCACTTTTACTCAACTTTTTGATTTCATTTAAGACACACGTTTCACTTCGGGAAAATCCAAGTACTGCAAAAATCATAAAATTCGGTCACAGCATCACGCAAAACTGTCTGAACAGACATACAGACAGAAGATGTTTTGGGAATTTTCGGTTTCTTCAATGTATGAAACGTGAAGATATTATTCTAAGAGCAAGTTCTGACCAACATACAGACAAAACTTCTCTTTTATATATTCTTTTATGTACGGCTTGAATAAAAATACAGGAATAAAACAAGTCATACTGTGTAATGAGTAGACAGACAGTGAATTTGTACAATTGGTACCGTTCCTATCCTATCCAGCAATTTCTCCCAGTTAAAGAGCTCCCACCGGACTTATAAGCCTCGTCTGTGGCAAACAGCCTGGTGCCAAAGCAATCGAAGACAAAGCACACAGCGTGAAATACCTGCATCAATCTAGAACAAGGATTTAAGGATGGGTTAGGTGAAAGTAGTGCAACCTGTTATTAATAAAAAAAAAAAAAAAAAACTGTAGCTTTCTAAATTACTACACGATCTTTATCATATCACATTACATTTTTTAAAGCAACACCCTAAACATGACACCTTTAATCACAATCGTTTCAGGTCAGCGTCTGTTTCGGCACTGAGGAACCACAGAGAAACTGGAAGCATGCATGACCTGAGATCGCTCACCCTCATACAAAACACACATCAATCTGTTTCTAAGACTGATTCATCTGAATCGCTGTGTGCTCGGCCTGCACAGTTACAGCAGATCGAGACATTTCGCAATAGGTGATGTCATACTCTGGTGATGAGGGTCAGTTTTAGCGCTTACACCCACACTGGGCCAAAAACTCAACTCCGCTGTAATGAAAATACAGCACAATGCTCTCGCTCGCTCATATTCTCTCTCTCCGACACACACACACAATGCGGGGGGGAAAATTACTCCAGGAATGACAAATTACAATCGCATAACTGTTGTACTGATGAAACCACTACAATATATAATTAAGTTAATTAAGATATTAAAGATGAGATTTTTTTCTGTGTGTGGTCTGATAGAGCACAGTGTTTTATCTCACACACACACACACACTACACACTAAAGAACATAATACATACTGGAGAGTTGCTGTCATAATACGATTCATGATAAGGAGTGAGAGAGAAAGAGAGAGAGAGAGAGAGAGAGAGAGAGAGAGAGAGAGAGAGGTTAAGAGAAATAGATGGAGTGAAAAAAAGACAAGGGGGAAGGGAGGGAAGGAAAGAGGGAGAGAGAGAGAGAAGGAAAGAGAAAGAACGCAACAATAAGTGGTGGTCATTCCAAAACGGACATAATAAATGACCCGTGTGGGAATATGAAAGGCAACTTACACCTTTATAAAAAGGTCATGCGAGGGTTCTGGGAGAGCTACAGTGTCTGAGCTTCTAAACACACTTGGTTTAATTTAATGCATTTTAAACCCTTGTGTAGGGAAGGTCAAAAGTTTCAAGATTTAAATAAAAAGGTCCCATAATGTACCGTTTCTTCAACTCAGTACATTAGGTCTCAGAGCACCCCCACAGCGTGTTGTGTGTGTGTGTGTGTGTGTGTGTGTGTGTGTGTCCTATTTCTTTCAGACATAGATCATGCATCTTCCATACTTCAAACTTCCTTTATTTCACTCCTTTTCCTAATATGCCATTTCAGTATCTGTGTAAATGTGCTACTACTAAGCCACGCCCCTCCAGAGAACGGAGCAACAAGTCAGGGGGAGGGGCTCGGCTTATATGAGATCACTTTAGGGGGGAATCTAATCTCACATTTTCTGCTTGTACAAACACATACAGAATGCAGACCTATCTGAAAGTCTAAAAATGCCTACAAAGTGAATTCTGCATAGTAGATGCCTGTTAAGTTATACTGATATTCTTCAGTTTAATGTAATTTACAACCCATAAAAAAAAACAAAAAAAAAACACATGTATAACTTTTCCCCCCCCAAAAAAAAAAAAAAAAAAAGTGTGACAGATTACTAGAATCTTATTTGACATCTTTTTGCGAAATGAAAGTGGAAGTTAAAAACCAGGTCATTCTCTTTATTTTGGGTCATCTACTGACGCGTGTCCAACATTCAACCCTGTTACAATGACTAATCCTTTTTCAATTTAAAAGAAAAAAATGTGACTGGTTGAAATGCCTGTGTAGTAGTAGCTGTAACTAAATATTTAGCTAAAATTGTCAACACTATTCTTTCCTTTTTTTTATTCCTAAACAACACCATCATTTATTCGTACAGCAGTGTTGCAATGCTGAGCCTGACAATCCCAATCCGACACTAAAAACAACCAAACACTGCCAAGAAAAGATTTGTACACTTGTATTTCTTGGCAGAGTTTTCTCCAAAACACTTGTGTAATGACACTTGTTGAACGTGCAGAGTTCACATGGACTGACCCACTATTTTTTTTACAAGGGAGGGGCAGGGTCATTATTGTAATTTCATAGATAATTAATGTATTATTTTTCTGATAAAAATCTGTTTAGATGCAATATATGAGCAGATTGTAATAGCAGCAAAAAGTAGGTATTACATGTCAAATACGTTTCATGCATTAAACAATAAATTAATAAATAGCCCTGCATTATGATGCAAAAGCATCTAGTGTTTTAAACAAAAAGAAATTAATAACAGTTTGTGATTTCATTTAATAAAAAATATTCAATGCAAGTCTGGGGAACTCGATCCTTAGTAATAACCTCATTGCGTTTGATGTGATCTGTACATCAATAGTACTTACATAACGAGTTGAAACTAAACAATTATGCGTTCTCACCAGGCAGAGTAAATGATATGAGAAACAGGCATTTCATCCACGCACAGCTGACGTAGCTCAAAGTTTTATTACACCCAACTATGAATCTGCACGTTCATGCTCGTGTTAGGACCTGCTTTAAAAATGACATCGGCTTACACGGTTGTGGAAGATGCCCTTGTTTTAAGCTGCGTCCTACATTTTAAGCAAGCTGAATATTTCTTCCTCATATTCTGCACTTTCGACCAGCCATATTTACAGACTTGTGCACATGCTCTCAGCTCATGAATATGAAAAACTAGTGATTAGACGTTGCTTCGAAAGTCAAAGAAAGACACTGATCTGCGATTTATTAAAAATGCATAAAGATAATAGCATGCAATCAAGAAATAAAAAACAAATACATCACCAGTAATCTACAATCATTAAATATTTCTAATTCCTTTCAACGATACCCTAAGCAAACACACCTCATGGTTTCAGACTACAAAGGTCACTTTAGGGTCAACACAACAGGGAACGACATTTCACATCACTGCTGTCAAACTAAATCCTTATAATCTCTAACGTCAGACCCGGCAACTGTCTAAATGTAATAGTGGTTTAAGAACAAGCTGTGCTAGTTTACCAACCAGAGGCTAATTCTCATGGGAAGGCTTAGCATGTTTGCTTAGCCTGGAGAGCCACTGATGTTAGCAGCGTCATTAGCATTAAACAGAAGGAAGGTGTGCGTTTCGTTTCCTGCACGATCACACCAGAGAGAGTCGGGCAGCCAGGCAGGTCCATCAGGGTTGGAAGAGCTACAACAGAGATTTTGTTACAGCACCCCGGGGTGGGCGGTCCCACGAGCGTGCGCATGCCGAAAAGTGGTCAGAGTGCTAGAAAGACTTGTCTGTTTGTCTGTGAGGCCTTTGTGCATCATGTTGCAAAGCCAACATTGAAAGCGCATCTGCTTGCAGCGTGCTCATTACCTGTGTTAGCTCTGCAGCTTGGAAGAGGTCCAAGGTAAAGAGATCCACAACAATGACACTATTGGAAATGTCGAGAGCGCTAAAGTGAAACCACACAACTTCAATAGTAACACTTGTGGCTTGTTTCCAAATACATCTGGGCAGCGTAGTGACTTCGGAGTGTATAATGACATGCTTTCTTATTAGATTGACTGCGATTGGTGCTGGGGTACGAGTTGACACACGTCTGACTTAGTTCTGCACAATTAATCGCATAAAAATCACCAAGCACAATATGGAGATGTGCAGCTATTTAAGGTTGCAATTTATATTTTGCTAGTGATGCATGCATAAACAGGAATTTAAATAGGGTTTGTCAATAATTTATACCGTTTTAAGTTGATAATTATTGATAAACATCATCTTAATGAGATCATTTGACTAATTATTTGCTGTTAGCCTAGATAAATGTGTTCGAATAGAAAATAGGACATTAAGGAGTCTCGTGTCGATAAGCCTCCGCATAATCACAATATATATAGGCCTAACATCATCATTAAGAGGCACAATATTTAGGTCATGTGACCACTTTGCTGGAAGTTATCCACCTGATTGGCTCACAAATTTGAAAGAGAAAAAGAAATTTAAACAAATCTATATTATATATATAGATTTTATATGCAGAGTTTCCATTCCTTGTAGCATTATAATTATACATACATTTTTTAATTATATATAATTTCAGTATTAATGTGGATAGTTAATACTAATGTTGGGTATGCTTCAGAAACTATCATGGCACCTTCGACTGCTAGTTTTCATCCAGATCAGAAGCTAGACACAAATTATTGACTAGAAATGATAAAAAACATCAATATTTATCGATCCATTTTAAACAACGAATTTATTTCAAAGCCAATCCTGGTATACTTTGTATAAATGTGCGTGTTCAAGTCAAACCGGGACTATGCAGAATAGCAACCGATTCGAGTTACAGTTAGGAGAGCAAAAACTGCCCTTAATTCTATATATAATCCCCTGCTACACTAATGCACTTATCCAGCTTTTTGCTTGAATACCATCAAGGTAGAAAGTTTTCAGTGCGTTAGCTAATCCTGGTAACTCTTGGGACAAAGTGGGAAACCTACTATGTCAACTTTGCCAGTACATCACGCACACACACCAACAAGCCTTCACAGCTAGAAGACATTTAGCATAGCAAATCTGCCTTTCTGCTTGTTTTTTAGGGACTAAGAAAATAAGGGAAACTCCAACACCCCCAGGGAGAACATGCACACAGCAAGCCGAGGATCGAGCCCAGGAATCTCAAGCTGTCAGGCAGGATCACTACCTACTGTGTCACTGTGCCGCTCAAGGACGTTATCGATCATCTAAACACATCATTTAAGAATACTCAGGGTTTTTCCACTATGCTGAACACAAACACATTGGTGTGTTTCTATTTCCTCTCTGATTAATAAGGGAGGTGTTTAAAATGTGGTCGCTTGTTCACGTTAATGGTCATTTCAACTCTTAAGCAAAAAAAAACTCATGAGTGCAGTACTCTTATATCACTTTTCCTGTTATTCCTAAACCAAGTCCCATATTTCATAACCGTGTACTTGTATAGGTTGATGACCTCTTGTCTGTAGCCATCAACTCTTAAAATTGAGCAGCTTCTTTTCATTAGGAATAATTATAAACTATAATAGTGCTATGTATACTAACACACCAACATTGCACCATGGGTCACTTTGCGACTTGGCATGCATCAGTGTGTGCGTGTGCGTGCTCACAGTATGATACAAAACTAGCGTTCGGCAATCAGGTCATGAAGCACTGAGACGCGCACTAAAGAAGAGGATGAGTTCATTGCATATTACATAATTAATACACGTGCAGTGTTTGATCAGACACGTACTGTATATAGACCTTAGTGAGCCATTAACAACCGATTGTTTAACTGAGGAGCTGTTTCATTGCAGGAATAATAAAGCACTACGAGTTTAACAGCATTTAAATAACTGCAATTTGAAGTGACAAACACACACAGAAGCAGCTACGCTATTAAATGTTCCTTGGGAGTGGTGGGGAACAGGAAAGACCGTGGAATTAGAAGGTGTGTCTAAACTTTTGTCTTGTAGAGAAAGCGAGAGAGACATGTACTCTGTATAAATGTGCGTGTTCAAGTCAAACCGGGACTATGCAGAATAACAAAGCCACGATCAGACTCCCTGCTTTATGTCTGTAAAACTGGCCTCCCAGGAACTCCAAACATGTTTTACTGCAACTAAGATTCATCACCGTACTGTACTTAAAGTCCTTGAATGTTCACCTTTATTCAGAAAATAATTTTTTACAAGTGACTAATGACCATCCCTCATGTATTCATCTAATACAGTTTTGTCTCTGGTCTTCCCCTCCAGAGCTGTACATCCCATGCAACGCCTTCGCTGATCTGTTTTACTGGCAGTGCCATGCAGGCCCTGCCCCAAATGGTGTCCTAAAATGTTTGCAGACGAGACCAGAAGCGCTGAGGTTACTTTTTAATAGGTTTTATACACTTGTATTTCATAAAAGGTGTACATTAATTAGGAAATAAATTTTACGATATAATTTTATGCCTTGTCTGACCATAAATCAATCCCATAACTGGGATCACTGATATGACGTGCATTATTTTATGTCAGAGTCCAATATTCTATGACGCACTACTGTATAAAACCACGTCAACCTACAAATGGAGTCAATCAAAACTAAATGCATTTGAGTTATTTTTGCCTTCCTAACATAAAAATGACAGGCTGCAGTGTATGCACTGTTCAACTAAACTAATAAAAAGCGCTTTTTAATAGTTCTGCCTTATTTTTATATTTGAAACCATTAAATTTAATGAATAGTTGCATTTAAAAAAGCTTTAAAACTATTAGAAGTCCCTTCAAACAACTGAGTTGATTTTTTTTTTTTCTTTTTCTTTTAAAAAGAGTGAGCCTCAAGTGATTTTAATGTTGCAATGACAGAGGCAATAAAAAATGTGTTCTCTGATGATCGGATGACTGGATTTTATTCTGCCAAACGCGCAAGCTGCTTTGGATGAGTAGCATCTGCTGAAAGAATAAGTCTAAATATAAGGAGTTTCCTCTCTGCTTCCATCCAGCCGTTCAAAATGAATCGACTCACGTTCAGGGCATTTTGCCTGCACAGGCATTTGTTTAAGCTGCTCAGTCGATCCACTCTTTATCCTGTGTATGGTACAACCTTTTAATCCATCTGAGCCCTTTTTTTTTACATGTATTAACAGCTCTTCAGCACTTTATCTGTGTCCTTGAGCCTCCTACAACACACACGCGTGATCAGATAAGGGGGTGTGGAGGAAAGGAAGCGGATGAAGGAGACAGGAAGGAAGGAGTTCAACCGGGCTCATATTGCACTTGTTTAAACCCTCGACGTGATTGCAGAAGCCTAGGGTCCAAAATAAATATGCTAATGCACACGCAACCGTGCTAAAAGCATGGATTTGAGGCTGAGCCGGATTACGTGGTAGCCGGGGTAGTGTAATGCTTAGGCTTGAACAGGAGAAGTGATTTGCTCTACAAAAGGAGCTGAATCTGAACTGGTCTGATGGGTGTCCTCTGGGATCATCGGGATAAGGCAGAGACAATAGAGGTTGTTCACACAGGTGGGGAGTGTACGCTCGGCGTGAAAACACACACAAACATTATAGTCATAGATAGAATAGATGTATGAACACAAAATACAGCCACTGAAATATAGGCGCGGAGCCAAGATTCACAAGTCCGAGCGCGGTGAAGGTGAGGAGAGATGGAAAATGTTCAAACAGGAACAAGAAAGAAACAGGAAGGAAAATAAAGCCACAAGATAAACGGATTTAAGGAAAGACTGACAACATAAATCAAATCATCTTTTAGAACCGACTCCTTTTGTATAAGTACAAAAGGTATTCTAAATATTGATTGATTCCTTGTATATTCAACATCTTGCCATTGAGATGACGCATCAACCTATTAGGCTGCTTAATAATTCTTAGACAGTTACTGGTTTACAGTATTTCAAGTTGGGATTTTTTTTAGTTTCCGATGCAAGACTGAGGCACCTCCGGCAGAAGCCATTTTTAGATATTTTTCCCAGGATAGAGAAACAAAAAAAAAGTGTTCTGGGCATGTTTAAGGTAGTCTACGATGTGTTATGTGTCGTCATAACGCAAATACATGAATTCAAATATTGCCATTATTCAGCTTATAAAGTGCACATGAAATAAGTATATATTTAGATTGAGGTCAGGACTTTGCTTTGTGCACTGGTGCGCAGTCATGTTGAAACTGGTGTGGGGTTGTTTTTCAGGAGTTGGACTCGGCCCCTTACTTCCAGAGAAATTAACTTTTGGTGCTTCATCATACCAAGACATTTTGGATAATTTCATGCTCCGAATTTTGTGGGAACAGTTTGAGGATGGACACTTTCAGCAAGGTGTTTCACTCAAACAAGGGCCCAAATATATTCCGTAATGACTTTCGCTAGAACAAAGCAACGTGTGTGAAACAATGCTTCTCAATAAACAGAGCTTCGAACACCTAATCGGACCGATAAGGTAGGCGACAGATGATGTAATGTGCCACATGTGTCCACAAGGAGCATGGCAGAAACTACCTCTGCAACAGAGAAATTTCAAAGGAGCTTGGGCCACTACGCTCGCTGGATCTCACGCCAGCAGACTTCTTCCTTTGGGGAAGCTTAAAATAAAAGTCTATTGGAACAAACCTCGCACTGTGAAACACTGTGGACATTTTAAAAACCTCCAGCGTGAAATTGCTGCTATTCCCAACCGATATATTCGCCGATACGCTCAGGAACGTGCAGCGTCGAAATGTTTCTGCCAGAAAACAGAGATCATTTACAGCATCGCATGTAATATATTTTTTCTTCTTTCTTTTTAATTAAAAATTATTTTTACATATATTCGTATTCATATACGCGTGTAAAAATTTGCATTACATATATATATATATCAGAGTCTAGTATGATCAGCATCTATATTCACAAATTGAAGCAGCTAAAGGAAATTAGTGTGAGAACTGTCATGAACTTTAAACTCTGCAGGCAGATCTAGAACGTGGGAAAATCAAGGAGCATCTGTGTGAGAGTTTGACTTCTAAATGTGTGTGTAATTAGATAACAGATAGTTCAGACATAACAAAAGAGGCATGTGTCCACCACAGCAGACGCTCTCAAGCGCCATCAAATCAATAGCTACGGTACAACTTGTTCTACAAGTAGTTTAGTGTGTAGGTGTGTGTGTGTGGAGGGGGGGAAGGGGGTGGGGGATACATTGAAATTTAACTACTAAAGTGACAATGGCATACATGATTAGTCAAGACTTCAGCACTTCAGTACTGTTTCACTCTGCTTCAGGCCAGAACGGTTCAAAAAAAGCTTTGTGAACTTCAACCCCCCCCCAAAAAAATGACCTTGTGGTTTCTCAAAAGCAGTAAACCACTTACAAAGGGAAACAGGATTAAACGGTGTGTGTATTTCAAGCCCCGGGTTTTGAAGATGAAAGATGGAATGAGAGAAAAAAAAAAAATCTCACATTAACGCCGTCATAAACACAAAGCACGTATGAATCCCGATAGTTTTCTCTAAGCTTTAACCTGTTGCACTTTACCTACTGTTGGTCAGTCTGGGTTTAAACAAGAAAAGTTGTGCTGTTATGAGAAAACTGTCAAGGACTGCTTAGTGTGACTGAGCCTGATACAAAGTCTACTATCTACTCGTACCATCTTCAAAGGGAGTATATTCCAATAACAACTCACCAAGGTTTTATTCTTCTTAAAATACAGCCAATGATTATTTATTATAATTAGCCCGAAATTACCATTTTTTATAATGAAACTTGTCGTTTAGCACACCTGGTGATGTTTCCTCAGTCATATTATCCGTGTTACACATTTACATTAGGGCATTAGGCAGACACCCTTATCTACAGCATGTACATTTCTTTATCTTATTATATAGCTCAGGGCCTTGCTCAGATAACCAACAGTGGCAACTAGAATGTGGGGCTTGAACCTGGGACCTTCTGACCTACCCTTGACCCCATTATCACACACAGCGATTACGGAAAGCCAATAGGAGCAAACGTGGTCTTTTTGTTATTTACGTCAAAAAATATTTTTTTGGCAATAGTAATGCGTTAAAATTCATAGATTAATCACGTGTTAACGCATCAATATGGACAGCCCTAATAGAAACACAGCTTTTCATGTTACTGAAAACCCACAAGCACTCCTGATAAATTTCCTATATTTTCGATAAATTAATTAATAAATAAATAAAAAGCGCAGACACAGGAGACAATCCTTAAAAAAAAAATATACTAAACACATACCTTGCCAGAGAAAGCGCTGACATTTTAACTATTACACATTCGCTGCAACACACATCCCGAGATAAGTTGTTACTATGGAAACGAGGACATATTAGAACATGTGCATTTATAAATGCTGTGAAATGAATCACATTTTCTGATCAATCACTCATCTTCTATACTGCTTTATCCTGTATTCAGGGTCGCAGGGGACCTGGAGCCTATCTCGGGAGGCTTAGGGCACAAGGCAGGGTACACTCTGGACAGGGTGCTACTCCATCGCAGGGCACACACACATACACACTCCAATTCATACACTACGGGCAATTTGGGAACGCCGATTAGCCTAACCTGCATATCTTTGGCCGTTGGGAGGAAACCGGAGTACCCGGAGGAAACCCACCAAGCATGGGGAGAACATGCAAACTCCATTCACACAGAGATGGGAATCGAGCCTGGACCCTGGAGGTGCAAGGCAACAGTGCTAACCACTACACCACCATGCCGCCTCTCTGATCAATCAGCATCAAGGATTTAACAAAATTGTTGTTTAAGAGAATTAAATAGTGGAGATTATTGAGCTGGAAGTCTTTTCATGTAAAAATGACAATGAAATTTGTTTCGAAATGTCCCCAAAATGCATATATTTGGACTTCTTAGTTTTTAAAAATACATATTTTTGAAAAATTAATGCTAATCTGATAAACATTATGCAAGGACTACCAATAGTGTAAAAAATCCGACTTGCTTTACTATGAGGACATTGCTCGTGTGCGTATGCGTGTGTGCGCATGTGTGTGCATGTGTTTTGCTGAAGGGTGGTAATAAAATGCCATATGTCCCTGTGGGCTCATAAAAGAGCCTCTCACTGACTTGGAAGCAGTGGCTCGGCAAACAAGGGAAAATGCACTTTAAGCACAGGAAGTCCACTTCAAAGTTACCTCAGGAAATCTCCGGGTCAATACGAAGGAGGTCAAGCGCGAGGAGCATTAATCACTGTTAGCCACAAATGATCGATTTGTCTGAAGCTTTTAAAGAGAGATGCAGAAACAAAGACTGGACTTGGACAAAGACTGGACCATGTTGCCACCGGCCTCTGTGGACAGGGGTCTAAATAAATAAATAAATTAATAATAAAATCTGGCCGTGTTCTCAGGAAGTGAGAAGTAGCATACTCTCTCCTCTACCACCATCAATCACTGCGACGCTAGCTAATCATGGGTGTCTCTGAGCTCTTTCCTCCGCGAGTGTTATTCCACCCTCTGACGTTGCTGAAGTAGCAGTTTAAAAAGATACAGTCCCTGGAGAAAGCATGTAATAGCCGTCATCCTTCCTAGTAGGAAGCTGATGTATGTATGTTAGAGAAGAGCTGAATGATGGGTGAGAACTGGGCATGACTAAATTAGGGAGAAAATCACGAGAGGAGAGAAAAAAAAAACGAGGGAAAAAAAAGTGAAATACCCAACTATTTTTAAGCTGAGCAATGAGACAAGCCTGTCACACATGCTGGGATAAATTCATCCTTTGCTCCAAAAAAAAAAAAAAAAGTGCCCTTTTTCCTTAAGAGGTAACTGAAAAGGTATATGTGGTGTCAGGAGAGGGATTACGATCATTTGGGAAGAAGGTAAAAGCTGCTACCTGCTCCTAATGTTAATGAGACAAAAAAAAAAAACTCCCAGAAGCCCTCGGGCCACAGAGAGACGGTTAAGGAGACAGGAGCATTAATTACCTTTCACTTCCCGGTTAAAAGGTAACGGGCGTGTTTCTCAGTCTGCCTCCGCAGTCCTGGCCCTGTGTCAAACGCCGCACCTGCGGCCCGTGCTTCTCGTTTCCGTTTGTCCGTTACGTACATGAAGCTGTGCTGCATTTCTAATTTTAGACTTTAAAACAGAGCTCATGTGCATACTTTATTTGCAATTAGCTGAAGCCAGCTTCGAGCCAGACACTCTGTCATCTATCTTAACACAAACTGTTCGGTATACAATAGACAAACTGTCTGCGGTGCCATTAGGGATCTATTAAGTACACAGACGCACTATTTGATCAAATCTATTACACTGAATATACTAGTCACTGTTTGGAGAAATTAATCAACAACATTAGAGTTTAGCCAGCTAGCTTGTTGCTATCTTGTCACTATTGAACATGCGGAAAGTGCCATCAAGGCACAGCGAACATAGCATTACGCTCTTTTTTGTCTTTTGCTCTGCCCCCACTGGGAAAAGAGCAAGCATGGGGCAGTGCAAATCCTGCCCCTTTGGATCTTTGTCAAAGCCTATTGTAGACTACTTGCTGCAAAAATCTCAAACTCTGAGAGCCAAGTGGGACAGTAAGCTCTGAGTGTTAAGCTTGACCTACTGTACCTACCTCTGATTTTATCTAAATCATGTAAAAAATTTTCAAATTCAGTATAACCTGATGCTTTAAATGCACTCATTTGAAGCAATCTTGTTTGTCAGTATCACTGAAGAACTGAACAATCCGACTCTGTCCCGAATGCTCACTTCCATATCCCCATGTG
The DNA here is from genome assembly GCF_024256425.1 of Clarias gariepinus. Lineage (NCBI taxonomy): Eukaryota > Metazoa > Chordata > Actinopteri > Siluriformes > Clariidae > Clarias > Clarias gariepinus. The sequence goes on from NC_071103.1 coordinate 33,392,453, forward strand.
CCTTTGCTTACTCTTACCACAGATGTCCACTAAGAAGCTGTTTTGGACCTGGAACCATCGGGATATATGACACATTTCAAAATATTTGCTCCTGGAATGTTCAGTCATCCAGCCATCAACACCAAATATAGCTGTAATAAAACTAACAACGTGACCTAAACATTGGATTGAAAGGCCTTAAAAGAAGAAAAGAAGCTCGGAAAATATTCGCTGCAAAACTTTTCATGAACTATTTACAGAAAGTTTTAGTCTACTTGGCATTCCTACGTAGTAACTGTCAGAGGATCCGTGAAATTGGGGCAGCTTCGCAGGTATAGTTTAAGAGGAAGTTTCTCCGTATGAATGGCTTAGAAAGATTAGATAAGACTGAAACAGTTTTGGAAGACTATACTGACCGACATCTAATCTGTAGCATGAAAATTTCGCTTTAATAAAACTACAAAACCTAAACATGCTCTAGGATGACAATGTGCCAAGTCACAAAGCAACATCCCTGAAGACCAGACCTCCTCATCCTTCATCATCAGTGCCTGAGCTCAATAACACTCTTGTGGCTGAATGATCACACATCTCTACAGCCATGCTCTAAAATCTAGCGGAAAGCCTTTCCAGAAAAGTGGAGCTTATTATAACATGAAAGGGGGAATAAAAATGGAATGGAATGTTTAACAAAGACATACGAATGAGTATGATGGTCAGAGGTCTACACAATGCAAACTCTGTATAACCACAGATTTTTATTTTTGTCCATATTCGTACAGTGGTGAAGCATACTCCCTAGGAGTGCAATGTACATCAAAATGCCACATGTATATATACATATGACTTATAGACCAGGTTAATGCTTTAAAAAAAAAAAAAAAAAAAAAGACAAAGCAAATCATGAGCTAATGAAAACAGTCATGTTCTTTGAGTTGGCCAGAACACGGGCGCACAAACCTAACTAATCTCCCACCCCTAGACGTTTTCCTAAATGTGAGAACACTGGTGTGTATCCTGGCACGCTCTAGCTCCTAATGCGGGAGCCAGATGAACAGTAAACATGTCACATCAGCACGCAGAGCCGGCTTTGGACAAGACCTGCGACCAAACTCTCTTTCTCAGATACACACACACACACACACACACACACACACACACAGAAATCACAGTGTCTCTAAAGCCAAAGTGTCACTCTGTGGTTTCACTCCAGCTCAAAATGAGGACATGCTGATTATGTAAATGATAATCACAGACATGCACTCAGTGTTCTTCTAACGCACCCACTTTCTTTCTATTCTCTCTCCATTTTCCAGCCCCATCACTGAGTCAGACCTCTTTACTGAGCCACGATGCTGTCCGTTCCAACTCTATCTGTCCAAACTGAGCGTTTAAGGCCCTCTACGGGACTCTGGATGATGACAGTCAGCCTTGTCTACGGAAAAACTGCACGATTTGCACTGGTTAGAGACCGGCCATGAACTCGTGAGGAAATTCATTCTATTAACAGATGGAGGGGAAAAAAAAAAAAAGAAGACCCGAATAATACAGAAAGCGCATATTTCTTGCTTTGCGTGGTGATGTTTCAGGATTTTTCCCTGCAAGTGTCGGATAATGTTGACTTTACTAAGAATAAGGGTCAGAGCGAGGTAACACAAATGGATTAAATGAAGCATAACGTATACCATGAGCCAACACATGTGCACTGGGAAAACAAGGCAGGCAGATGTGTACTTAACCTCCGCGGTTGTGTAATCAGGTTTAGAAGTGCTTGTTGAGACATACTGATGATGCAGCTCATCAATGCTCCTGAGAGCCTGTGAAGCTCTGACCTAGCAGTAGATGAATGCAAACACACACACACATGCACACACACGCATATTCCTCTAGTAACATTCTCCAGGCCAGACATTAGGGCGAACATGTTTCAAATCCTGCTTTTAATAACCAACACTGATTCCATTGAACTTATGACTTTTCTTCTATAATCATTAAATCAGAGGAACACTAGCCATGGCTCTACAGCCCTAATATCTTATGTCATGTCATGTTACGAGTCCGTACCTTCAGGAGATGTTATCTGTATGAACTAAACAATAGCCATGCATGGATAAAAGGGCAGATATTTCCAACAAGTTATCAACTTTGATGCTATTTTTACTTTACACTTATACACTCTGGTCTATAATTATTTAGACAAGCAGACAATTTTTATTCCAACCATTACAACATAATGGATTTAAATGAAACAGGATGTGACTAAACACCAAAAGCTTTAATTCAAGAGGTTTAAATAGAAGAACATACAATTGGGTAATTACAGCCTTTTCTGCACACTCAAAAGTAAGCGGACAACTGACTAACAAGTCGTGGCCTGTGTATTTGGTTTACTAAAAGGTAGCCTTGATTCCAAGTGTTGAATTTGCAGTTGATAGCTGATCCAAAGCGTTACTGTTGTAAAGTCAAGCAGGTGATGTGTGGCCAAATCAATAACCTGGTACACTGTTAAACTGAAGTAAGGTACTTGTGAGTGCAGCAACAAAAATCAAAGATCGCATTGAATTTCTTGGTTTCCCTCATTTACAAAATCAAGCCATGAAAAGAACACTGGTGAGAGGGTAAGTGTCTCACTGTCGAGTTAGAAAGCTTTTACTTAAAGCTGAAGTCAGGGAGACCCACAGACAAGCAGCGACTGATGCTGGCTGGAGTAAAGTCCTGGTAAAACAGCTGAAGAAATGAGCATTCAGTGGTGTCAGTGGGTTTCAGACTTCAGGCAGTCATCAACTGCAAGGTTTTCACATTAACGTATGTAAAGTAACTTAATATATATGATTAAGTTAAAGGATTAAGATTCTCTTTTCCTGTTGCGCCTGTGGCAAAAAAATAGCAATAAAAATAAATAAAGTTAATAATTAAAGAAACTTCCAATCCCTGTAATTAATTCAGGTAATGCATTGTTTTTGTTAAATCCTTTCAATTAAAGTCTACATTTCAATCCCATCATGATCGCTTCATTTTAAATCCATTGCATTTTTGTTGCAAGATAATTACTTATGGACCGGACTGTATGCACTCTATTTATTCTTCTCATATGTTGCTTTTAATAAACATAATATTCTTTAAAGCTGCAGATCACTATTATAATCATATTTTTTCCAAAATAATTTATAGTAACAGAGCTATGATAGCTATGATAATTTACTTTAACTTGTGTTAATGTTGTGCATGAAATACTTGCCTTTTATACATATATCTTAAAAGTCTAGTAAGGTTTTGTTAATACCAGACATTTAAAATCCATTTAATTTTAAATATGTCTACTTTAATTTATCATTTATTATGTCTATTTTGGTTTTAATCTTATTAAAATATCAAGTAACATAGATAAAAATAAATAAAAAATAAAATAAAAAATTTAACACAACAGGGAGTGCTGTTATACTGAATATCAGCACAGTAGCATAAAATTGCTTGTTGTAAAACTAATGCTCGGTAATGTGATTTTAATTTAGAGCTGGGATTTTAGGGCTTTATCATGCATCACTAACTGCTCTGACGACCAAATCATCCATCAAATCGGAAAACACACAGTCCAGTTTCCCACACTACTAAACCATGCTAGTCTGTAATTAAAATCACATGATACGATTCATTTCCACTGACAAGAGGACAGAAAAGCCCCCCCTAACACCCCAGACATCAGTAATCTTGAAAAGCCAGTGATGGAGGAGTGGAAGGATCCATTCATACTGACATTCCAGTCCAACACTCACTTTTAAAGGAGCAGTGCACATTAGTGTCAATGGTGTGACAAACGAACGACGCCATCCATCACAGAGCAGGACCACCGGCATTCAGTGGCACAGAAGGAGAGGTGAAAGGCGAGAAAGAAGGAACGAGCGTCAGAGCGACACGCCTGCAGATGGCAAAAAGAGCGAAGAGCTTTAAACCCCGGGCAGCGCACTGAGTCAAGAGGATGTCGGCGCCCGCTCCGAGTAGACTCCCCACAGAGCGGGCCAGCTGAGGGGGCATGTCGCCAGGGCACAGAAAGGACGCACGGCCTGGCACGAAACAACTTCTCCATTCATCCTGGGTGGGCACCGGTGACGAGCACTTAAAACCCACTGCCCGCGCCGATCATAGCCGAGATGAGAAGCATGCAGCAAAACAAGCTCAGGCAGAAGGACTGGGAGTGACCCGTCTGCCAAACGAATCCTTGCTACATGAAAAATAATGTCTGATATCACCTTGTCAAAACATGCACACCAAGACAAATCCGAGCAAATCTCATCAGTGCTAGAAAGGCGGGTCTGATAATCCGTTTCATGAAGCTGTTTAAAAAAAAAAAAAAAAAAAAAAAGCAGCAATAGCGCAATGCATTCACCACGTTTCCACCTGAACTGTCTCTACACACACACACACACACCCCCCCACCCTTACAACCACCCATGATAGCGGAAAGACGCGTTTTTCTGTCATAGTGCTCATGATTATAATAATAATAATAATACTAATAATAATAATCATCATGACTCTGTGGCAGAACTGTGAGCACGGCGCGATAACTTCCCATGTCAAAACACGTACACGGAGCAGGTTTCGCACTTTCAAAGGAGAGCCTAAGGGGAAACATCGGATGCAGTTATTAAAATAAAAAAGGTATAGCTTTTAAAGCATGCACTTTTACATTTATAAATCAGTCTTCGCTAATGGATCTCAAGAGCGAAATTATGCGCTAATTTTGGAAAGGTTTCACACACTTGTTTTTCCTTGCTTATATAGGTGCATCAGTTTATCTTGTGGCCAGTACGACAGGAAATGACAAAGTGAATGACTAATCAACCCGGGGCCAGTGAGACGAGAAATTCCGAGGAATAAGTAGCACTCGGCATAACCTGCAAAAAGTCACATTTAGCTTGTTTACCTGGTTATACTTGCACACAGAGATCTGTACACGCACAAACTGGAAAATCACCCACAATCCCTCATTTCCACCTGTCACAGGGCGCAGTTATTAGGCTGCCAATAAGAGAAAGTTCATGTACAGTGCTGGAAGAGATTTAAAATAG